>NW_022201606.1:1673970-1886103 GCF_009176525.2 Contarinia nasturtii
AGAGAGAGAGAGAGAGAGAGAGAGAGAGAGAGAGAGAGAGAGAGAGAGAGAGAGAGATCGGTTATTTAATATGGCAACTTGTTGAGGATTTGGTATCCATCAAACGAGTCGAAGAATATTTACGTATAATTATTTCTAACCACATACCTGAGCTGCTGCTGCTGCTGCTACAGCTTCTGTTGATGGTCGTAATTGTTCTTGTTGATGATGCTGTTCCTATTGATAAATGAAAAATTATTTTAAAAAATGAAATGTTGATACATTTTTCTACATTTTTCTAACCACATACCTGAGCATCATGAAATGCTTGAGCTGCTGCTGCCACGTGTGCTGATCGTTGTTCCACTGTTGAACTCTCAAAATCGATTGTTTCAATTTCTGTTCGGCGATGTGTGAATATGTTCACAAATGGATTTCGTGGAAGAGATTGTGAAGGGGTTTGTGAAGGGGTTTGTGAAGGGGTTTGTGAAGATTGAGAGCTGATAGGTCGGTACCGATTTTGTCTCAATGGTGGTGGCGGGCCAGTTGAAAGTATCGGGATTTGTGTAGCAACTTGCATTAAACGTGATGGGAATTCCGGCATTACTTGTGCTGGTAATGATGTTGGAAACGCAACGTTAACATTACGACGCTGGGGAATTGGTAATTCAGATTGTTCATCTTCCTCTCGTGAGCGTTTTGGTGTAGCATAATAATGATGGTGATGAATGGTTATGTGTGAATTGGCACCTAAATGATAATGCGTATCACCACCCGTTTTTTTCTCAATCTCTCTGTTGTCACTCATAATTAGCCCTGAAAAAATAATACAAATCTTATTACTGATTAATTTCTATTATCTTCTTTTTATTATTTTTCTTTTTCATCGACTCGTCTCGTCTCACAACAACAAAAAATGGCGTCAAAAAATGAAATACAATTGGGCAAAAATTAAATCAAACCTTTTTGTTCCTTTTTCAAATGATATAAATGATTATATATTTTTCTTTATGTCACAAAAAACGACAAAAAACGACAAAAAAAGACAAAAAAAGACAAAAAAATAATAAATTCGAAAAAGAAAAAATAAATTCGTCTGTATCGATGCCAAAAATGATCGAACTTGCATCGATGATATTGCAATAAAAACCGTTTACAAAAAAAAATCTGATACAGATTGTTGTTATGGTGGCAATACTGTGCACGCCATGTGTAAAACAAACATATTTTTGATACACTTGAATAGTACAAAAAAAAATTCTTTTACAAAATTAAAGACTCAAAAATATTTTTTGTCTCCAAAAAAATCCCAAGTCAATCGTAAAAATTTCTATCGTTAAAAAAATGCACAAAAAACCAACGCAAATTCAAATAAATCTTAATAATTCTTGGATGATGAACCATTGAAATTTATTGCATCTTACATAAATTACAATGATATAAAAGCCAAACCTGGCAAATGCTTTTTATGAATCATTTCGAAAGTAAAATGAAGGAGACGACATCACCAAATCACAATGTGTGGATAGGAGATTTTAATTTTACCTAACCATTTGGAGCCGATGGTGAACCATTACAAGCTGTTCGAAAACAGAACCGACTTACAATCGAAGCTTCAAACAAGTTTCAAGACATTTGCATAAGCCATGGTTTAAAGCAGTACAATCACCGACCAAACGACCGCCAGAACATAATAGACTATTTATTATCTAACATGGCTATTAGCATAGAATATCTAGATGAAAATTCAAAATTTATCAAACAAAGACCACACGATGCTCGCCATGTAATATTTTCTTTCGTAATAAATAAATTAAAATAAGATTCCCGCGTCATTGCACTTCGACGTGGCTGACCTTTGCGATTAGATCTCAAGTATCTAACTCGTACACGTTATTTTTGATAGCAGGGAAAAGCGTTCGCGCTATCCCTTTTTATCTCTTTGAAAAAAAAAATGAAAGCAAATAAACCAACTACTTTGTTGTGGAACATACAGTTTTTTTTCTAATTGAATGTTAACGCACTGAATGTTGATAAAGTAAATATAGTTTTATTTCGTTGCACTGTGCACAAAGTGTATGACACAGTTTTTTCTCGTAATAATAAAGAACTTTATTCGTGTGTAGAATATTCTCTCTATATTTTAATATATTATTTGATACAGAAAAAAATAGAATATTTCAAAACTGTCAATTTTTCTTAATTTCTATAGTCCATTGCTCACAAAAACTATCAAAGTATTTAATGATGGTGTTGAGGATGACGTTGTTCAAAATCAGCTTTTGGTTCCCCATTCTGTTGTTGATCTTCTATTGCTGGTAAATTATTAACTTCTTCATTATCACCGTTTCGTAGCTGTTGATTCCACATATCAGCATAAATACCTAATAAAAGGATACATGATATAAACAACCATAAATGTTGCGGATAATTGAAATCTTCTTACCATTTCTATTCAAGAGTGCCTCATGTCGGCCTCGTTCAACGATTTCACCTTCTTTCAGCACCAAAATTTCATCGGCGTGTATAATTGTTGATAGTCGATGTGCCACTATGATCGTTGTTCGATTTGCACAGACCTTCGACAAAGCGGATTGAATATTTCGTTCAGTCTGTGTGTCCAGTGCACTTGTCGCTTCGTCTAATAATACAATGGCGGGCGCCTTAAGAATGGTTCGAGCTGCAATTTAAATTCAGATAGTTCAATGTGTTACGTCAGGTAAATACACATATTTTGGTCATTCTAATCAATTACAAACCAATGGCAACTCTTTGTTTTTCACCGCCACTCAAGCGTAAACCTCTTTCGCCAACTTGAGTGTCGTATTTTTCTGGGAAATTCACAATTTTATCATGAATATCAGCAGCACGAGCAGCCGAAATTACATCCGCATCGCATGCACTCAGTCGCCCATATTGTATATTATATTTGATAGAATTGTTGAAAAGAACGGTATCTTGTGGGACGACTCCGATTGCTCGACGCAATGAACTTTGTTGAACGTTTTTAATATTTTCACCATCCACACATATTGTTCCGCCGTGAATGTCATAGAATCTAAACAAAAGACGAATGATTGTACTTTTGCCAGAGCCTGAAAAAATGTAGAATTTTTCATGAAATTTGCTCTAATATCCATACTAAGAAAAATTATAATTTAAACCAACCGGATGGACCAACGAGAGCAACAGTTTTTCCTTGCGGAACAGAAAACGAGACATTCTTCAAAATCGTGCGATCTGGAGTGTAGCCGAATGTAACATTCGAAAAATCTATTGATCCTCGGACCGGCGATAGATCACGTGCATTTGGTGCATCAACAACTTCTTGCTCTTCTTTCATAAGATCAAACATATTTTCCATGTCGACGAAATTCTTTTGAATTTGCCTGAAAATATAGAATGCCAAATTGTAATTTTCAATGAAGTTTTGCTCTAATAGCCCATACTAAGAAAACTATTATTTAAACTTACCGATAAAATGTGCCGAACCAATTGAGCGGCACGTACAATTGAATAATGTATGATGCGAACAACACATACTGTCCGGGCGTAAGCGTTCCCTCATTCGCAACTAAATAAGCACAAAGAATTGATCCAGCTAGCAAACCACCACATATTACAATATTTTGCGCTGTATTTAATATATTCAGTGTCAGAATTGAACTGAATTCTTCTTTCTGATAGTTTAAAATTGCATCACGATATGCTTCAACTTCATATTTTTCAGCTCCATAGTATTTCACCGTTTCAAAGTTCAACAATGAATCAACGCTACGTGCTTTCTGTGCATTATCAGCTAAGTTCATTCGTCTCTGAAATTTTGTTCGCCATTCAGTCACCAATATTGTCAGCGCTAAAAATAAATCACAAAACCTTAATTCATTATCAATTCAAATTGTAAACAATCACTACTGACCTATATAAAGAACCATCGTAATGAATACGATTAGACCGAAATACCAATTGAATGTGACTGAGAAGAAAACAACAGCGATCAAAATATCGACGATTGTCGGAGTAATCGAGAACAGAATATAATTGAGTAGATTATTAATTGAGTCGGTGCCTCTATCCATAACGCGAAGAACTTCTCCCGTTTTCCGTGCCAAATGCCATCTCAGCGACAAATTATGTAAATGCGAAAATAGTTCAACTTCAATTTCACGTGTCGTAAACTGCTGGATTCGAATCCATAAAAATGATCGAAGATTATTTAATAGGCCCATCGATCCGGTGCCACCTCCTTGCAAAAATTTGAATCCAACATAAATCAATATCCAATCCCAACAGAATACATTCTCTCCGAGACTGTCAACTGCAATTAAATTATATATTAGTTGCAATGTTATGAAATGAATGTGCAGATCAAAGGTGAACATTACCTATCTTTTGATTATAAACCGGCACTAGTACATTTATAAAGCGTCCCGCTATAAGTAAAACAATGCAAAACAAAACACGGCATTGTAGCGCAACACTTTTTTTTGGCCACAAAAATGGCATCAATGTTCGCAATTTTCTCCATCCATTTGCCCAAGTAGAGCGTTCCATCTTGTGAAGAAAAAAGTTATTTAAAACGGTGCGTAACATTCAATGAAATTTAAACCACTTTATTCGATTTATAGTGGCTAAATCGATTAAAGTGGATTGTTTTTTCATTAAAAAACGTCCCCAAATAGCCGGCTGACGAGTAGTTTTTTTTTTCATATCGGAAATTAGATTACGTTAAATATAAAGAGAGAATGAGCCTTACATTATTTCCATCGTTTTCCAGATGAATATAATCGTCTTCATGATTCAATGCTATGCCCGGCGCTTTAAGGCCGATAACAAAAATGAGCAAGCAGCTCGTGTATCGCATTACAAACATCAACATCTCAACTTTGTCACGTAGCGTTGCAAAGACATGTATCCACCACATTTCCTTCTTCAAATTCATTATCGAAATGTTTTCATTGATAAAAACAAGCGTCCAAAATACGAGCAAAACTAAGCCGTGTCCTCTCGTCAGGACGGGAAGCATGTAAAATCTTTCTTTCAATACGAGCCAAATTGAAAATAAAAATGATAGGCACGTTAATGATGAAGCCACAATCTAACAAACAAAACCAAGAAGATGTAATTACACAATTGAAAAGGAATGTTTTAATATTTAAGAGTTTGATGTTACCGTGTATCCATAAAGATGAGCATCTGGGAATAGGAACGATTCAAGAATGAACCTCAAAACCGACAGCGACGGAATGAGGGTCAACAGAATTAATTGTAAACAGTATAATTTCGATGTGGATATTTGTGATGCATTTTCAATTGGAATTGCATATCTTCGATACATAAGCAATTGAACCGATCCGAATATCACAATAAATCCAGCTAACACAGCCGAGCTTACAGTGTCGAGAAAACAATGTGAAATTCCATGGTCCACCCAAATGTCGTGAATCGACACATTTGGTGGACAGTATGAAATATTTTTCAGAATATCCATATTTTCAATGTGTATGAATATTATCGAACTCTGTCAATTAGAAAAAAAAACAACACCTTTTCAAAATCACGTGCCAAAAGATTGAATTAAAATATTAACAAATAAATTGGGCGACATCTATTTCGATAATTAGAGGTCATTCACAATGACTAATTACTATATATCTTTGTATCTATTTACCTATTGATAAAAATAATGGCTTTTTATTGCAAGACGTGTGTGTTTAAAAATTCGAAGAATGCCGATGCATGATTTTTAAATTTCAGTCAACGATATCTGACTTTTGGTGAGAGTTAAACAAGAATGAAATATCACCACACTAACAAGATAACACGCTAACACACCAGTATTTTGCGAGAATGATTTAATTAAATATTTAAAAAAAGCAGCAAGTCATTGAATGGTTAAAACAAATGAAGGTATTCCGCCGTGCCTTATCATGACATAACAACAAAACAAATCACAATGTGAAAAGTCAACACACTCTCATGTCACGTTGATACGTATACGTAAACTTGACATTATATACATGAATGAGTTTTTTTATTGATATTAATTTTACATACAATCGCAAAATTATGTCTTTATTTTAATTTAGTTTAAAATTTATTTGGGATTGTTTCGTATTTAAATGAATGAAATGTTTGAATGTACAAATTAATTTAACTGCCGACTAAGCCCAAGTAATCGTCCATGAGCGTTCCAATCGCAAACTGAAATAAAAACGGCCAATTGTTATTCTCTCGTTTTAGTTAAACCTTTTTCAACGACATCAGAAAAGAATACTTACAATGCCAGTTGCATCAACACGTGTGCCCACAATTTTCAATCGAATTTTATCTTCAGCCGCAATAACAACGTCTTCTTCTTGTGATTTGTAACACGGTGGATTGCCGTTCGGACAAAATTGCATATCGGCCGGAATGGACTGTGGAAAGATGATATTGATTACTACTGATCAACGGTATTTTCAATGGTGTCATTTAACTTACGTGATGTGAAATGAAACATGACAATGGACCGATTTCAGCGAACATTCCCACCTGTAAACAAAGGCCAAAACATTAATCTTTGGTTCTCTTTTTCGCATCAAATTCTCGATTGTTGTTATTTACCTTGTTGACTTGAGTTACGACCGCATCGAGTACTTCACCTTTGAATGGTCGGAAAACAATAGCTTTGTATTTAACTGGATAGACGACGAAGCCTTGTCCAGGTTGAATGAGACCCGAACCAATATTGTCGATTGTTGTCACAGCAATTACGAATCCATATTTGCCCGTGCATGTTCCTTCCACTTCTGTATACAATTTCTGTTTCACTGTTTCCATAAGCTGTGGCCCAAAGTATTTTGGATGCAGCAAAATTTCGTGTTCCAATGAAATCTGTGTGGTAAAATTTGTTAGGTTATGCGTTTCATTTCAAGCGGGTTTTGTTGCTTTCGATTTATTTTGAAAATGTACAGCAAAAATTCATAATATTTTGTACTCACGTGATAAAACATTTTCTAAATTTGATTCGATGTATTCGTATTCCAAATAAATGTTCTTTTTTAATGGATTTTCTGTAAATTCTGTGCAACTTGGATTTGTTTATTGTTCAGCTTCTGCTTGTTGATATACAATTGTCAACATTTACAAGCTTCAGTCGGCATTACGTTTTCTTCTCCTTAAAAAGTGTTACGTATTTTCGAAGAATCTTCTGTAGAGGTCGCTTTCATAGAATTTATCGTAATTTCGAAAATACAACATCCATATTGAATTTATTCATTAGTAAGACAGTCAACATAAAAAGATATCGTCATTGCCACTTATCAACAAAACGAAAAGCAAATAAAAAAGATTAATAATCTCAATTCATCATATTCATCATGAGTGATCATCAAAGTTCGTCAGGTATTGATTCTGATAAATCATATAAAGAAAAATTGCGGGACAAGCTTGCAAGAAAATTACGACAAAGAAAATGTTTAACGAAAGATTTTTCAGAATCTAATACAATAGCCTCACAAAATGTAAATGATTATAAGGAGAACATCGGTGCGACAATGCGAGATTTGCAGTTTAATGTTGGACGTGTTTGCTTTTCATTAACTGGTATATTACGGTAAGTTGATGTTTTAAAATATAAATTATTCGATATTTCATTAATTTTTTGTGTTCTTTTTCACTTAAAGTTACTGGAATGAACGCGCAAATCGAACAAGCGATCAAGATGAACGAATTAAAATACTGGCCGTACGAAATTTCGACGTAATTGGAAAAATTAAGTAATTTGATTGATTTGAAGAAAATTATTTTTCAATTTTTTAATTATTGGAATGTATTGGATTGCTTTTTTCAGTGCAATGGTTGTTGAGCGTCGTGACGAATTCGGACCAATTCAACCCGGAACGTCATCAAGAAATAATGACTCGGTTTTAAATCTCTCTGCGAGTGAGAATGGTTCGAGTGGATCGTCAAATTCTAGAAGTTCACATACAGCATCATCTACAAGTGATATTTTATCTCCCAAAATGGACAAATTCCCCGGAAAATGTACGGACCCAGAAATTCTTTTGAAATATTTATGTGAACAGGTCACGCGCGTGACTTCATGCGTTACCTATTTTCTACTGTAAGTAAAAATCTTCGATACTCGTATTTATTTCATGAGACTATTTTTTGTATAATTTGTTTTTTTGTTTTATCAGCGAATGTAAGGTGGAAGATAAGGACATATTACAGAATATGGAAGAAAAAATATGTTACATGCTCGAAGACCTAAGCAAACTTGTGTAAGTGATTCTTTTATTTAAATAATAAGAGCGTTAACACATGTTTTTTATTTCTTTTCAGCGGATTGGCAAATCGTAAATGCGTCTGATGAATTTGTCGTTTTTTGAATTGTTTTTCATCGATACTCACTTACTTCACTTCGAAATATTACTTTAATTTTGAATAAGCAATTTTTTTTTACCTTTTAGTATTACTTAAAAAAATGTTCCTTAAAAAAAGATTGTATGTTCACCTAAGAGTTATTTAATATTTTTCTTATAGATTTTTTTGTTAAATACGCTCAGGAATAAATGTTAATTGATAAAATACAAAGAAAAAAAATTATAACATAATAAATATGGAGAAATGTTCACAATGAAGGTCAAATATTTTATTTGTACTAGTCAAAAATATAATAAACAAATGTTTTAAGCACAATTGTTACAATTTTTGTACCTGTGTATATATGTGTGTGTAAATGAACTTAAATGCATGCTGCTATTAGTAATAAATTATTACTTAATAATACTTTGATAAAATTAATAGATGTATGATAAAAGATAAGAGAGATTAGAATGAATTAAAAATTGTATCGAATAAAGTTCATAAGAAAATGTTTCTTTCATAGATCCCATGAGAATAAATGATGCTTGACTAACATATCACGCACACCGTCTTTCAACGATTCCCAGTCTGGATTTAAATTGAACGCAAATTGAGCCAATAAACGGAGTTCGCATTTGATTTGCACCCAACCCGGTGAATTCACAAAACTCCATGGATAATACCATTTTTGGACGATTTCCATATTTGAGCACAACACCTCAAACCACAAATGTAACACTTGTTCATTTAAACCAAGACAAACTAACGAACGTAGTTTAACATCCATTTGGGCATGAGCAACATCATGGCTTTGGTTTATCGACTGTACACAGCGATATAGAAGCTCTTCGGGCGTCAAAACCTTTCCGTCTTCATCTAATCGATACGTTTTGCACAAAACTAGACGACTATAGACTGAATCGAAGTCTTTTTCCACTTCCCTTGTGGCTGCTTCTTCTATAAAGAGCCAAGGATGACATGGACCACCCAAAAATGAGGGACGCTTCATGCCATGTTCTAATACGGATTTAATAGCCGGTGCCAATGTTCCACGCACCAGATCAGTGACCGTTTCGCTTATCGCATCATCACCAGCTGACGTATACAGTTTGCTGCGTTCATCGAGCAACTCTACGAATTTTGCTGGGAACCAGCCTCTTAGACCATTCAATTCGCCTATCCAGCAGTGTTCATCCTTTTGACTAACTATGGTAATGATGTCATTTCGACGAAATCCCAATTCATCATCATCGTTCCGCTCAAAATCGTGCAAAGCCTTCGCTCTTCGCTTTCGATTTCGTGACACATTTATGAAGTTCTCATGATCTTTTGCATGACTATCGGTTGAATAATCGGCCACTTGATTTATATGCGCACTTAATTTCGGTTCGATTGTTAGAAAATGACGGCATACTTTTAAAATTGATTCACGTAAATCGACTAAAATTTCAGTCTGACGAATGTTTTTGTTTCGAACATCATCGTCGTTCGAACTATCGCCTCCAAAAAGTAATGTTTGTAGCATTGACTTTGACTTTTTCACTTGTCGCCGAGACAATTGTTGTTTTGGTAGATTGGCTGTTGCTTCTGGATTACCGACCAATCCGCCTTGATCAGCCATCAAGTAGGCCAAATGACGACGTCGATGTGTCTCAATTACTGTTTTACTGAGTGACTGAAGAAAACAAAAAAATAGATAAATTCATTACTATTCAAATGATAAGCGAATATTTCCGATACATACCCCGCCCACTTCCATTGAAATTTCAAACAGAGACTCAACATCATCAATTCCACCGGGAATGTCTGACAATGAATTGAAAATTTGTGCCGAATTCTCCAAGTCTTTCAAAAATGGTTCCTTCATTTTGAGCATACCGAGGGTCAGTTGAAATAAAACAATCGACCCTTCATAGAAGAACCAATCCCATATCCTAAAATTTAATCATATTGTGATGATTACCGAATACTTTCAAGATATTTAATGCAAAATAGTTTGTCAAACTAACCTCAATAAAATTCTAAAGTGAACAACGTTCGCAAAAATCGTTAGAAACCAGTGTAATGTGATCAAAGACAATTCAATGTCGTGACACTTTAACGCTTCATCAACGGCTGTTAAATAGTTTGCGATTAGTGTTTGCATAACTCGTTGGTCGGCTTGCACTCCCAATAACGTTGAGGAATAATACGAAGCTGGCAATAAATCTTCAACGATCGTTGCCCTAAGAGAAAGAAGCAAATTTAAGTAATTTTTGAATTTTCAAATAAAAAACGGGTAATTTTACATGAGCCAAAACGAGTCTTCTTCTTCCATGAGTAGAAGTAATGATGCTGCAATAACGCCAGTGCCTTGACAATAGCCAATATCTGGGAAGAGCCAAGCGATTCCTCGCAAAATTCGCCTCAATCTCGGTACACCAGTGCTGTTTGGCGAACTAAAGCATGCATTTGTCGGCATTATCCTCAGTAGGTCTTTTTCAATCTGTTTCGATGTCATAAGTTGATCGTTACTGGACGCTTTCACTATATCATGATAGGTAGTTTCGGAATTCATTTTCTTCTGCAATGCTCCCGATAATCTCATCCAAATTTGAGCCCTTAATGAATGCGGGATACCGGCTCGAACTAAATTTCGAAGTTTTTCAGTTCGTGGCAATGAAACAGCCACATTATCCCATAATAGTTCACTTGCTTCTTTATTATGTGAAAATTCTAAATGCGCAATCCATTGCTGGCGCTGTTGTTCGTCTTCGGAGAACGGTGTGCTTAACAGCTTATTTGAGCTAGGTTCTGGTCCATCTTCTTCCTCAACTCTAAAGCCAAATTCATCGAATCGATAGTCGGGCTGATTGTTCGGATCTTCAGACTGAAATGATTGAATGAAAAAGTGTTGATTAATAACTGATATTAAATTGTAATTTAAATATGAGAAAAAATCCAAACCTCTGGTTGTGTTAATCTAGCTAAAATATCTTGAGGCCACATTGAAGGCGTAAGTGCAGAAAATGCACCCCCTGGCGATGGATGAATGGCATCATTCATTGTTAAACCTTCAACCATATCCGTGAAATCGCCATCATCCTCCGCACCAGCTGCATCAATCACTTTCTAAACAGACAATATTGAATTATTAATTTTCACACCTGTTCATTCAGTACTGTTTGCAACAAAATCAATATTGTAAATACGTGGGCGCAGCTTATCAGCTGTTAGCAAATCTTTTGTTGAAAATTTACTTTATTATGCAAACTTACTAAATGTTCTTCTTTCCCTACGTAACCGTCATGATCTCTGTTCCCAAAAAATGTTTTCGCTCTCTCCATATTGGCATGCAAATGTTGGTCAAATTGGCTGAATAAATCTCTTAAAAGTGGCACACTGAACATGGATATCTATTTTGTTTCACTCTTGCGTGTTAAAATTTTATGATTCAATTTTGCCTACATTCGGGATATTCTTTTTATGTTTCAATGGAATTTTTTCCTTGTGAATCGATCTTGTGAGTTGTTTTATAAAGTTTCATTCTTTGTAATGCACATTTTTCTATGTTTCATTTTTGAAAATTAGAAATAATTTGAGTCATGATTTTTCTCAACCATTCAATTCATCATGAGTGATCATCAAATTTCATCAGGTAGAAAGATTGAGGGACAAGCTTGCAAGAAAAATACGAAAAAGAAAATGTTTAACAAAAGATAAAGCGTCATAAAATGACTATAAGGAGAAAATTTACAGTTTGATTTCGGAAAGAGCTGTTTTCTTCTATGCGGTAAGTTGTTGTTTCTAACTTGTAATCTAATGCGGTAAGTTGATGTTTTAAATTATAATAATAATAATACACCGCCATGGACTGGCTGTCTTTATTTAGACATAGTAGTAAGTGTTGGCAGGGAACATTACCACCATTAAAACCTGCATCTTATTTTCAAATGTGTACAATTTAATTCTTTTATTTTATATTTAATTAATTTTTTACAGACATCATAGGTGATGACGAGGATTCCTAGGGTTCGGATTACCCCCCTCTGAAATATTTTTGGGAACCCTCAACATTTTTGGAAATGAGGACCTTTTTTTTGCTCTTAACTTTTTTTGGCCGAGAAAATTCTTTCGATTTGCTAGGGGTTTTCGCCAAAAAATTGAAAAGCAAAAAAAAACGATTTTCTCTTCATTTTTAGGATTTGCAAGTCAATTTGAAGTTGGAAAATTCTTCCGATTTGCTAGGGTTATTTGTCAAAAAAGTGAAGAGCAAAAAAAAACGATTTTATCCTCATTTCCTACAAATTGTTGACATCGTCAGGGACCCCCATGGAGTTTTCCAGGGACCCCTTACGGCATTTTGCCATCACAACCCCCTAAAAAAAATTCCGTCATCATCTATGCCAGACATTATATTGAGATATTTCATGGGGTCAATCACGAAATTCTAGTGCATCCAGTTTCTGATAAGATTTCACTAGAAAACTAGAACATTTGAGTGCGTGAAGTTGGCTCTCAGTAGTTTTTCATATAAATTATATGGCCCAAAGGCCAAAGGTTGGCTTCGTTTGTGACGTCATTCTTCGCACTAGATTTACTAGTATTTCTAGTATTCACTAGCGTGATTCGCCCCATGAGATATTTTCAGCCAGATGAATCAGCTCAGCCAGATATCGTCAGGAGCTGAAATGGAGTGAAAACAATAAGTGATTGTAGCAATGTATAAGTAATTATAATCAGAACAATCACTTCCATTCTGCCACAATATTCACCTGATTTATTCAGTGAGCCTGACCAATTGTTACGCGTTGAGCGTCCATACAAAATTGCCCGTCCACTACTCAATGTTGATTTTTCATCGGATGACGACGAAGAAATAAAAGCTAAAATCGATGCAGCCTATATTCGCACAACGAAAAAATTCACATTTTCGCGAATGAGAGCAGGTGGCTATCGCGAAATAAAAGTTCCCGGTATCTTGAATACGGCCATTTTGTATCTCATCAAATTAGAACCAAATTTTAAAATATTCGAGGATCCATTGTTGAAACGTAATGTCATTGTTGCTGTGAATGACGCAGAGATTCTTCGGTTTATGTGAAAAAATTCCTTGATTTTATTACGATTAATCAAAATGAGCGTTTGCAAATGGCTACTGCACGTGATTATGCTGTTGCAGTTAGGGAGGACGCCTTTTCAAAATCGAGTAGTGCATCCATCAAAGCTAGATTGATCGAGAAGAAAACTAATGCAACTGGTTTGGAAGTTGATGGATACATGAGTTCCGCCACACGGAATGATCCATGTGACGGCATACTTTCACAAGCAACTTCGTTCTGACTCAGAACTTCTGAGTGTACCGAGTACTTGCTACATGTTGATAGAATTTGTTGTTTGTGTGTATATCGGACTTGTGGCGCAGTCCATAAGCAGCCACATGTAGCAAGTACTCGGTACACTCAGAACGAAGTTGCGTGTGAAAATATGCCGTCACATGGATCATTCCGTGTGGCAGAACTCAGTGTGGAGCGGTATTTTAAGTGTAAAAGTGGTAAACATAGTAATCGTTTACGCCATGAATTTCGCGTCATCGTACCTGGATTGTGAACTGCACTTTGACGTAACAAAACTGAATTTATTTATATTCAAATTTGGAGCTATTATGTCAAGGCTGTCGAGAAACCCAAAGTGCCTTGCGATGCAAAACTAAAATGGCGAAATGAATGCAATCAATTGGATGAAAAATAAGTTCACTTGGTTTACTTTCGAAGTAGAGGAAGGAATGCACTATCATGAGCCGTGTCGCTACGAGCGGAATCAACGGCTTGGGCCGTCGGATCTAAATCGTCTTATCGACGATGCAATTTATCCGATTGAATACAAAAAAGAAGTGCTACGGCAGTACTATCGACGCCTGAAAGTTAGTGAGACTGCCGCTGCTACTAAAGCAGCTCTTGCAGCTGCCACTGCTATCGAAGAAGCTGCTGCCGCCAAAGAATAATTAATCTTCACTTAATATACTGTTTGCAATATTTTCCAAAGGTGATATTATTATATGCGACAAAAGCTAATCCAAACAATAATTTTAAGCCGTACACAATTACAAAACATAAAAAAAGAAAAAAAATGACTTACATAACCACGAGAATCAAATGAATTTTCAAAAATTGAAGTTTTCCAGGGACCCCCTACGGAATTTTACCATCACAACCCCCTAAAAAAAATTCCGTCATCATCTATGCCAGAAATTTTATTGAGATATTTCATGGGATATTTTCAGCCAGTTGAACCAGCTCAGCCAGATATCGTCAGGAGCTGAAATGGAGTGAAAACAATAAGTGATTTTAGCAATGTATGTGTAATTATAATCAGAACAATCACTTCTATTGTTTTCACTCAATTTCAGCTTCTGACGATATCTGGCTGAGCTGATTCATCTGGCTGAAAATATTTCAATATAATGTCTGAGTTTTTGGGGTCATTTTCACTTATAGTAACTAGAGTAAAAGCGTAAATGCAACTGGCAGTCAAGCTGAACGAATTCAAACAGTACTCCGACAAATTTTGAAATACTCGAAATTTATGATGTAATTTGATTAATTTGAAAAAATCATTTTTTAGTTTATTCAGATTGACAGTGAATTCTTTTTTCAGGGACGAATGAAAATCGTAACTTATCAGGCAGTAGCAATGACTCTGTTTCAAATCTCTCAGGTCGATGTGTGAATGATTCGAGTGGAACACGCACAGTTGTCCAGCGTTGTTCTGAACGTAGGATCCAGAAGTTATTTTGAAATATTTATCTGAAGTGGCCTCGATTAAAAAAGAGAAAAAAATCGATCGGTAAATTTCATTATTTTTCATGTATTTCCATACAAAATATATGAGGGTCGAAAACGACCCACCAACTTAAGATTAGTCGAAATTTTTTAACGTAGGTCTACGGTTAACTAATTAGAATTTTAATACCTGTGTTTTATTTATTTTCAGCACAATGGCAAATGATCTGTAACCACATTCATCCCATGCACTCAAAACGAAAACACGAAATGGAATACGGAGCGAGACACGAAGAAAGTAGTGTATCTGCATATACGCTTCGTGCCTTGCGTCTTATTTTTTATTCCCCTTTCTCATCTTTTTGTTATGAACAGTGCAAATTGAGTGCTTGGGATGAATTGCTTGTTATTTGAAGTGTTCATTGTTTTTTTATCGATACTCACCTACTTCACTTCGGAATATTAGTTTGATTTTGAATTAGCAATTTTTTTACCTTTAAGTATTACTTAAAAAAATGTTCCTCAACGCAAATCGTGTCCTAGGAAGTAGAGCCTTAAGATAATTTACAAGGCTGATCGAAAATGACCTGACTTTTTGAATGAAAGGTGCCACTTTTTACAAACTGATATTATTTTTAAAAAGTACAACCCTTCAAACCTCTACATCACAAATTTGAACCAAATCCGTCCACGGACCTAAAAGTTACAGAGCTTGAAAGTGACCAACCTCTGTCTTTTTTCGAAAAACCAAAAAAAAAGAAATTCGATTTGTGAAATAAACCTAGGGGGCAGACACGTGGAATAGGATTAGACTTTTAGTGTGAAAATTCGAGAAATTGCAATTAAATAGCAACTCATGTGCATGGATTCGCGTGGAATAGCGAAACAGTGCATGGAATAGCAAAAATTGTTTCACTTCAAATCCCTTTGACATTTCTTTTGACGTTTATTGATGGATTAGTGGAATAGTGCGGAATAGCAGAATTAACATTTTTGACCGAAAAAGTGCATGGAATAGGAAAAATAGTTTCGATTTCACATTTGTGCTTTTGGATTAGTGGAATAGCAGGATTAGTAATTTATATAGTGGATTCGGAAATTATTCTTGGTGTCTCCCCCTAGAAATAAACATCAATTTTTGTATGATAAGCCCGTCAACAAAATCAAAACTGAGCTTGGTGCTGTTGTTCGGACTCTCTTCTATCTACTAGAGCCACAAGGAAATTCTCTATTGATTTCAGATGTGGTCATAGAAGCTGAGGAAACGAATACCTCGAAAATGGCAGTTTTTGAAGAAATGTCTGAAAAAATCTAAGATATCGCTTTAAGAATGTGCAATATCTTAGTGATTTATTTAAAATAGACCTCGAGCATCATGTTGAACAGTTATTTCATTATATCAGTCCAACATCTGGGCAAGAAAATTTCACTCGAACGGAGGCTGCCGCATTTGCTCAAAATGGTTTCGAGAGGTAGATTTAAGGCGATGTTTAAAGGATTCGTTGCACTAATAAAATAAATATTTTCATTGATTATTAACTAACAGTATCCCACAGAACCTATTCAATGCATTTTGCGATAAGGTATAGTCTACACGGTCATCAAAAACCGATATGTCCACAAAAAGCCATATAATCGCGTTTTTTCTTTGAGCTCGCCTTTTATGTGAGTGTATTTTTCAAAATATTGTTTTATCATCTGAAATAAGTCGGAACGACGCCAAAAGATTAATTCATCCCATTTTTAAATTTTTTGAATGAAAGAAATACTGTCTTGAGCAACAAAAAATAAGTTCCGAAAATTCCACAAAAAGGTGTCACTAAAAGTCGTTCAGACGATAGCAATTTTAGATGACTTTAATACAGTGTGTCCATAACATATAGAAATAGCACTAAATAGTGTCGATATCTATACTATATTGGTGCACTATATATGGAAGATATTCCGCAAGACACCGTAGCTCACGATCGAAGTGAGTGCGGACGGCAAACATGTTGACGCATACACACAGTGCTTTCTACTGCCGCACGGCAATTTGTGATTTTTTCCGTCTACACTGACTTCGATCGTGCGATACGGTGCCGTAAGGCAATATCTTTCATGTATAGTGGACCGATATAGTATAGATATCGACACTATTTAGTGATATTTCTATATATTATGGACACACTGCTTTAATAACGAATCACTTTGATAGTTCTGGTGTGGCTTGGTGAGACCTCTACCTGTCTTCTGAGTGGAAGAATAGGTTAATATAATTGCTTCCCATCCGAATAAAACGATGAAATATGGAATTAAGGTGTATTTTGAGGGTGGTCTCTTTCAAGCTCTGTAACTTTTAGCCGTGGACGGATTTGGTTCAAAGTGATGTAGAGGTTTGAAGGGTAGTACTTCTCAAAAATAATATCGGTTTATAAAAAGTGTCACCTTTCATTCAAAAAGTCAGGTCATTTTCGATCAGCCTTGTAATACTATCTTAATTAGTTGCACACATGTTTTTCTTATACATTTTTTTGTTAAATACACACAAGAGATAAACCCCACAAATTATTTTAGGATTCCTATTAAAAAATGAATTTGTTAGGTTTCCTTATAAAATCGCAATATTTTAACAGGAATCCTAATAAATTGGCGCGCTTAAACGTCAAAGCCAACTTCACTGTGTTGAAACAAAACATGTTTTATTATTTAAAGGTTTCCTAATAAAATGTTGCCATATTATAAGGAAACCTTACAAATAAATATTTTAATAGGAATCCTAAAATGATTTGTCAGGTTTATTTTTTGTGTGTACGCTCAGGAATAAATGTTAATTAATAAAATACAAAAAAAAAAAAGAAAGAAAAAAATTTATAACATAATAAATATGCAGAAATGTCCACAATAAAGGTCAAATATTTTATTTGTACTTGTCAAAAATATAATAAACAGATGTTTTAAGCACAATTGTTACAATTTGCATATATATGTGTGTGTAAATGAACTTAAATATACAATTGATGACTGAAATATATGAACGAAAAAATGCGTGCTGCTATTAGTAATAAATTATTACCTTATAATACTTTGATAAATAGCTGCATTCGACATTGTATGATAAAAGATAGGAGAGATTAGAAAGAATTAAAAATTGTATCGAATAAAGTTCATAAGAAAATGTTTCTTTCATAGATCCCATGAGAATAAATGATGCTTGACTAACATATCACGCACACCGTCTTTCAACGGTTGACTTTCAATTCCTTTTTTCGGTGGCAATTCCCAGTCTGGATTTAAATTGAACGCAAATTGAGCCAATAAACGGAGTTCGCATTTGATTTGCACCCAACCCGGTGAATTAACAAAACTCCATGGATAATACCATTTTTGGACGATTTCCATATTTGAGCACAACACTTCAAACCACAAATGTAACACTTGTTCATTTAAACCAAGACAAACTAACGAACGTAGTTTAACATCCATTTGGGCATGAGCAACATCATGGCTTTGGTTTATCGACTGTACACAGCGATATAGGAGCTCTTCGGGCGTCAAAACCTTTCCGTCTTCATCTAATCGATACGTTTTGCACAAAACTAGACGACTATAGACTGAATCAAAGTCTTTTTCCACTTCCCTTGTGGCTGCTTCTTCTATAAAAAGCCAAGGATGACATGGACCACCCAAAAATGAGGGACGCTTCATGCCATGTTCCAATACGGATTTAATAGCCGGTGCCAATGTTCCACGCACCAGATTAGTGACCGTTTCGCTTATCGCATCATCACCAGCTGACGTATACAGTTTGCTGCGTTCATCGAGCAACTCTACGAATTTTGCTGGGAACCAGCCTCTTAGACCATTCAATTCGCCTATCCAGCAGTGTTCATCCTTTTGACTAACTATGGTAATGATGTCATTTCGACGAAATCCCAATTCATCATCATCGTTCCGTTCGAAATCGTGCAAAGCCTTCGCTCTTCGCTTTCGATTTCGTGACACATTTATGAAGTTCTCATGATCTTTTGCATGACTATCGGTTGAATAATCGGCCACTTGATTTATATGCGCACTTAATTTCGGTTCGATTGTTAGAAAATGACGGCATACTTTTAAAATTGATTCACGTAAATCGACTAAAATTTCAGTCTGACGAATGTTTTTGTTTCGAACGTCATCGTCGTTCGAACTATCGCCTCCAAAAAGTAATGTTTGTAGCATTGACTTTGACTTTTTCACTTGTCGCCGAGACAATTGTTGTTTTGGTAGATTGGCTGTTGCTTCTGGATTACCGACCAATCCGCCTTGATTTGTCGGCATTATCCTCAGTAGGTCTTTTTCAATCTGTTTCGATGTCATAAGTTGATCGTTACTGGACGCTTTCACTATATCATGATAGGTAGTTTCGGAATTCATTTTCTTCTGCAATGCTCCCGATAATCTCATCCAAATTTGATCCCTTAATGAATTCGGGATACCGGCTCGAACTAAATTTCGAAGTTTTTTAGTTCGTGGCAATGAAACAGCCACATTATCCCATAATAGTTCACTTGCTTCTTTATTATGCGAAAATTCTAAATGTGCAATCCATTGCTGGCGCTGTTGTTCGTCTTCGGAGAACGGTGTGCTTAACAGCTTATTTGAGCTAGGTTCTGGTCCATCTTCTTCCTCAACTCTAAAGCCAAATTCATCGAATCGATAGTCAGGCTGATTGTTTGGATCTTCAGACTGAAATGATTGAATGAAAAAGTGTTGATTAATAACTGATATTAAATTGTAATTTAAATATGAGAAAAAATTCAAACCTCTGGTTGTGTTAATCTAGCTAAAATATCTTGAGGCCACATTGAAGGCGTAAGTGCAGAAAATGCACCCCCTGGCGATGGATGAATGGCATCATTCATTGTTAAACCTTCAACCATATCCGTGAAATCGCCATCATCCTCCGCACCAGCTGCATCAATCACTTTCTAAATAGACAATATTGAATTATTAATTTTAACACCTGTTCATTCAATACTGTTTGCAACAAAATCAATATTGTAAATACGTGGGCGCAGCTTATCAGCTGTTAGCAAAACTCTTGTTGAAAATTTACTTTATTATGCAAACTTACTAAATGTTCTTCTTTCCCTACGTAACCGTCATGATCTCTGTTCCCAAAAAATGTTTTCGCTCTCTCCATATTGGCATGCAAATGTTGGTCAAATTGGCTGAATAAATCTCTTAAAAGTGGCACACTGGACGTAACATTTTGTGATTTCTTGTCGGATTTACTCAATTAACACTACTACTGTTATATAGTGTATATATATCTACAATTCTCCAACAAACAGTATTTTTAATGTCAATTCATGACATACCAGTCATGTGAAATACGTATTACGTAAATTTTGTTGTTGTTCAGTTGTTACTTGTGCCGTTCGCCATCTGTCAACCAGATTTTTTTTCGGTTCGTTGGCAATACCTAAACGTCAAGTCTTTCTTTTTGTGCGTGCATCAAACGAAAACGGTAGGCTTGTGCAAGAAAATCTTTATTTATTTCAATCATCCGGTGTAAATTCTTGGAAATTTTTCAAAAATTGTGTAGTTTTAACAATTGTCCATTGTTATAGTGCAACATTTTTTCGATTCATAAAAAATAAATATGTTTTTATGCGATTTATTTTGATTGGACATTGCTATATACCTGCTATGGTGTATATTTGTGTCCATATCACATTTTGATACATATGATGGTGTTGACTAATTGAATTGTTTTGTGTATTCATTGAATATTAGGTATCAAGATGACTATCCGCCCAGCGTACAGACCAAAAATCGTTAAGAAGAGAACGAAGAAGTTCATTCGCCATCAATCTGATCGATATGCTAAACTTTCGGTAAGTATTCACTTCAATCGCCACAGTGTTGAACACAAGGCAAACCTAACCTAGCAATTGCCTGTTAGTACATGTTGTTGTCATGCATTTGATTGAAGTGTTTCAGGCAAAAACATGAATTAATCCATTAATTTTTTTTCCATTTCCTTTTTGTTTCATTAGCCAAAATGGCGTAAACCAAAGGGTATCGACAATCGTGTTCGTCGTCGCTTCAAGGGTCAATACTTGATGCCAAACATTGGTTACGGTTCAAACAAGAGCACACGCCACATGTTGCCAAACGGATTCAAAAAATTCTTAGTGCACAATGTTCGCGAATTGGAAGTTTTGATGATGCAAAACCGCGTTTACAGCGCTGAAATCGCCCACAATGTTTCATCAAAGAAGCGAAAAGACATCGTTGAACGCGCCAAGCAATTGTCAATCCGCTTGACAAACCCCAACGGACGTCTTCGTTCACAAGAAAACGAATAAAATGGATAAACAATTCCGTTTTAGTTTTTTTTATATACCAATCAACCGAAATATCGATTACAACCAGATATTTTTGATTTAATCTTCGTCGAATTTTCACGTGTATGTCAATAAGTGACAGTGCATGGAAATAAGATTGAAATAAAGTTAAAATATAAATAACCAGTTAAAACAACGGAAAATACCTGTGTTGGTTTCATTTCTTTTTACCTAATTGTGTTTTTTTTCACATTTTTTCATGGGATTTTCAGCAGTTTGCAGCAGATGTATGCTGCGGAGATGAGTATTTTTTAGATAAAGGAAAAATGAACCTCACGGTGCAAAGATTGAAAGATATTCATTTTAATCCATCGTTCAATGCAACGACATGTTTATAATTTGTTAAAAGATACACTGAACTACGGAAAATAAAACGTTTTTGATTTGTTTTATAAGTCAAGGAAGCACAACTAAAAATTTCACTGAAACTTCGAAATGTCACATTTTCTCTCTCTTTCTCGCATTCACCGGCTCACTGTACTGTCTTTCATCAATACTGTGCATATTTGGAATTATATCAACTATACTGATGGTGTAAGTTATTTTTGATGCGTCCTCACTATAATCGCTGTCCACATTGGTATCAACAACCCCCCCACGTTGAAATACGAATGAATGTTATGACAATGTTTTTGATAAAAATTCACGGTGATATTGAATTAAAACAGTAATCATATATTCAATGATGATTGGCATAATGTGTTCATATTTATTGTGATAAATGAGTCTGCTATCTAGGTAATATAATTTCTTCTGAATACAACAATCCAAAATCGTTTAATTTTCTTAATTAAAAAAGATCTAAAATGAATTTGAACTGTGATGGCGAAGAGAATTCACCCATCTTATTGTTGGGTTTGATTTTGAGTCTGTTGATTTGATTGCGTTTGTTGTTGTTGTTGCTGTGGCGGTGGTCGTGGTTTGGGCATTTTAACGAGCAAATCTTGAATTTCTTTCTTTTCGTCATACGTACGCCATAATTCATATAGTCCTAAAATTGTCTTTGAAATCTCTTGAATCTTTTCCATATTGACATTGATTTCGGCAAACCATGCTTTCACGTCCTTTTGCAAAATTACACTGGTGAACGAAAAAGTAAACAAAATTTGAGCAAATTAAAAGCGACAAAATAACGCTAATACAAACCATGCTATTTGAAGACAACCGATGGCAATCATGTATGGTGGATACAATAAACTAACATCAGTTCGAAGAGAGTCATTGATGACACGCCTAAAAGAAAAAAGATCATTAATTTTCATTCCGCACAAACTGATTGTATTCGACTTGCCATGTTAATGGTAGCAATTGGTCTTCGTGTCCAATGTCCTGAATAATAGGTAATAGCGGTCTATACGGTTGATATACAATTAAACAGCAGTCCAGATTCTCGAGCAGATAAAATTCACATTCTAAAATATGGTTGGTTCGGTACGGAAATTCTTGTTGATATGCATAACTAAATTTATTTTTGATGACATTTTGACACTGAAAATGGGAGCCATAATATTAGAATAAATATGTTAAATTGTAAACAATGACAATGTTACCGTAGATATGAGACGTGAATTGGAAATAACACCGAATTCCTCAACTTTTGATGCTAAAAATATGCAAGTTGGACACATCAACAGCGGATCAATGCTTCGAAATGAGTTTCGTACATAAAATCGCTTGAAGTAAACGGTTGCGGTTGCAATAACCTGTTGACGAAGTTTAAGCTGCTCACCAATCACTTGGATCAAATTTGCAAAGAAAATATTGAGCTTCTGATACTCTTCTGGTGTGAGAAATTGCAAATCATATCGACGATCTCGTACCAAATCGTCTTTTGTTAGCAACCACTGTTGATAATGACTCGATTGCCAAAAATTACCAGCCATATTGCATTCAATTTATTTGGAATTCTAAAATTTAAAACTTTTTATAATTTTTCTAAAATAAAATTTGATTTTTTTGTGGAATCAAAACTGAAGCACAAGTCTTTTGTTGCATTTGGCTTGTACAATGACTTTTCTTGATACAACATAAACTGTAAGTTGTTGATATTAACAACCAACTTCATGCCAATGTTCGATGTCACAGTAACTGAACGTTTCACTGCATTCGAGTGTTGGATGGTGAATATAACTTCTCCATGAATATGAAAATAACGAACGCAATATTTATTCGATAATGAATCTCTGGTAATATATTTTTTTTTATTTTTGATGAACATAATTTGATATTTCTATATATCGCAGCAAAAATTAATATATAATTCAATTTTCTTTGGAAATTTGGATTTATTTTTATGAAATTCCAATTTTACTTTGCCTTCACCAATTGAACGATTGAAATTTCAAAGAAAAGAAATGAAAATTAAGTAACGAAAAGCCAAAAAACTTTGTTTATTTGTTCCTTTACGCAAAAATAAACAAAGTAAATAATATGTAATGATTAAATAAAGAAAATTGACATAATAACCAACTACAGTTCATTCGGCGAGAATTCCTGCTTATCGGCGATGGTCAATATAATTGAACTGTAATTTCGATACCCCGTCGATTGTGTAACAACAATCGGCAAACCATAATCGTAATGGCACTGACTGGCGAACGCGAACCACTCTAATGAACCGCAAAATTGCAATGTATGCGATAAACGTATCTAGTTACGTCTCTCCAATACGCGAGAGTTCCAATGCACATATAACACCGTCCAGTCCACTGTGTGTGCTCCATTCCGAGAGAGAGAGAGCGAGAACCGCTAAAAACAGCAGCATCTAACAGTAACAGTAAGTCGTCAATTCGAATATATCTGAATCAAAGCAGTTGGTTGTGCACCAAGCATGCCGTTCATATACATCAGTCGGTAAATATCGCTTGAATGCAATAGACACGTATATGTCGTCGCGCGCGCGGACGCCTCCGAATTTCCACTGAACCACTGAAAACGTAAACATTTAAATAATTTTTAATAAATCGAACATTCTGAGAAATAGACAAAGTGTTTTAATCTTTATGCAGCTGTATTCTTTCAATTTTGCTAGTTTTTTTTTCATTCGGTTAGCTTGAGACACGCTTCAACCTATACATTTTATCATATTTTCGTTATATTTGTCTAGTTCAATCTCGATAATTGTTGATACATTTGCTTTTTTAAAAAAAAGAGTGTGTGTTTTTTTTTAAACACTTATGTGCTTTTCGAAAAAAAGTTTAATTTACACCTAGCTTTGTATGTTTGATTATGTAAAGCCTTATTTATTTTTCAAACTAGAGCATGTAGCAGTGTTTTTTGTTCATCTTGTGCGACACAGCTTTACATATGCAATTGGACATTATCTGCTGTTTGAAAAGTGATTAATATATGCAAAACCATAGAATCATTTTTTTTGCTCTCTGAACAGTTCGATACATTACTTTTGTGGCTTGCATGCAATAAATATCCGCAACCACAGGCAAAAAAAAATACACCGATTAATACAAATGTGTTTGTTGTTATCATTACATGACATTACGATTGGAGCTCATTTTGACTAGTGCATGAAGTATGTGTGATAATTTTGCGACAGATAGGAGTATCGTAAATACACAGTATTTTTCTCGAACTAATTGAGCCCATTAAATTAACATTATCTCATAAACATTTTTTATTTCTTTCTTTTTCCGTCGCATGAAAAATGAAGCACAATAGACAATTTGAAATAAAAACTTGTTATCATTCAATATGCATATAAAATAGAAGACAAAAAAAACCCGTCCAAATGCAATATAAGTGATTTACACATAGACCACAAAAACATTTGCGTCCAATATTTTTTTTATGGTATTTTTATTTGTAGCAGTGCCGGCACATTAAGTGGATTCGTTCATCAAAGCGTCATTAGAATATATTGTTATCAAATAGAATATTCATAAAGTCGTCCAATTTTGACTGTGTATTTGTTGGCTCTCAAACTCATAATTCGTGTTAATAACGCATTTTTTCCATTCATCACGAACTTTATCTCGTCCAGGATTAATTACATACCTACACACACACACCTAAATACGTAGACATTTTAGTGGATCAGGTGAGAGAACCCAAACATTCTTGTCATATTTCATTATTTACATTTCATAGCATTTAAGTGAGTGTATTTATTACACAAAGACCACCCTATTCATTGCATCGAAAATGCCATGGCAAAAATCTTCACCAGCAAAACGTACTTCATTTTATATTATTGAATGGATTACTCAAAGTAAATAATGTGTTAAATGTATATGAAATATCATGAAAATAATGTCTGAAATCCGTAAATCGTTTGGCAGTGAATAAATTCAAAACCATATTTTCAATAGAAATGATAGATAACAAACGATAAAGACGCTCTCTGACTGAGTCAATATTATGCTTTTGAATGTACAAATATTGGCTTTTCTCACAGTACAACGATGTTGGCCACAATCACGATGTTTTAGTAAATAGCACAAATCTCAATTCACGAATTGTGAATATCGAAATGCAATAGTTGAAGCACTTAACGTCCCATTTGAAAAGAATTTGGGCATGAAAAAAATGACACACACATAGCACACCAAAAACCCATTTATAATATTAAAATTTTTATTGCTTTTCGTTTTTCATTCCATTTATATAGCTTTTCAACAAACTTATTTGTTACTGTTTTTTTTTTTTTTCTCGCGTTGAACATTTTCGGTAGAATTCTATCGTTTATGACATGGAAAAAGGGAGAAAAAAAAGAGAAATTCTTTTTCGTATAATTTGTTGCGATGCCATCTCAGGAAGTGCACATTTCCGTATGCATTTGAAAGAGTTCATTCATCGTTTGTTGCTCCAGATGCGGTAAATTAACATAGAAAATCAGAAAAACCGTTTTGAGAAAAAACCACTTCGATGCAGCCAAGACAACCGTCGAACCGAACCGTCTATTATCATCATCACATTCGGTTGATGAAAGAAACGTAATTTGTTTGTCAATTGAAATAATAATAAGAAATCACAACCACGAGTAATGATCATAAATAATCAACGAAGACGAATGAAAAAGAAGAAGAAAATGTGTAGAAAAAAAATTGAATCGATAACATCTTTTGAATAGATGATATCTTGACACTTGCTTAAACTGGCAAAACAGACATTTTCTCCGATGTGTTTCGTGGAATTCAAACACATTCCGAGCGACAAATAAGACTGATCAAGTCTTCCATGCAACATTTCAATTTGATTTAATTAATTTATTGCATTCCATATTGCGCTACAAATTGTAGCAGCGGCTGGTCACTGCACAATTGCAGCGCACGTTTCTTTCGCCTGTCATTGAAACGAACAAAAAAGCACCACCATTGCCAACAACAACAAGCATCGAATGGCTATGAATCAATTTTCACTTGATTAAAACGTTACAAACATGTCCGAATGAACGGATGGAGGCTGGCACTCAATGTATTTGCCATCGAAACCGAATCAAAAATGAATGAATTAGTTGTAAATGTTACGATTTAATTTTTTGCTCTTTCGCGATCTCTTCTTCAACAACAACACTGTTTTATTTATGAGATGCGAGTGCCAAAGATGCAAACCAATTCGCGAATACATTTTAAACAACGATGATAAAAAAACACAAAATAAAATAAAATCAACAATGTACATAAAACCTGATATCAAATTGTACGATGGCAACTGTAACATGTGTAATACTTTACACGTCGTGCGTTGCCGTTTTTTTTTATCGGCACGCAATATTCTGCCATACGAAACCATATTTATCACTTGGTGAGACATAAAAAATGTCTAACGTCAACACTTTGGGCATACAAGTGTTGCATGCAAGTAGTTGAACTCTCTTTTTTTCGCGCGCGCCATCCATTCCACCATGGATGTAGCGGCATTCGGTTAATTCTGACAAAAAGAATAAGTCACGATAAGAAAATCAAAACGCTTGTCTTCTCGATTGTAAATCACATTTGAGGCAACGTGCATTGAAATTCGTTTACTATTTGCTTGGGGTTGTGTTATATGTTGCGAAATATTTATGATTGCATATAAATTTGCTGCGCCATTTTATCACGTCTAACGCGTTTGTCTTTATTTTTAATGTATGCATCCTCAGTGTATTGGATCTCTTTGAGCAATTCGCTGGCATGCTTTTAAAGCGATGAGTTTTTTTCTGAGTTTCAAATTGAAACTGCCTTATATTTGATCTCCGACAAAAGCAATTCCTATTCCGTAGATTGATGCGATTTTAATTGAACTATGTATGTATCAACGCGCATATATACAAATATGGTGTTCGTTTGAGCACGACCACACAAATGTGCATTGCTCGTTCGTTTAGGGAAAAAAGACTGATAAGAAACTAGATAAAAGAGATAAGTTTTTGCACTGTTTTTTTATTGCATTCACAATCTTCTGTTTTTTATTGGATTTGCGCAACTATTTGCGTGGATATTCCAAATTCCATTCAATTCGAAATCAGAAAGTATGCACAGCTTTCCGTACAATTCACCCAACCCGACCATAAAATACTGTAGCGTACTATTTTTGGAGGCGTAAGGAATACATTCACACTTGCCATATTATTGAAACTCTATGACCTAGAGAGAAGTTGCGAGTTTTCTTATCGAAATTTCCACGAAATGACTATTCAGTCGAATTGAAAATTAAATAAACCTGATTTACGTCTATTTGCTCAAGCTCGAGTCATTTCATTAACAGATTTTAAATTTACGACAGTTTCAGTAATGAATTGTGATTCATACCAAGTTCGTACTTATCGCCCATCTGTTCGCAATGAACTTTGGAAGCAACACCACCGTTTTTTGTGTGCTCATTTATCACAAATTTGCGTCAATATTTCCAGTTGATTAAATTCAAAGATTGGAGCAAACGCAATCATTCAGTGTGATAAGTGAAATGAATTTGATTTCAATGTTAAAATTGAAAATAAAGTTGTAATTTATAGAAATAAACTAATTGCAAGGAATTGCAAATGAGAAGAAATTTTACAATGGAATTATGATTTGATGGTGAAAAATATGAGACCAAAACATGCAATAACGTGCAATGCATGCATGAAAAATTCGTTTCTTTGCTGGACATGCAATAACAATCACCATAAATCCAAATTGAAAATTGTGTTAATGCTACATTGAGTGATTGATTTCATGCTATCTGAAATAGCGAAACAGAAAAAAAATCGAGAATAAAATCAAAAAATCAAAAACCCAAGTATAATGAACTTGAAACAACAGCAAAAAAAAAACGAAGCCCAGCAGCGTGTGCAGCAGACGCAAAAGAATGAAAAGTGTTAATCGAAAATGTAATGAATAATTGTAATTATTTACGTATAATTTTTCGAATTGGCGATTCGCAAGCGCTGCTCACAGACAACAGATAAAGTAATAAACAACAGACACATAACACATATTCGCACCATCTCATATTCATAGGCGATTTTGTGCGGCGGTATTTTTCCACTTAAATATTTACAATCCATTAAACATTTAGTGCTCGAGTGATGATGGACATGTTGAAATTGGTATTTTTTCTGTCTGTACTTTCGCTTTAGCTGTGTAAGTAAGGTTTTTTCATTGTGATATTGAAAAATAAGAGAAAAAAAGAAATCCCAACTTTTTTGTTGAATAGCCTCTGTAAAATAGATTGTGTGTGGTTGAATGCGATAAAAAAAGAACAATAAAGTTCACTGATGTCGTCGAAGAAATGCTACTTTAATCAAATAGATAACATTGAAGGGAACATTGATTATTTGAGCCACTGATAAAAAAAGAGCGCGTGAAGAGATAAAAAATGTGGCTAATCATAAAAATCGAACTTGAAATCTTTTCATGATAAAAAATGGTTTTTCCGTATTTGTCAAATAGATGAGCAATTTTGCGCGCATTTTCCGTTGAAAAATTAAATATGATAGAACTTTCGTCATGAAGTCATAAAACAAGATTTTTATTGTCACCATTTTGAAACTAAATCTCATTTGATTTTATTATCGAATGGAATTTATGTTAAATAGATGAAATTGCTACTTGGCTTGCGACTGAAGTGTATCACACAACAGTTATCATGTTTCATCAAAACCATATTTGAAAAGAATATCACAAACATTTTGATCGTCTTATAACTCAATGAATAAATATAATTTAATCAATTGAATTATTAAAAATTTATTCGAAAACAACAACAAATGTTTATCGTTTGTTTGCGATCGATTTATATATCTCATGTTTCCACATTTGAGCGAAATAATGAAGGTGTGCACAAACATCCATAATGCAAGAATCGAACAAATAACGTTATAATAAAATACCGATAAAAAGTCAGATGCTCGCCAAAAATGAAGAAACATATACCGAGAGCGAGAATACATCGTCGCCCACGCATCAATCTCTCTCTCTGTTGGATTATTATCATCGTTTTTTTTAACAATAAGCACAAACCATAGCAGACATCGATTTAATATCGGTGAGGTATTGGGAATATAGAGACCACACAGCAATTCAAAAATGACATTTTAACCGCATTCAATCATTGATTTGATGAAGAAAGAGAAGAAAAGCAGTGTGTGCGTTCGATATGAATGATTCGTCTTTCGTAAATTGAAAAATCAATGTTTATTTAATATTTTGTAAAATTTTACATTCAGTTTTCTTTTTTTGTTAAATTTTGGTGTGTAATGAATGGATGAAAAACATTTGTCGACAATCTGAATAAAAAAGTACTTAAAATTCAACAATCAAACCATTGAAATTGAAATGTTAAGAAAAGACCGAACCTGTGACGTCTACGCATATTCAAATGTAGTGATTGGTATATTGATGCAGTTTCTGAATTGTTTATTCAAAACACGTTACGGCAATTGGAAGTACATGCTACATGAAATATTCTCTCGCAATATAAATGGCATTTACTTCCGTTCTTATGTTATATGCGCTGTTACAAAATTGGTGCGAATTGATTGTTACGATATGTCGAAGATGTCGAAAAACTGAACCTGTTTAATTTCAATCAAATGATTGTATTGAATTAATCATCAAGTGGGCTGCAAATTCACTACGTACGGGTCAACTACCTCCGCAAATAATAAAACAACTACGCAATACGTACATACCGTACATGTACACAATCAAACAAGAACCAATGTGCACAAAAACAAATAAATTCCATGCGACTGTAACATTTGGTTGTACGAAAATACAATGAGTTCCATGAGAAAGAAAGTTTTAAAATTGAAATTGAAATAGATGCAAATCCGATAAATCACCCAAAAAGACTTTATACTTCATCACGGATTCACCATGGAATTGGGACCAATTCAATTGAATTGTTTTGTTACCAAGTACTGTGTCGAGCCAAAGTGTTTTTTGTCGGCTGAATATCTATTGTTTAACCTTTGTACTTCGGTCGCGAAAACAAGCATTTCGAATGAAAGCTACAAAGCAATTTATTCAAATGCAGACGCTTAGATTATAAATGGGTCATGTTCTCAGAAGAGAGCTCAGAAGCTATGAAACTATGGCCCATATCCATTGAACACACCAATGTTCACAAACTCGATAACTTTAAGAGTCGTGTAGTTGATTCAAACGGCCGCCACCGCAAGCAATATCAATCATTTTAAAGTTGTGAAACACGAGAGACAGAGAAAGAGCAAGAGTGAGAGAGGGAGCAAGAGAAAGAGAATTGTTCAAGAGTATCACAGCATCGATGCTCTGTGACCAACATGCAAGCATAAAATCGGTTTGGCTTTGTTCTCCGCAAAAAGCAGTTAGCATATAAAAGCCAATTGTGTTGAGCAAAATACCGAAATTCAATACATTTGCACAATTCAAATGGTTTTCTTCTCGCAGGCATGCATACAATATGAGCCCACAAAAGCAAGCGCGAGTATTGTTCGAAGCAACGGTGTAACATGTAAACTACTAAATCAAATATACAACTAAAACACACTCTCAGATACACTGAGTCGCGACCCGTTGATATATGAACAAACTACAACTACGCATTCGTATCGAATTCAATACATGATATGCATGTTGTGAAAACCGACTGCACCAAAGAGATTGAGAGCACGAGCGAGAGAGAAAAAGAGACGAGAGGACAATAACCGTCCAAAGAAGAGAACGAATACAAAATCTTAAGAGCATACGAAACCAACATTTTCAAATGAAATCATGTATGAAGCAAAGGAGTAAACAGAAGAAGTTCATCGAAAAATCAACACAAAGATAAATATACATACGTAAACATATACGTATTGCAAACAGCGCACGAGATTATAAGACGTTAAATAAAACCGAGCACAGCGAGAGAAAGGAACAAGCGAAGAATGTGACTTGAAATAGATAAAGAATGAGACAATAACAAAAGTTTAAATAAAAAAAAATGCACATACTAAATGTGAAAAAAAGAAGTTAGTTGGCAGCGCGCGAAGCCAAACAAATGATATGATTTTCTTAAATAATGCCCTGAATTCGCTATAGTTCCGAGTATATAGCTCACGAATCGTTCACTAAAATTGAAAAATAATATTTCATGTGATTTTTGTAGCGGAACGAGCAAATCTTAGCGATGATTTGATTATCGTTCATTCACATATGGCTTTGCCTGGAAATTCCATATCAAATGCATTTGCGAGAGCACAAAAAAAAAACAACGAAACAAACAAAGACGACAAAAATTAGTGCGCGGTGCTATGTGTACTGGACAACAGCCATTCATTCCATTTGCACGATATATATCTCGCATGCATAATTATATTCGCTCGACGATGATCAAATGACTATAGAGTTCGCTTCGATTTAAGATTCAGTTTACGCTTTAAAATGGCACAACTGTGAAATTTCCGTATAATTTTCCACTGCTAAAACTCATTCACCGATACAAGTTTGATTTTGATTGCTGTCTGCGATCTTGTTCTCTCTGTTTTTTTCTTGCATTTTAACGTTCGGTTGCACATTGTATTTACTGAAGTGAGATTTTGCCTACGCAATTTGGCAAATCAATTCACCTACACACGCTGAACAAAACCCGATATTTTACCCATCACTATTCAACAGATAAAAGCCATATCACCGACACAATCGCAATAATTTCTTTTTTTCTGCGCTCACTCTCTCATTCTCTGTATAATTTTTTTGTTATCAAACGACGTTTCCGTACTTCTACTGTCACATTCAATTTGCCATATTATTCTTACAATTTTACGTTTTGCCTGCGGCACAAAAACGAAAGCACAATCGTCGAACAAGCGAATGAAAAAAGAATAAGGGAGAAAAATATTAAATGAATATAAGAGCAGCCAAAGAAAGTACTGAAATACTGTAAACAGAGAGAGAGAGAGAGTGCATATCATCAAAGAAACCGAAACGCTCTCATTCTAATGGAAAATCTATATCGAAACGAAATTAAATGTCGAATGGTTTTTGTATACGACGAATGGATGGATCTCTCCCCTTTCAGGGGATTCCTATTTTTCATATCAAACTCTGGATGCAAGCTATATGTACATTGTGCGGCTGTTTGTGTGTTGGTTGGATGACGATGACTCATGCGAAACCATGTTTTGTCTCGGGAGATCTCATCCTTTTCTGTCATGCACTCTCTGCTCTTGTCTTGCCATCATCGTCTAGGCTTTGTCGGCATCGTCGTTAATAAATAAATGTAATGCACGATGAGCGCAAATAATACTTCCTTTTCGACGTCCGTATTCGCCATTTTCACGACTTCGTTTATCATTGAATTTCACTGGATTTCTTTTTCTTCTTCTTCGTTCGCCTCCCGCCCGCGTTTTCTTATTTTTTTTCTTGTACATTGCAATATTCACCCTGTACACACACACACACACTCCAGTACAATTGTGGCCTCAATTTGATTCCAAGTATTCATATGTTTGCACTGTGTACACATAACTCACACTCCATATTTTTGTGTGCTTTAATTCAACATGCAAACTTATATCCACTAGACGATGTTCAATACTGCAAATAAGTCCTTTTATTTATTCAAACTTTGAACAATAACAATGGCAACCATAAAACGAACACGCCATACAACTTTTGTCATGAAGATAAAAACGTTCCATAGGTAAAGTATATACATAATCGAACGGTTAGGCGAATACACGCACAAAATACTAATGTCATGTATTATTCAAAATCAAGGAATGACAATACAAATGTATTGAGCATAATCCTAAAGAGGGAACGGAAACAAACGCTCTCTTTATCCACAATATACAATTTTTTTTTTCGTGCATCAAGTTCCCCAATCGGAGATGAATAAAAAAAAACATTCTGCGCCAGTCGGCAAATAGAATAAAATTGACTAAAAATCCCGTTAATTATGTGATAAATGATATGAACTGATAGACATCGTATATCGCCATTTCTATATGGAGAAAACATGTTATGTTAAAACATTTTTTATCTGATTTCATTGAGTGAAGTCATCCATCAAGAGCATTCAATTCGATATGGCATGCCTTTAGCCCACAATTATGGTAAATGCTCTGAATTCTTTTACGTTGAAAAAAAAACGAAATCAATTTCAATCAATGGGATTCTGTAGCATTTATATGATTTGATTAAAGCTTTTATTTGAAGTGGTCAAAAGTTTGAGTTGTTTTTTCTAATTGATTGATATTTGAGATTGTTGGAAAATTATTCAAAGCTTTAACTTTTATATGCAAATACCGTTTACTTCAACTTTGGTTTTCGTAGGTGTTGATCGTAATGTGATGTTTGTTTATTGGAATCTAGAACCAATTGAATTTCATTTTGGAAATTATGCATTCACTTTTTTCCATATACAAAACACAGGTAGGGTACCCTATATGCATTTCTGTCATTAGTATTGACTCAACAATGTTGAGGATGAAATGGACTAGACCAGTACGGCTATTAATGAAAACGGTTCAATTATCTGTAATTTGTTTGGTAATTGAGATAATGAAAAAAAAAACACAGCCAACTGTAATGAAGGAAAATGGAAAAACGAATGAATTGGTTATATTGATTGAAACTGGCTCCATTTGGAAAAAAAATATATTTTCTCCGATGAAATTTGTGGAATTCTGCATTTACATATTTCAAACGGAGCTCTGAAATCGATTTTTTCATGGAAAATGGTAAAAATATTAAAATTCCATTGCAATTTCGTTTTATATTTTCACAATTCAAAAGGCATAAACGAAGAAGTTCACAAATTTTGCAAATAAATCAAATAGAAGATAGATAAATATCAAACTAAAGGAAATAAGCTTCTTCCTGTTTGTGAAATATACGAAACGACAAATCTCATTACATTGGTTTATGGTAAAACCATTTTGAATTAACAATTATTGTTTTTTGTTGAGAAGTAATTTGTTTGACTCATCTCCAGAATAGTTGCATATTACATTTCCCTTTGGGAATTTAGTAGTGCTGGATTCTTTCTGAGCTGTTTTCGCTACTTCTATTTTGATCTTATCTGTTATTGCTTTTTTATCATGAATTATTGCAGATATTACTTTGCCTCTTACGAACATTTCTGACACATTTTTCGTTTCAATAAATTTCGTATTTTCTCCTAATGGGATGCTTGTGCATTATTTTGATTTGAATATTTCGATATTGCAAATAATTCACAAATGCAAAACCGTGAGCATTGCTGAGCAATCGATGTGAATCAACTTGAATAGAACAAGAGAATCCGTTATTGTATTTGCCAATTTACGAATGCTTCAGGTCGAGATGTTAAGACAATCATTCCAGCTGAATGCTTGCTTATCTGTCGTTTCAAGCCATTCGAGTGCAGATTGAATAAAAAATGTGAAACAATGTATGTCACAGAAAGGGAAAAATACACCAATGAAAACTGCACAGCAGAAAACTATGTGATAATTTACAATTCTTTGTCGAATGCCATTGTCGATATCATTCTGTGAGCATATCTCACAAAATGTCTGTGCAAATATGATATTCACGGTTGTAGAAAAGTTTTCGTAATGAATTCAGCAAACAGTAACGCTGGTAGCGAACCGGAATCGGTTAGCTTTTTCTTGTCATTTAATATGATTGAGAATAATTGCGAACATGTAACGCAAATGGATTGAAACCGAATGGTTTTTTTTATATTGAAGATTGCTCTTTTGCACGTTGCTGTACAGCACTTCGTTATTTGCCTGTGTTGATGTGTGCATAAGTGTGTGCTGTGTATTGACGTTGTTACATTGCAAGAAGATGCACTTAAAAAGCACACGTTTAGCTCATAAAATGTTATGTCGAAGGAACGAAGACGCCAACAAATATATAGCGATGATTGTCTAGATGTTACCTGTCACTTTAGTTTTTTTTCGAATTTTATTTACATTCATCTCGAATGAAAATAAATGCATGTTCGAGTTGGATCTGCTGACAAAGTTCCTCAGAATAAATGCGTTTTTGTGATGCGCATTTCTCTTGTCAATTTCATGTTTCACTTGTCTATCCGCACAACAGAACCCACATTCTTGCAGACTATTTATCTTTATTTAACATTTCACAGATGCATTCGCTATTACAAAGGTAAACATTGGATTTATTTAAGCGAATCGGCTTCGAACGACAAGAAACAAGCTCAGATGCGGTATGATGCGCACGTTCAAAATCAACATTCAATATATGTATGTTTGTATATTTTGGTGCTGGATGTGTGAATGACAAATGCTTGTCATTTGCAGCTGTAACGTTTATTCCTGTGAATAACATGTTTCCGCGATGAATTTGAAAATCTTAATACCATTCGGTATATTGATGCATTGACACAAAGTCATCAGTGCAATCCACAGACGCGCGCACACACACGAATGGTTTAACTTAACTGCAATGTAGATTTAACACTTACTTCAACCGCAAATATGCTTTTCTTACAACTTAGTTCATTGTGTGGCTTTAAACAGATCTAATTCATTTCAATGTTATATTTCTATTCTAAAACAGAATAGGAAAACTAATCCATTCGGTTTGAAGAAATGAGTTTATTTAGGGTTTTTATTACTAATCGATACACCATAGCTCAAAAACCATTTCCAATCAAATGACTTTTAATCTATATCGCATGCGAGTTTTTCCTGCAGCGAAAATGTTTTCAAATAAATCAATAAAACCGAGATTATGTGTGTGTGTGTCGGACTGTCGGTAGTCACAATATATGACCACTTTATCTCAACGAATGACATTCGAACTGTGGCTATTGCCATCCATATCAAATATGTATATACATGTGACTGTGATTCATTGATTTGATTTCCTTTGAGGCTCGCATTTGAGTTTAACATTAATGATCTCCCCGATGTGTGTATGCTGTGTCCAACCATATCTTAATATCAAAATCTCTTTCTATTTTATTGTTTGTCATACACTTCCAGTGTGTACTGTATATAGCAGGCGGCGAACCGAAAGTAAAGTCAAATCTATAATGTTTATGCAGAAAGTCTATGATACGTTTTAATTGTATCACATCCACACACACCAACAATTGGTTGCATGTTCAACATATAATAGTGAAAGTAATTTCATTTTCACTTTTTCCTGTGACGACTTCATAAAAGCGCCAGCCCATACCATTTGGCCACGTGCTGAAATTAATTTTCTCATTTCACATGGATTTATTTGCGCAAATTTGCGCTTTCAACGGTGTCGACATTGATTCTAGAAAATTGAATTTGAACCGTTCCTTTAAGAAACTCGTTTTCATTGCTCTGTAACTTATTGCTTGTTACGCTTTCGCATCGTCGTTTAGTTATAAATCATAGAGTTGAATGCTTTCGGATCGAATAACAAACATGCAGCGACTGAGAAAGCGAATGCCACTACTTATTTCGTTTATGTTTTCGTCAGTTGATTTCGGTTGGAGAGTAACGTTGATTTGAGATTTGAACCGATGATAATTTATTGAACTAATAAAAGGTTTAACATTCTTCGTAATCTCATAAATAGTGTGCTGTAAGTGGGAATCAATAGAAACCGTTGACTTTGAGTATAGTTTTTACGATGCGCGACCTTTCATCAGATCCGCCAAGTCTAACATTCAATTGTCGGTAATGTTCAATCACTTTGCTCATGATTGAATAAACAATTACGCATTATCAATGATCGGGAATTCATCGCCCATTTCAAAAGGTTTATAGGTCATTCCTGCAAAAAAAAGAAGAAAAAATACGTCAACAAGTGATCGATTTAGTTGATTGGAAATATACACAACGATGTAATAACGCTGATTGAATTCAATTATCAAGAAAAATATTTTTCTGGAAAGAAATACAAAACATCTTGTTTTTGTGGACTTGAATCATTGTCGGAATTATTTACGACACGAAAAAAAATGCCACACACACCGAGATATCAATTTGCCGTATTTGTACAGGTAACCGACGTAAATTGAAAACGGATGGTTTTTTTTCTTCCACTCCATACCTCGTGCTGAAAATCCAATTTGAAAGCTATAAAACATGACATTTTACTGCATATATACATCGAAATATTTATACACACAGCACTTAAAAAACCAGATCCACCTCCGCGCGTGCATTAACAGTTTTTCTTTCGGTCCATTCGAGTGGTTAATTCATTGGTGCGTCCAGGCGGCTACGCCTGCTGTTCACGGAACTTATTTCTTTTTAAAGAAGAGGAAAGAATCGGGTCAATTCATTTGAGCTACACTTTAAATTGATTCGATGCATCCAAAACTTATTAAAAATACATTTATTTTTCTTATATTTTTCCAGGGATAACAGAGATCATTCTATTAAATCATGTCGTCTGTGACAGCCACAATAACATCGCCGCAACGGCATCCACAGAAAAAGCGAGAAATCAATTTAACCGATGATCCGGATAAACTGTTGAACGAATGGCTCGGGGAACTAGAAAATCTAATTGGAGTAAGTTTTCACTGAAATTATTAATTACGCATTTATAGACTCTTGGTGGAGAATAAGCCAAGTATAAACGATGCCATTTATTTTTATTTGTGTTGTCGCTTTGAAATAAATTTCATTAGGATGTACCATAAAAGATTCTTTTATACCGAACTCTATTCTGTTTTTTTATAAAGAAGAAGAAAAAATAAACCCCGAGGAGTTTCTTTTGTTGCGATTTCTGTTGATTTTCCACCAACTCAAAAGAGTCGAACGAGACCGTACCTTAATGTCAACAACCCAAGATTCAGGAATAAAGAAAAGAAACGAAACAATATTATTTTAATCATTTTTTATGTAATGATCGGTTAAACAAATGTAGTTTCACCGACTACCATTACAAATTGATTCTCTCAGTAAACATGCATCTTAAAATTATGGTAATGTTACGCCATCGATCAAAATGAAAGCCAATCCAGCAACAAACAAATGCGTCGATATTGACATTTGTGTGTCTCGCTTTCGATTGTTACTTACAAAAGCGTATAATTCAAATACTGTCTTGTGCATTGCTGTGTGCACAGGTGTTCAATCGGATGTACTTCTTTTGTCATGCTAAATTATGGCTTTTCTATAGAATAAGAAACAGTACAGCTTTGCTATGGATCGTCGTCACTGCATTGGAGTGAAACGAGTTTTCAAGATTGTTTGGTCTTGTATTTCATCCAAACTTGCCATGGACATTGTGCATGCATCAGCAAATTCACAAAAAAACACTACAAACTACTAATTTGAAGAAAACATCTCAATGATTTTTTTCTAATTTAAAGTTTTCGATGTTTCGCATTTGATTTCTTCGTTTTGTATGGTATAAAGAATTTATGCAAATCAAAGTAGTTGAAGAGGAAAATAGACACATAGAAGAGTTTTTGGAATTTGCAATGTCTTTGAACTTTGTATCATATCGTATTCAGTAAACAAGATTTATTTGCGTTAAGTTAAAACGAACAGAGAAAGTCTTATAACTTTCTCACAAGGACATGCAGTCCTTGATGCAGTCAGTCAGAGTCTCAGTGACTGAGCAGTTCGTTACGTTTTCAGAAGTCGTCGGAGCTGACATTTAAATAACTTTTGTATTTGCGCTATGAAACTACATTGTACACGAATTGATACTCTGAAATTCGTAAAATTTTGTCATACTCATAAATTCTGTATAATTAAAAAAGTTGGAATAGCCAGTTGACAATAATAATTAGCATTGTCCCCAATTTTCAATGATCATTTTCTCAATTCGTTCCGGCGAAACGATTTTTTCGGTGAAGGTTATATAATTTGAAAAAAAGTCTGATTGCGATTTTGCTGGTATTTATTGTCTATCGACATTCAAAACCGTGTACATATTGTCAACGATCGCTATGCATTACATCGCAGCTTAATCACGGTGACATTTTATTGGGTTATCAAATGCATGACTCTTTTTTTTCTCATATTTTATTGAAACAAAACTGTATTTTGATTTGCATTCAGAAAGTTCATGGTCGCGTTGTAAGCAGTATAATGACACCTATGATGTATTTTTATTATCCACTTTTTAAAAAAATAATTTAGCACACATTCCATATAGTATAAAAAAAGTAGATATTAGCATACATACACATTTTTACGAACTTTATTTGAATACAAAGTAACAGAATGTAAGATGACACTGTAAGAAAATCGATTCGCGCGACAAAAAACGAGATGGGGAAACAAAGAGACAAGACAAAGGATAAAATGGTCATTGAAAACAGATGGAACTGAAAAAGAAATTGTTTTTTGAAATCTTCTGCTGAAGCCATTTGACAATGTATTGTTGTTTTCTGCATAAAAGAAATCAATTTCCCGAAAATGTGCATTTTATCACTTTGTTGCAAACACATTTGCAAGAAATCTGTTTTCGGGCAAAACTGTGCTGCTGCAATGCGTATTGCATAAGTTAAAACATATGTTGAGTTATTTCTTTCATCTTAAAATTGGTTTTTTTTTGTTTTTATAACTTTGAGATACATTCGATGTGTGCTGTTTGCTCCAAAATATGCTAACGAGCCATAATGTCTTGTACTTGGATGGGTTCACGCCATATTTCAAAACAAGATGCCTATGATGCATATAATTTAAATTCCATGGATGTATCGCGCTCAGCAACGCAGAGAGAAAGAGAGACCGGCCTGAAAACTTTGCAAGACTCGAAATACAAACATCATGAAACTTGAATCTATTTTTAATGTAATGTCATCTTTAAATTGTGAGTTCGAAAGAGCAAGCAGTCACGAAAAATGCGCGTTCATGCCAAAACTGTTCAATACAATACACATATGCACATCTGTTTTGTATTGATAAATGAAAAAGTAAACGGATGCATTAATCTGCATATATGGTCAAATGTATTACTCGTAAGTTGAAAATGACTGAGCATTTTGTTCATGCTCACAGTTAAAATCAAATGCAAAACAAAGATAAGATTGCGTTTGCTGCTACACAATTCAAATCGAGAAAATTAAAATAGACACCGAATTAAAGTTCGTTGAGCCCAACTCGTTTTTTTCTTAATCATTAGCACGCGCGTCAAGTTTTCGTTTTTTGGTCGGTAATTTTGAATGCGCTTACCAAATTAATAAAAGTATACCGCCAGACAGAAATTGGACAAAAAAGAATTAAGTTCTTCTTGTTTTCCGATAATATAAAAAAAAACTAATGGGAAGTCCCCCCTTCTGATTACATCGCTCTATGGCTTCAATTTTACCACATGCTTAGTTAATTGAAGAGAATTTTTTTGGGTATTTTAATTGAACTATCAACTTTATCGCAGTTAATCAAACGCTCATTAGAGAAGCGAAAAAATATCATGTTGAAAAGTTACACACACAAAAAATTATATATGATAACATGAAATCATCTCATTTGCGCACAAGAAGTCCCTTGCTGGTTGGCAGAATAAAAATTCAACACAGATGTTCCAGTTTTTGCATTTATGTATTGACAAAGAATCAAGATTTTTATTCGTTTTATTTTGTTTCTCCGTTTGTTCGCCGTCTGTTTCGTTACAGGCATCAAGTGAAAAGGCGAAGACAAATCCCGAATAAGAAAATCATGAGCCAAGTAGAATCGAAGAAAAAAAAGGAAAATAAATACAATAAGGAGACGACAGACATGGCAAACTATAGGAAACGAAACGATCAAGATGCAGATGAAATCGAGTATTTTTTGTTCGCTCGGCAGGAGCACAATAGCAAACATACACATAATGAACCGAACTACTCGAAACGAAAATTAGAGAGTAATTCTACCATTTTTGGAGTGTTGCCCAAACGATGCTATACATACATTTATGTTGAACATTTGACACATGTTGACTATGATGGTGTGCACTATGAATTAAATATTAGAATAGGCCCAGCGACAAAACAAACCAAAAGGAAATGAATAGAAAAAAAGCATATGTATGCGAGACCATATTTTCAATTGATGTCATCTCCAGTTGTACTTTTCAAAATTTATATATATAAATGTGTATTCAGAAGGCGTTAGATATTAGAAAATTCAGCTTCACCTGCTCTTTATCGTGCATTTTCTTATTCACAATCTTCGTTTTACCTTCTGTCGTCTGCATTTTTATCGGGATTTTTGCAATCCGAAACAAAATCATGACGTAGTTTTTGTGTGTTTCACATTTACCATGGATTTTAAGCCACGTGCGTCTTGCTTTCTTGAATATTCGTAATTTACATGGTGCTGGTTATAAAAGCGTGATCTTGATTGTAGCACACACTTTGATTAAGTGAAAAGTGTGCACTTTATCGCGTTTAAAAATGATAATTTTCATTTTATCCGCTTTTATCAATTATATTACGCTCGGCTACAACGTTTAATGATATTTAATGAGTAGTTTGAACGCAAACTTGTGAAAAAGGCACAAATTTGATGAAGAGAATACAACACTCGAATGTGGTTGTTGTCTTTTTTTTATATCATTTAATTTAAATTTAAGGAGTGAACATTCGAATTGTGGCCTCGTAATTTATGCATTGCGTGTATTAAAACGTGGCACATGTTTGTCGTTGTTATTTATGTGACTCATGAAAATAGGATCTCCATGCAACTATGAAATTGATCTTTTTGTTGCTTCTGGGTTTTGTTCTTGTTTTAATGGAAAACATTAGACTCATGTATCGTAGACTCATTTTTTCTATATTTACTATCCAGAAAAATAGAAGCCTAATGATATCTTCACGGGGCAGCCATATTATATTATTATTATTAAAGTGCGTAATTCAATACACATATCGTTTATATATTATAGGGCTATATATTCGAGTTGCGAAGAGAAAAAAAAATTGGCTTAATACACAATAGAGATACGTAGGCCAATTGTGTGTTGCCGATCATCAAAATGAAATTGGTTCCAGCTGTTCAATTTATTTTGGATATTGTGCGGTCGTACATTTCTTCATTACACACATTTCGGACACATGAACATGCCTTGACTTATGTTTACTTTCAACCAGAAAGATTTTACATGGTCCTTTTTCATTTTCGCTTAACTTACCGTAAAAAAACAATCTGTTTGGTTATGTCCTTTATGGTACATTATAGTTAGTTGCATTTCATTTTATTATATTGTTCGTACAGAAAACCGAATGTCTTGTCATGCTATTTTCTTTTTCACTCGCTTTATGGGCTGATGCAACTGTTCAGGAATAATAATAATAATAATAACGAAACGATAAACAGACAGAGACATGAAAACAGAGGAGAAGGAGAAACAATTGGAAGGGACGTATTGAAATCTGAAAAAGAATCAACTTAAAGAACAACAGAAAAAATGATCGAACGAATAGAAAAAAAATACGTAACCTGCATGAAGAAAGAAAGAAAAAAAAACACAAATTTGTGTGTTGAGAGTTCGTCGCGTGCCACCTGCTCGTTGTTGTTTTTTTTATTTCGTTTCGTTTCGCTTCGATTTTATTTTGTCCATGTGCTCGCTTTTTCCACCAATAAACTACTATTCACTTTTCGTTTAAATTAAATAAACAGAAAGGTGTATTTTTGTTCTCACTTGGTTTCTATAGCTGTTTTATCAGCTTATTTATGACTTGGATATACTTTAATTGTGTCTGGATATCTACGTTGCCGCATTTTGATTTATAAAATTTCTTGACTTTTCCACCTTAATGGTATCAATAAAAAAAAAGAAACGCGAATTAAAGACAAACATACTACCACCATAAAAAACAATATCTGCGGGTAATGGTAAACTTATGCAGATTCACTCATATTAGACTCAGCCAATCGTGTAAACAAAAACAAATGGAAGATACAACTGGCTCGCTTCAAGGATAAACTCATTAACTTGTGTTTTCTTTTCGAGTTCATTTGTATACAATGTTTTTTTGAAAGTTTTTGCACACAAGCGCACACACATCCTATACACATTTCAGCATTTATTTGATAGATGCCATTGTGTTTGGCAGTTACCAAAGAATTTCATCTAATCAAACATTGATTGGAAAAAAGTAACGACCAACTAACACTGGGCGTGTGACCCAACAAATCATATTCACTCGAGGGACAATTTTATTTTCCCTTCAGGTGGTCGCCAAACAAGCGAAAAACATTCAATTCAATAAACTTTTTCCACCCTCCATCGCCCATCGGCGACAATTTATTGCTTTTGCGAAACTTTTAAAGTGCATCATCATTTTTTTTTCGTCTCTGAAATAAAGTTTTCGCCATAATGTTGCCATTTGTGTTTAACAAAGTATTAAAGTGTGGTCGCACAAAATACACAATTTCTAATAGATAATTATGAGTCAGTTGCCCATCTATAATATTTGCCAAAAGAAAATATGTATATCTCAATTGTCTATGATGATGATGAGAGATGATTGCGAAAATGAGTCATTTTCCGGAGCAATGTTACTTCGAATCACGGATTTTGTTTGTTATCTATTCGTTGTTCGTTTACGCATTATAAACGTATACCTTAAGTCGGTGGAGAAAGAAATTCAATGCTCGAAACATCTTGATAGTGGAGATGAGCGAGAGAAAAAATCAATGACCTTTTAATGTGGAAAGTTTATTTTTTTTTAATATAAAATGAACATGGTATTGCATCAAATCGATAAAGTTTCATTTTATAGTGAAAAATGTAGTATGCTACCGAACCGCGATACCCATACTCTATTTCATTCATCGAAGGCTATTAGAATTCTGAGCGGTATCTCGTGAACTAATAATTGCATCGTAAAAGTTTTCCAATTGGAGTTCAATGCATAGACTGTGTATATCCGATATAGCCAAGCAAATTTTTATCGAAATAATAAAAATACCAGAAATGAACGGATCTCATTTGATGCAAACAATGAAAAGTTTTCAGAAAATAACAATACCCTATGTTTTACCAGTTTGAGCACTTCTCTTTTTTTCGGATGAGGAATTTTTCTGACTGCTTTTCCTTCTTCTCTCTCTCTCTCTGTCTCGTATGCAATCATAGTGCAGTTTTAAGCAAGGCACAAGTTCACTTTTTAATGGGGATGCCGGTTTGAGTAACAAGAGAAAATTCTATGAACATTTGTAACAATAATAATAGTTGGTTGGATAAGCATCTGAGGTCTGCAGCCATGCCACTGGATGCTTTTAGATATATCGTATTCGATGGTAGCGAGAGATGGTAATAATTGCATTACACGCTTTCCGCCTTCCTAGTGGATGCTAACTCACCCTGAAGCATTCAAAATGAATATGTGACTGCAGTACAATATAAACCATACGTTTACAGCACATTTGTTTCGATTTAAATCCACTATATTCGGTTTGATGGTACTGTTATTGCTTTATGCCCTTTTGCACACACACACACACATGCACCGGAGCATTGTCCGCAAAGTGCTAAGTCAAGTTTGAAATTTTAAATCCAAATATGGCATATTATTACGAAACCAGGTATTATCTACTTAGTATAAAATGTGAACAATCAAAGCTAATCACAACGTGAAAGAAGAGAGATTTTGACAACTTTTTCTAAAAAGAAAAACAAGAAACGAAATTAAATGGAGAATGCCAAAGAGAAAAAACGCCACCGGGATGGTCCGCATTGCTTTAACAAAACACGTTAAATGCATCATAAACATGTGCTGATGACTTTGAATAATAAAAAAATAACACGAATAACACAACTTCATCGTGATCATTCCAAAAATAGTAAACGGTATTATTTGAGACTGTTTATGATATGTGAAATGATAGATGCACAGAGAGGTTCCCAATCAATAAAAAAAGAGACACCACGGAGAACCGAGAGAAAGAGAACCATTCGAAAACAAGCGAACATTTCACGCACATATATGTTTTGTCCGCCTATTTTATTTGATGTGCATTTTAATATTGATTGTTATTTGGTCGCCATCAAACGAATGAGTCATCAAAACGTTCGGTTCATACGGCCATGTATATATATGTTGCGAGCAGCAATAATTCACATATATACGCGACGCACATTTAATGCTGAAGCGTTCAAAATTCTAGCAGTTTGTCTTTTCTCTCTTCTATCCATTCAATCGCGATTTAATATGTGTACGTATCAGAATTGTAGCGACGTGACAACGGCGAAACAAGAAAACATGCGGTCGACCAACGTTAGCATAGTTGAATATCTAAAATATATATTTTCCAATATCGTCAGAGCGAACCCACACAAACGCAACAGGATCAGCGTCGTTCACATACGACAACGGCAACGACACACGCGTGCACACTGCTATAAACTTGCGTTGCTGCCGTACACATGATCGACTCTCGGGCACATACAACATAGGTTCTTCGTCCCATTGCACCATTGCACAAACAAAGCACTGAATTATTCAGTCGATACAGTCCGCCCGAACCGTACAGTCGCGTTTATTTCTGTATCGTATACATTATTTTTTTTTTATTCCAATATTTAAGAGAGAAAAAAGAAACTATTTTGGGAGTATTGGTTCTGTTGTTAGTTACATATTTGATTTCACAATAACAGCAATCCACACACGGTTTTCAAAACAAGTTTATACGACGAACCGAGTCGACGTGTTGTGATTGTATGTGCGTCTACTTATGAGTGTGTGCATTTGTGAGTGTTTGTATTCACATGAATTTTGATATTTTCGATTTGTTTCGTGTACGCTGTACGTTGTTTAAATTAAACGAAGAGTGTCTGCAGTCGCGTTAATAAATTTGTATCGTTTTTCATTTAGTTGTTTTTTTTCTGTCTTCATCGTTGGTTCGTTGTGCGTGTATGCGTTGGCTTTAATATTTAAATTTATCTCATATTCGAACTATAAGCGAGTGCAAGGCGACGACCCAAACTAAGAAAAATCAACAAGACTTGTAAGATAAATGGGAAAAAAAGACGCGAATATAAAGGAACGGAGAGAAAGAGAAAAAAAAACACGAAGAAATTCATGCGACTAAATTGGATGGAACAGAATATTTCATTTTAAAACGTGTTCGAGAATTTTTCCTTTTACTGCCCGGTTTTAAGTGCATTTTCTTCGGAGTGATTTTTATCGACGACGCAAATGTTACATTTTATTTTATTTTCAAAAGAAGTGGACAGTTTTGTTTATGTTTATTGAACTCAAAACATTTTTACAAAATTAATTTAATACATCGCTCAATCTCCGCGGTGTAAGGACTGCCATACAAATGTGACATTGAATGTAAATGTTTTGAATTGCAAAACTAAATAAAATAAGAAAACATTTATATACCTCATCTACATTGGAATATCGCACGTTCAACTAATTTATTCTAAAAATAGAAGTTTGTAAACAATAACGATAATTTGCAAAACTGTAAACTTACGTAAAATTTTCGCCCCAGTAAAATATACCGACCACACCGAAAATCGACCAAAAACCACAACAAGATATGAACTTTGAATATTGACGACAACGACAACAACGATGACATAGACTGCGAAAAAAAAACTAAACCGGTCTACAAAGCAATTTAAATTGAAGTCCAAACATTGCGGCTTTACGAATATATTTCAATTAATTTTTGGATCATTTCTATGCATACTATCATCGCACAGATTTGATTTCATTAAAACGTGAGCAATTCTAAATGGATTGCATGAACAAACATGGTTCTGGGAAAAATGGATTATTCGGATTATGATTCTTCATCAATGTATTCAGATGAATCGGTAAGCATTCAACTATATATCCCAAAATTCGATCAAAATTCATATATATATGCTTTATGTTGGCGTTTATTTCTTGTGCGTCCATATCAAAATGAGTCTGCGGTTTCGTGTCTATTCAAAACCGCTAACTAATCACAGATAAATCTTTTATGCACGACATCAATTGATCCAAATAAATGTAATTTCCCATCAAATGAAAGCTTGCCTAATGCATTAGTGACGTTGATTTACCTCTATTTTTTGAAGCCAATCAAACTTTTCCAATTTGACCCACGTAAGCCTACACTCAATCAAGTAATCACTTCAACTAGAAAATATGGTGTCTCTTAAGTCATTTTAAATGTATGATTCTTTTGAATTGAGTTCATAACTTTCGCATATTTCAAATGGTTAAATAAGACGCGATTGCAGTTGGTATCATTATAAAAGATAGAAAAGAAATATGTAAATTGGGAATTATTTATGTCATGGACCATTATCGTGCGTCTCTAATTACGATTATTACTATCAGATCTCATTGCATGCGCGTTCATTCGTTCGCTCGCTGGCGCGCTCACTCGCACATGTTCCCGCATTTGTGTGCCCTGCAAATAGCACGTTTACAACGTTAAAATCAAAGCCACGACATGACTTTGAACCGCATATAAAATATACAATGGGAACAAATCGAATACAAAAGTGATAATTTCATTACCGAAACAATAAACTTTCGTTCGTAAATGTTTCGCACGAAAATTGCGTTCGTTAGAACATAGAAAAAGAAAAAAAATTACCTGTTTACATAAGAAAGATCGACAATGTTGATAAATTACATAGACACTGACCATTTGTAACATTTTACGACAGTTTTTTTTTTTTTTTGATGAACGATAAAGCGTCTCCGTTCTGCATCAGGTAACATCATGAACATTATAAGAGACTCTGAACCATAAATTTAATAAAAGAAACCAAGAAAGTAAATCAAAAAAGAAGAAAAAAAAATGTTTCCAAGTTCCTGTTGTTTTCAAGAGAAACAAAAAAATTCAGAATTAAATAAATGGCCAGGATTAGTTCTCATGCTCAAACCCAAGCCGAAAACTAATTTAGCATTTTTTTCATACATATTCTTAATTCATATGCAACTAACGACTATTGTACAAAATGAAAACGCAACCGGTCAGTACATTCAGCCTTAGACCGAGAATCGAAACAATAGCAACATGGACTGCGCACAATCACATTCATACTTTACAAAAGAACGTTTTCGTATTTTAATTTTAATTGTATTTTGGTCGCTGGTTTCACATTGAACTTCATGCATACTGCAGTTTTTTTTTCTTCCTCTGTCGTTTTGATCTACGAACTATTCGTTACTTTGTATGACGACGGTAAGAATTAAAATTAAATTCGACGCATATATGCTCTATCATGCGTAATATCTTTAGTGCGCTCTTTCAATTTTATTACTCGAAATTGTGTTCTTTGTTGTTGACGTTGTTTTTGTCATGCAGAATATGAATTTCAGATTATGAGCATTAATACAGAAATGTGCATGCAAAACAAATACTCAAAATGCTCTGGAATGCATATTAAACACGAATTCGTATATCGTAAAGAAGGATTCGTTTCAACAATTCTTTCAGCAATTTTCTTCGAATGAACTAGAGATTACAGTGCAAGCCCCGTTTCATACGAAGTTGAATTATAAATGTTGATTGCATTCATATGTATATATGATAAAGCATTCCATTGCCTTAATAGTGTGCAAACTTATTAAAAATACATTTCAAAAGTTATTTTGATTAGGCACTCTCACACCCTCACAGTTTAAATGAGGTAAAGTGCTAAATGAAGAGCACCATAAAACATCGTCTACGTAATTTGGAAAATTGTCGTCGAAATTAACTGCGAGTTTGTGGTTGAGATAATGGATTTTAGTCCGACACTCTACAAAATGGCGCCTTTAAAAATTCATAGCTGCAAGATTATCACTATTTCGTATATTTGTCGCTAGAAAATCCCACATTCATGTTTCCGAAAATGTTTATTTTAAGATTGATGCAAACGACTTTGCAAGAATTTTCTGAGTATCTTGGAATTTAGGTTAAAATGTACAGTTTTTCGCCGGCGTTGATAATTTTCAGCCATTTTCTAGTCCATTTTGAATAATCGGCATTTCAAGTGATTACGTCTAAAGCAATCAGGCTGCCACCGCATTTTGTGCGTGAATGAATGCCCAAACAAAATCAAATGTGCATTGCCAAACGAAAACCAAAACAATGTAATCATTTGTAAACACATTTATCTAATGACGCAATTTACATAAGCTCTGCCGCATTGACTTAAGTAAGTGTAAGAAAGTGCGATGTGAAAAGTAGAAACGAAAATCGCGGGTTCTGGTTTCTTGTTTTGCCATATCTTCAGCATTCGACCGTTAATGAATAGGCGATAAATAAGGACAACAAATTGAGCGAAAAACGGTCTGAACCAAATGAATGGAATTTACATGGAAAATATCATTTTCCATTCGTTGTTCACCCAACAAAAATCTACGGCAAACATATGTGCCATTTGCATATTTATTTTTGCAAGCTCAGGCGCCTACTCAAAATCACGTATTGCTATCCGTAACGATTCACAACAAACTGAAGAAAAAGAAGAAAAAAAAACCGAAGAAGAAGAAAGAAGGAATGATCTTTCCAGGAAAGCGTAATTGTCGTGCAAATTGCTTTTGCTTTTGCTTTACCCCAAAAAATAGAGACACGAATTCATACGCTCGATAGTCACATAGAAAAATATACACAACAACAATAACAACAACAACAAATTCTTTAACTTCAGCTCATTGTGCAAAGCAAACGCTGTTACCCATTTATTGTTTTCCTCGTTACGTCCGACATAAATAACACAATAATAACTAGTGATTGCTGCTTATTTTATAGATTTTAATCCACTGATGAGAGAGAATATTGCACTATTTATTCTGTTGCAATCGACTAACTGCGCAGTGTGGCACTGCAAAAGAACATTTTCTCTCTGTGTGTCTGTTGTTCGTTTAAGTGATTGCCAGCGAGACGATGATTCTGAAATATTGCATTTTAATTTATAATTCAAGCGTTTATTTGTTGTTTGTGTCGATGACAAAATTATATGAACGTTGACATTTCGATACATATATATATAAACTTAAGATTTTTCATGCTCGAATATCATGACAACAATATGTTAATTCCCAAATGATATTTTCTGGTCATGCTTCGCCTTTTCGTTATATTGTGCATATATATAAATGTGTTTCTTTTTTCTTCAACGACCCAATACATTTCGATACATTATTTTCTCGCTTCTGAATGGCTCATTTGCAAATTACCATTCGCCCGCATCACATAAATGTACTTTCAACGACTTTTTTGTCGCCTCGAACATGAATCAGCGTTTTTTCCATGTTTTTTTTGTTAAACGAAAAAAAATCGAAGTTATTTTCGTAATCTGGTTCATTAATAGCGATTCCAGGGAAAAAACCACATTTGGCTAGTCCGCGATTCAAACGAAATTGCTATTTACTGTGCGATGAATGCGATGATCGGTGTGAATGCGAAACATTCGTTATAAATAAAATCATGTTTCAAATGCGATTTATTTATAAATGGCGTTGGAGCGAAGATGTATACGCGCTGGTAATACATTCTAGACGCTGCCAAGAATCGAAACAAAAACCGGAAATACATCGAATAGTCAAGACATGAATACTAAAATCCACTTACACCGGATGCAAATATTGCTGTTTATTGTTGCTTTCCTTCCACAATCTTCATCTGCGTTTCGTTTTGCGTTCTGTTTATGTTTCCATCTCTGTGTTATTTCTTTTTCGTATTCCTTAAAAATTCCATATGCACACTCTTGAGAAGGGACAGATTGTGTGTGTGCGCGCTTCAGAATAGAATACATGCAATATAATAGAAAACGGTCCCGGGTACTTTCAATAATCCTTGGACTTGTCATAAAAATATTATGTCCATCAAACAACGGAACACGAATATTGAGCGCTCACTTTCAGGCATTTCTCACTGACACTCACATTCTTTTCTTTATTCATAAAAAGGGTATGAATTTGTTGTTTACTGTCTGACAAACTGTTAAATTTTCTTTAGAAATTTATTCCATAAATATTTATACATCAACATAAAAATGAAAAAAAAAAACGAACGGAGCCAATAGAGTAAGTATCGTTGATATAGAGATAACATTTTAAGTCAACAACATAAGATTGTTGCATTTTTATGTATTGTCATGGTCGGTCCGAAAGTGGAAAGGAAAAGAAAACCAAAGAAAAATGGTCTAGCTGTATTTCTGGTTCTTCTGTTATCTCATATTCGATTGAGCAATTGAGGGCAGGCTCAAGCAATCAAAAGATGATTATATGTTGTTTATATAATGTCCAAACAATAACATTTCGTTGTGATAACAAAAGACCGTTTCAAATTGAGACTAAAGAGATAAAAAAAAATTATGTTTTATGCATCATAACGTAGTACCTTTTTATGCGGGTAGCATAACTGCTTTAATATAAATGTAATTAAATTCTGTGCAACGTTTGGTCTCCGTCAAGTATTTGTTCGAACATGTGTTCTTTGGGATGGTCGACGTTTGTGTTTTTATTTCGATTTAATTTGCCAAACAATTATCCCAGCACCAATTTACAAATTTCAATGTGGATTCAGCTCATTTAGACTTTGATCTCTTCAAGTGGTTTCGCTAAAATATTGTTGTTTTTTTATTATTTGTAATTCTTCTACAAATTTCTAGAAGCATAATAAATTAAGCAACTTCCCTTGAAATTCGTTTCATTTTCGTTTCATTCGACGAAACAATGTGAACATAAACAACGATATGAGTCGAGCGGATATGAATGCGTAAGCGATAACATTCTGAATAGAATAAAACAATGAATGTGAGTTCGTTTCATTGTTAATGTCAAATATCAAACGAACAAAAAATCGAATTGACATCGATTGAATAAATGATGTGAGCCAATGTGGTCACCGCCAATGGAAACACCTACCCATCAATCATTAAATTCGATTTATATGAAAATATTATGATGTATTATGTTCAATCGATGTTTTTCGTATCAATTTTCATTTGTGTCGTCGCATAAATGCGATGTGCTATGCATGTTTTTATGAAATTTCATGGAACTATTCATGTTTTACAATCATGTAAAGCCGCACAATGACATTCAGAAGACATTTTTTCCGTCAAAACACATTCGATTACATATTTGAAAGTGACTGCGTTAATTGAACATAACTGATTGCACAGTTGCGCAATGGATGTACACACTTTTCGTCGTCTTATACTGATATCAGACACGGTCAATTTAGACTTCAACAGAACAAAAGATAATAATAGAATGGCTGGAATGTAGTGTGTTATATGTTTGTGTTTGAAACATTGCCGCTGTTTCGTTTTCAAGCAATTTATTAAAGCCGCTTAGATGCCTCTCTTTATAGCGACAGCGTTTGAATTTTTTTTGTTGTTCAGTTGTTTTCGCTTTGTAGAACCGTTTTTAATTGACGGGCGAGTTTAACAACGAAATAAAGCAAGAGAAGAAAAAACAGGCCAATGACGAATTTTTGCTGGCGCATTCATTATTTCGTTGTATACAAAAATGTGTGTTATCTCAAAACTCAAGCGTATTTATTATTATTATTTAAATAAAATTGCATGCATATTAAATTTTGCCATCTGCGCGCAATATGCTAAACCATTCGTCTACAAAAACGCATTTGTACATGTGTATGCATATGATTTATTTCATTTAATAATTCGGCACTATAATGTTATATCGGATGAATACTTTTGTTTCTTTTCCGTTCCATTATTTCGCATATAATAGCATAAGCGACGAACAGAGCCATTCTTCGTCGCATGGTCACGATTGGGGCAGAAAGAGAGGTCGTGCATTTTTCAGTGGTCAATCAATGGTTCCGTTCAATTAGGATTGCGGCAGTTTTTTTTTCGATTTTCATCTCATATAATGATGGTGTTGCGTATGTTATACGCGTAATTTAAATTTTCAATGAAAATATAACCGACAAAAAATGTATCGCCATTTTTATTGTGTGCTATTAAAACATAACGCATTTTTTTCGGTCGTCGTCGGGTATCGATGAAAGAACTGTTGCATGAAGCAGACAAAAGTCTGCATTTTTAACAAAATAAATTCATGTTATTTTTGTCATAAAAATCAAAGTCAGTAAATATACACATTAATAATAACAAAATGAGCTATTTCCATGTTTTCCAAAAACTTGTATTGACTCGCCGCTCAATAAACAATGTATGTAATGATTTGTCGTCACGCAGTTCAAAACAGTTACACTGGGAAACATAAAATGAAATTATTATTGAAAAAAGTTTTTTTAAAGACTGGAATTTCAAAACATATGAGCATGGAAAATTGTTGTATTTTATATTTTTTTCCCTTTTTTCCCTCTCGGTTCATAGTACAGGCCTACTCAAATATCAAATTATTTTCAACTATAACATTGTGTGTGTGTCTGACTCAATTGAATTCAGAAAATTCGAAAGACTGAAAAAGAAGCGAAGAGTTCGTGCAATGGATTGGAGCGCTCAATTGTGTGTCGAACCGCTAATTATAACCTTTTATTAAATAAAACGAAAATCATTTAGTTCGTCAATTGAGAGATAGGAAGCCTTTTGTTGAGCGACTCAACAAAGCAAACTTATTCAACTGTAAAACATTTCTCAAGTGTCCTCAGCACATAATCACGGCTTATGCTTGAAAAATATGAAAGTGCATAGACCGTAGTAGAGACAGTGTTGCGACAGTTTATTTTTTGGTTGATTATTTTTTTTAAATCGATTTCCAAATATGTCGGCTTCAAACGGATTAAGGCGTTATGATGCAATTCTCTTTCGTTTCTATGCCTCATAGCATAGTTCCGAAGCTGATTAAATTGATTCGGTTGACAGAAGTATAATACTACTATGAATCATCAAATGATCAAATTTCCTCACAAATGAATTATATTGCCGAAGAATTCAAACAACAGAAACTATTTAATTGAATAAATGTGTAAATGTTTGTGTTCAACTTATATTCAGCCTTTGCGACAACATAATTTCCTTCTTTTGTCATTAATTTTCGAAATGGATTTTCAGAAAATTCTCGACAATCACTTGTGCGTCTCATACAAACTGCACACAATTCGATTCATTGCGTTGTTTTCTCTGCTCCGCAAATGAAAAACTTTTCAGATTAACGCCTAGCTATTCCCGCTGCTTGTAGATCAAGATGTTTCCCGTTTGCACACAAATGCGAAAAAGTTTGAAAAAGAGCTTATCTGTTTCAAGCCGATGTAAACATAGTAAATATTGGAAGAGAAAAAAAATCCGTAAGCAAACATTGCAGGAATATGCAAATTTATATTGAAATGTCTTGGATGGAGGAATTCCCATTTTCTGGGCTATTTAAAAGCAATACGCTAACACATAGGTTTTAATGTGACACGTGCAAAATTACATGAAACACAACAACAACGTTAACACAGCAGTAACAACAAAAACGTTTGGCTTTCGCAACATCTCTCCCTCTCATGCCATGCCGTTGATACAATAATCTCCTCAATCCTTCATTAATGCATTATTGTTTACTTGGATGGCAATTCAAAATGTGCACGTTTCAAATCACACCAATGTTTTTAATGAAGTTACTGAGGCAACAATAATTTTCGGTTAGATTCACTTTTCGGTAAAATCAGGGAGCTGAACATCCAATTATACATACATCCACAAAATATCTGGATTCGATTTTCTCAACGGCACTTGAACACACCACACTTCCCGAAAAAGTCATTATCTCTGAAGGGAAAAGTTTTTACTAATCAAAAATGCCACGATCAAAGTTTATTTCATAAACGCCGTGAAGCAATTTTTATTCGACATATTACTCTACAAAAATGACGTCACATTGATCGAAGTTGAATTGGTACTTGAACAAATCGTACGAAGTTCTTGTACTGACAGGGCATATTATGTATTGTGGACAAATTCAAACAAAAAAAAAACAGCGAAAAAATGCTTTAAATTGAACAACAAACTTGTTGTTCGGCATACAAAAAAGTTGGAATTGATTCGATGAGCATACCACTCCAGGCCAGCACAAATCAATTTTGTGCTCCAAGTGATGTTTATCAAGTTTTCCATCACATTACGCCATGCACTACGTAGTTTTTCTCTTCTGGTTCAGTGAATGTGTCTCTATACATCAATCAAACACGAAATGTACGGAAATTCCGTAATCCCAAAACAAAACAACGCTTTTTGCGTGTGCGTGTGTATTTCAACCATTTTCTCCATGAACATATCATGTGATTGTGTGTTTAAATTGAATTTGTTGGGTTTTTATTTTCTTCCTTGCTATCGCATTGTGTGATCTATTGGATTTCGACCCGCATAGTGCCATTCATAAATATGATGGACTGCTGAAATGCGATTCATTAATTCTATGGTGAGCGTCATGTAAATATTTCGTCGTATTCAGGAATTGTTAGCATTTTTCTGCCAACAACAAAAATTGTTTAGTTCACCCCGCCCGCAAAGAGTTTTTAGTTCGCAATTTTTCATGTGCATGGTGACTGCAGATTATGAGACTAATGCGTGCTCGAAGAGATTGTGTTTAATGAATGCAAAAAAAAAAAACACCCAACAAGCCCTCGGCCGAGATCTACTTTTGTGGAAATAATATGATTTTCATACATGAAAATGGATGAATGTGAGACGGGGTTCGTTACGCGTCAATAGGACGATAATACCGCATATGATAAAACAAGTTCAGCGGACAGTAATTTAATTTGCATGTGGTGAATGAAAGGATATATGTTCATAATTCTTGTTCTGCTGGTATGCGATGTGATGTAATGCAAAGTATTAGAACATATACGTACCATTGAAATCATGCACCTGTTTTATCTCAAATATGTTTTCACGCCATACTTACGACTTAATGAGCGAATGCATGTTTTGTACCATTTTTCACTCCATCTCTGTCTATCTTTTTTTTCATCCATTAAAACAACACATTTATTTTGCCCATAAAGTAACGTTACATTATGAGATGGTTTCTTTGAATAATTGTAAAAGTCTAAAATAAATTCCACATTCTTAAGTATACTTTCCAGAAATCCAGAAATTCTTCTCAAAAATTGAAAATGCATTTTTGCGCTCTTACGAAAAACTTCCTTCCTATCTTGTCTATTAAATTTAGTGCGTTGTCTGTTTGTGGTATATGGCTCGAGCACTTCACCATAAACTTGTAACTTCAAAGAGAAAAAATTCAGTTCGCTGTTAAACGTGGGTCGCGTTCATGGAAAATCCTATATATAGGAACAACAAGTCGAAATAATGCTGTGTTTTTACTGAAGTACTATTTCAGTTTGCACGCCCCATGCGCAATCCATTGAATGAGTCTGTACAGGAACTTTTGTTTAGTGAGCAACACACGTTCAATTACAACAACAATAATAACAGCAACATAATACTACGTTTTCATTACGCTACCGTAATTTTTTCAGTCTTTCCACCACCAATCCACCGATTGAATGGCTGTGCAGAATATACCGATAGTAAAGCAAATAGAATGGAGTAAAAATGCCGTTGACTACTATGATAGACTGACCGTTTACGATACATACAGAATGTTTGCAAAAAAAGAAGTCATGACGCTAGGCAATAGAAGTTATATGCTGTTGGCATTCAATGCGACATTTTCCCATTCGGAATGCGGTACAATGCGTTCAAACTGCGGAAGGACAATGCATATATGTTTTTCTCTTTTCCTGCTGCCTCTATGATATCAAGCGGAGTGCGAATTATACTCTCAATAATCTCACTCTCAATTTATGTATGTATGCATGTGCTGTGTGCTCTCATCAAAATTCCCCTTCGTAAAACGTTTCCTCGCTGCTCAATTTCACAACATCATTTGAAGTTCAGCGACACGCAGAACATTCACACAGCGTGATTTCATTCAAAATCGTTGTTGCCGTTTTACGTGATGCCCAAGTAATCCCGACCAAATTTCCACATGCGTGTGTAACATACTTGTTTCATTTGCTATTTTCGTACAAACACTTGCACAATGCCAAATGATTTGATGGGCTGCAAGAGAGACTGAGCGAAAGAGAGCTGTTTTGCTCGTGAATCAGAGCGAATTAGTGTGAGTGTGTATAAAAAGGACTATAATAAAATGAAATTATTCATTTTTGTGCCATTGCTTAGGTTGCGTATGTCTTTGGTGCAGTAACGAACCGAGATCGATTCCAATTGTGTGTTTTGCTATGTGAACTAGAGTGGTTATTATTATAGTATTTTTTGAAGTGATTGGTCGAGACAATGTGGCCTCTTGTGTTTGTATACAAACAGAGGGAAAAAAGGATAAATACAGTGCTGTGAATGAAAGCATGAGCCAAGACATATAGCTCTAAATCGTTGTGCCTAAGCACAAAGTGAATTCCAATAATAAAAAGAGAAATAATTTAATGATATTCATTAAATTTAAAATAACGAATTGTTTTTTTCTCAAAGAAAGGTTTAATTCAATATACCAATTTCAATTATTACCGAGAGCAATCCGAGTTCAGTTTAATCTCATTTTATTACGCAGTGAAAAACAATTCATTCATCTTGATTTGTAAATTCCTTAACAAAAACCGTTTCCAATAGTTCAAAATAAACATAAAACTCAAACCATAAAAAAGGTGAACGGCTTTAAACCAAACAATTGTTTGGTGAATTGTTTAAAAATGGGAAAAGAAAAGGCAGAGAGAGACTTTTTTAATAGGAAAGTCGCCATGGGATCTCCAATGAAGAAAACGCTATTTATATTCACTTCGTGCTGATTCTATTTTGGATTGTGAACGACGGCAATAAAGTGCATGTGTCGTTGCCAACTGACTCTTTTTGTGTTTGTGCAACTACAAAATTTTGTAGTTTTTTCCTATCTCCTTTCTGTTTTTTTTTCCTCTTTCTTTGTCGTGCGTTTCAATTTGTATTGAATGAACAAAATTTACGGTTCCAAATGATTTAGTTTTTAGCCTAAGCGTTCGTCAATGCATTAGCAAATGCGACACGTGCTCACGCTCTCATGATGCAATAGAACGTTGTACGCTGTTGACTGTTTTATATTTAGAATTAGATAAATTGACGGAAATACAAATGGAAACGTGATTTTTTTCTTGTTGGGTTCGCTTCAACATTTAACACACACACACACACACAAACAGTGAATTGCGATCAAACGCATGCATACTGCAGTATCTTTTTAATAGGCACACGCCTTTTTTTGTTCAATTTGGAATAGATTCAAGCCATTTTTTATCGTCATAATTTTTTTTCTGTTACACTTGCCAAGTGCTCAACTGAAAAATTAAATCTAAGCGCATCGATTCAATTATAACGCATGAATAGACATCGATTCTGTATCATACTCGATGTACAACATAGTATTTCCCATTGATTATAGAGACGATGAAAAATCTAAATAATTATCTATACCACACACAGGTATAATCAAATTTGCTTTGATTCTATGCAAAAACTATGCAAAAAAAACCATGCACATCATACATTGATGCTTCCGACATCACTGGTTGGAAACAATGTTAAGAAATCGTCTCTATAACAGTGTTTGCGATAGTAAATTGAATTTAACGTTCATCCAGACACACCGGTTCATGCTAAGTTCATGGTTTGCTAAGCATTTCCAACCTTAATCTAATAATATAAAAACATTATTATTATTCACGGAATTATACAGCAATTTAGTGTATTTGTTTATAATTTACTGAAATCCGAAGGATATTTTACAAAAGTAAATAGACTTGCGAGTGAATTGTGGAAAAATTGTTGGAATAAAGGGAGAATGTTTTGAATAAAAACAACACGAAAATGGGGTTTCGGATACTATTTAATTGGTGGCAGGTAAATTGAAACGTAAATCCATTTCGTCTGGATTTATTCTAAATAATAACATTTATTCAAATAATATTGATTCAATTGGAAATAGCTGAATGTTGAGTCATCGTTTATTTGGAACGTGTTCAACGATTGTTTAGAAAAGTTAAAAAATGTATTAAACACTGAAACAGCCATTCAGTGCGTGCCTACTTCGTAAATACATCGAAGAAAAAAACATCTTACTTAGCACCGAACGAAGAAGGAAAAAATATTTCGGAATTTTTTTTTTGTTTCTCCTTCTCTCCCATGGCTTTCGCCGAAACCCCCATTTCGAAAACAATTTTAAGAAAGACAAAAGAAGGAAACCATTTAGGAACAAAAATGTGAGGAATATGTCATATTCTACAAATGAGAATGGATTTATGTATGCAATTTACAGTAAGAGAAAAACAACAAAAGACATACAATAACATCGGAGAAAGAAAGAAATTTGACTGAAATTCAATCACTTATTTTGTTTGTATTTGCTTTTGTTTTGTTTTGTTTCGTTTGCATGAGCACGCTGCATGAACACACTGCTGAGATAAGTCGATTCTCATGTGTGCTTGAGATGAAGAAGAAAGTTATGGACAAAATATGACAGTAAATGCACGTAAAGTGAATTAGGAGGATGAAAGAAAAATGTCGAATGTCGCCTCCAATTTATTCTCCATCACGTTCTCGATAAATGGTTGAACCGACCGAAAACCCATTTTCTTTGTATCAAAATCATAACCAACATTTGGCCTTTTGAATTTCGACTTATTGACATGACAACTAGCATAAAGTTTTTGCCCATTTTCAATGATAACAATGTACTGCTTACAAGCGTTTCGTATGACTTTACACGCACTAATGCATCAGCGCGATTGCTTTATTGTCCTGTTGGAGCATGAAACAAAATACCGACCGTTCTCTAATGCTTTGAGCAAAATACTTGTCTGGAATATCGATTAGACGATGGATCTAAACAACATTCAGTTTTCAGTCTGCATTTTAGCTCAACTTGATACACACGTTTCTTCGCAACACAATTTTGGTACATCTCACAAGCTGCAATTTACTCTGGAGTGAACATATTTTATTGTACGATAGTAAAATTTTGTGTTGTGCATTTTATGTGAATCATCATATTTACGTAGAAAAAGTTGAAAATTACCCAACTTTATCTGTATTCACAATTTTATTTGATTATAAAGATTTTGTTAACATAAGTTGAATATCAGAACTATTAAGCTTACTATGAGCTAAGCTCTGGTCCATTTGGAATTAGTAACTTTAGTCTTCATTCGGTCCAACACCAACCGTCTGTAACATCGGATCGGTTACATAGGGCACAATTCCTTCTTCGGTTATAAGTTTGACAGTGGTTTGGATGCAGGTCAAGTTCTCAGGAGGGCAATAGTCAATTGCTAATATCGGCAAATTATACTGGTCTTCAATTTCTCCTACGCGCGCCAACAACCAATCCCGATCGTTTTGATTTACTTGCACGAATTTCTGTTCTGCTTGATTCCAACCTGCGTAAAGTGATTCAAATGCCACCATGTTTGCAGCCTGATGCACGCTTGGCATGATCTCGAAACCACGATTAAAAATTAACATTGCATTTGGAAACTGCTTCTTTAGCGCAATGATTGCTTGAGAAAGTCCATTTTGTTGTGCTTGGCTCTCTGCATCTGTTGTCACCACACGTTGATATGAATCCAACGTATCAAGAAAGAATCCTTTGAATCCTCGATTCCATGTCGGTGCAATAACTTTGTTAACAAAAAACGACGGCCAACCTGATGCAGTTTGATTAATAATGTACGATGCCCATTCGGTGTTATTGCCTATCAACCACTCACGTGGCATTTCATTGAAATAAGGACGATGAGATTGTACCTCACCCACACTCACATATGAAAACCAAATTGTGTTACTTTCCGAATTTCCAAGTTTTGATGGTTCAAAGTTTGCTTCCGAATCAACTACGGCCCAATCGAATTCGGAAAGAGCGGTGACATTTGGTTCATATGCATAACATAATGCAACACTCACTGCTTCACTTTGTGCAACCAAACACGTCATTGCGACCAAAACAATAAAATTTTTGGCACAAGTCATGCCCGTGACTTTTCTCAGCCAGTAATGCTTTTGCGTCGAGCGTTCTTTCATTTTGTAATAACCTACAGGAAAAGTTTTTCAATTTAGTTTTGAAATGAAATATCAATTTTTATTTAAAATTAATTCTGAACTTGCCAATGTTTTTCGTATCACTTGTTTTGCCACTCTGAATTATTCATTAGCCGTGTCTAGATTTTTATATAACTATTCATAGGAATATGACGTATTTTCATCACATGACGACTAATTTATCAAATAAAATAAAACACGAACTAAATAAAACAAATATTTTTTTGCCGTATCACAAATAATATCTATAAATAAGATCAAAATGAATGTTTGGGTTTTTACAGGCGTAAAAAACTGATGAAAGATAAATTACAACTGTCTTTAGTAAAGTTGAGAGGTTTGAGCAGTATAAGTTTTCTAGAAAAAGTTTTCTATCATATCTATCCAGTTTGACACAATCAACTGCAGAAAAAATAGCAAAAAAACATACATTATTTTGGAACTCATCAATTGATATCGTGTGTGATAAGAGAAAATAATATTTTATTTTGTGAAAATGATAATCATTTAACGATATAGATTAGCCTATTATAAATATGAACGGTTTACGTTTCCAAGCTTTTAAATACGGGGATTCACAAATATTTCATTTAAAACTGTATTGAACAAATTTGCAACAACAAATTCTATCCGTTATCTCAGTTATAAATGGCATTTTCACTCGGCTCATTAAGATCTTCAGCAATAATACAAATTGTAAAGAATTGTTAAGAAATAGTTGTAAAATATTCTTTATAAAATATTATTAGGAAAAGGTGTACTTTCCGCAAAAACTCAAGACATATGGCATTCCGTTTGGTTTTTGTTGCATAAATTTCCGTTTCATTCCCAGAAAATTGATTGTATTAAATAGAAGGAAAAAAATGTGCAGAAAATTCAATATCAAGGCAAAAGTTACGCCAACGACACATGCTTCCTCAATATAGTATCAGTCCTTTTTTTAAACCTATGTAAAAAAATGTGCTATCTATTTTTTTCTCTTTCTTTTTTATTTCCATTTACTTATCGTCATTATTTACCTCGCCAGAAATAGTCAATGCAGTACAATATCAGTATAGTGTTGAGTTGAGTCGAAATAGAATGAAAACGATAGTCGTTTGCAAACATCGGATGCGGCTGCATTTTGTGTGTGTAAATAGACTGGAAGTGGCTCGGTGATAAGATAAGGCACGTTTCAATGTCCTCGACATTTTTTTCCCTTATGCCTATATGCTTATTACACGGACACGAGGAATTGTAGAAAGCGACACACGAAACATGAGCCATGACTGTAAACAGTGAAAGAGAAAAAATGTTCTGCTAACGGAAAATTCATTACATCGTTTTGACGATATAAAAACACCGATATAAAAGCACATAAATTTTATACGCCTAAAACCTGACACCATGTCTGTAAAGTTTGCGCTAATGCTTTTTTTTGTTTTCGGTTTGTTTGTTTTGCAGGGTTTAGAAGTACCAAATACTACAACAATCAGATTACGACCTCATAGCCAAAGTTCTTCCGAACGAACGAATTCGTATCGCTTTTCGATGGCAAATTTAGAAGAAACACACGAAGCGGAATTGGATGCGATTCTCGGCGAACTAAGTTTATTGGAGCAACACGCTACTAAATCAACAACAAATTCGAACGGAACCGAAAGCAAAACCAACATGAACAACATACAGACCACTGCAGCAATCATGTCGCCTATACGAAATGGTCGAACACATTCGCGATCGAATTCAACAGTATCGGGTGTGACAAATTCATCGATTTCAATTTCATCGGAAAGTGGTAATGGCAGCGGATCCGACTCAGGCAGCGCTGGTGCCATGCGAGAATCACGTACTGAAAGTCCTGACAACGATTCAGCTTTTAGCGATACCGTTTCGTTGCTTTCAAGCGAATCGTCTGCATCGAGCAACATAAGTAATCTCACAGGAAATGGAAAAAATATCCTGTCAATGAATTTGAATCTTCTGCAAGTGAGTTTTTTTATTTTTTATTTCTTTCCACTTTCTAAGCTTCAAACAATTCAAACTAAATTAAATGACATGGACTCATTTTTTTTCCAGTGTGATAGTGCAAAGGCAGCGAAAATACATTTGGCTTTGCAAAAATTAGAGCAAGCATCAATTAGACGTTTATTCGTAAAGGCATTTACAGCCGATGGAGCGTCCAAGTCGTTACTCGTGGACGAAAGCATGACCTGTGGCCACGTGACACGACTTCTTGCTGATAAAAATCACGTTCAAATGGAACCGCTTTGGGCATTAGTAGAACATTTACCTGATCTTCAAATGGGTATGTATACAAACACAAATTCACACCAAAAACCGGAATTAGAATTGATTGAATTTTAACATTTAATTTTAATCATTTCAATTTATCCCATTTTATTCGTGCCCAATGCAGAACGTTTATTTGAAGACCATGAGCTCCTTGTGGACAACTTGATGAATTGGAGTAACGACTCGAAAAATCGAGTATTGTTTCTGCAGAGAAGTGATAAAGTAGCGCTGTTCCACACGCCAGAAAAGTTCCTGAACGGCACACAAATGGCTCCGGGCAATGACCATGACGAGCATACGAGGTATATATCCAACAAATCCAATTATTATTACTTTTTTCTTTATCGCTTTCTCTAAATCTCTGTATTTTCATTTTCTCTCTTTCGTTAATAATGTAGAACAATGCTTTTGGACGAGCATTTTTCAAGCGGCAATCAGATTGCGATGGAAGGACCGTTATACGTAAAAATCGAGTCGAAAAAAGTTTGGAAACGTTATCATTTTGTGTTGCGAGCATCTGGAATTTATTACTATCCGAAAGAAAAAACTAAATCGCCACGCGATCTACTATGTCACAGCTTGTTTGCGGGTAATGATGTGTACAAGGGAATTGGATGGAAAAAGAAGCATAAGGCGCCAACGGAATATACATTTGCGTTAAAGTCACAGAAAGAGACGACGTGCAGTGCAAAGGGAAATGCACGCGGCATTAAAATGCTGTGCGCCGAAGATATGGAAACGTTAGAAAAATGGGTTATGGCTATTCGTGTTGCAAAATATGGAAAACAATTGTTGGACAATCATCGTGCATTGGTCGAAGATTTGGCAAACGAAGAATTGGATAAATTTTCATCGAATCGCAGCAGCTCAATAGGAAGCATTGTGTCATCGGTTCCGTCGCAATGCAGCAGTAATGAAAGTACTAATATTGTGAATAATAATAATACAATGGCTTCATCAAACGGACGTTTGTCGCGAGCTTCGAGTTCAAGCTCCAGCGGTTGTTTGTCCGATGAAAATAATGCTTTTGACTCCGACTTTCCAACCGGAACAATCAAAAGAAAACCCTCAATGAAACCAAATCTGCCATTAACTTCAATGACACGTCAATTGAAAGAGCGCAACAGCATTGACGATTCATCAAATCCAGCATCGCCAGAGCGTGGCGGTACTTTAACAAGACGTCACAGTCGACGAAGAAGCGAAGAAAGTGGTGGCAGCAACAACAGTACATTGAAACGACGACCAAATAATTGTGCACGCGGTTCAGTAGATAGTTCTTCAACACAAGCATCCTCATTGAACTCACCAAGCACACCAACCACTCATGTGCCCATTATTATAAACAATGTAGATCACATCGATGCATCTCCAATTAGCCCTCTAGAAGCAATGCCATCGTGCATGACAGATTCAATGTTCTCATTGCCACCACCACCGGAAGGCGACAGTCTCCTTACCGGATCGACATTCTCTTTAGATTCATTGCCAGCTCCACCATCACCAAGTGAGTTAAATGCAATGAACGAATTACAACAAAGCATGCAACCTCCACCACCGCCACCAAATGACTTGCAACCCATTTATGTATCACAACAAAAGATGTGTTTCATCAATAACATAAATAACAATAATCCAATTCAACAAATTGCCGGATTTGATGAATGCGATCGGGTAAGCGACGCTCCCAAAGTATCAAATGAAATTCAATCGCAACCCATATACGTGTCCTCAATAAAACCATCAATTAAAGCGCCACCCTATAAGAATCCGCCAGCTTACAATGGCGCCCCAAGTAGCCCGTCAAGCATCTCTAGTCCAAGTGCACAGAAAACCGTAACATTTGCCGATTCACCAATTTTGCTTCGCCGAAAAGTGTGCTTCGAAGACGAAGTGGTAGGTAATCAATCGCCACAACAAAATCCATCATCTCCACGTCGAATGTCAAAAGATACAGCAGCTCCGATGCCACCACCAAGAGCCGAAGGTACTCGATTATCAACAATTTCATCACCACGGCGGCTAGCCGACTCAACATCAAATCCGCCGCATGATTTTTTGCAAGATTTACAACGTGTGATGCGCAAAAAATGGCAAATTTCGCAAAAATGTAAACTAGAACCGACAACAACACCTCACGAAGTGCTTGGATTCCGTGACTTTGACAACAATGCAGCCGGTATGAATATGGAGTACCATGATACATCACATTATTATCGAGAATCGTCGAATGTGAGCAATTGGGTGCAAGAGCATTACGGAGCCGTTACGGTTGACAATTTATATGCAAATCTTGGTACGGCCGCCGCTGGTGACCGATGCACAGCACCCTTACCAATCATGAAAAAGCGTCCACCTCCTCCGCCACCAAAGCGTAATACAACTACCGTCTTAACACACCGAACCTAAACACAACTATTAGCTATTCGCGATCGAGATGAATTTTAATCTTAACAGAAGTAAATGTGCCATTTCCCTTGTATCAACAACTCTAAGAATCGAACAAACTTGAAAGAAAGAAAAAAAATGAAGAAGAGAAACGATTTGCGATTTTTACTTTTACAGAATTTTCGTAAACTATCTTAAGAGCTATGTATAAGAGTATAACAATATGTCATGCCATATACAGACACAAGCAAGCATCATTATTATTATTCTGAATGGAATTTAAGCGATATTTCGACTCGTCAAATGCTTCGTCATACAAAAATGATTTAACAATTATTTCAACAAAGAATTATATTATAGTATAACAATTATGAAAAATCAAATCCGAAATTTATTGAAAATTGTTTCTAATTGGAAAAATCGAAGAAAAAAAACTATTATTATGCAAATTTTTAAAGCAAAATTTACTCAAAAATAGAATGTTTTAGACAAATTTACAACAAAAAAAATTGTAATTTTAAAAAGGAATTTCTTGTTTAGGCGAAAACGAAACACGACAATTGGACTTAAAATGAATTATGATATAAAAATTTGATATTTAAGAAAATATAATTTATTGCCATAAACGATTTTTTTTGGCGAAAACAAGTCTATATACATAAAATTGAAAATATCAATGTTTTGATTTGGAGCATACAAGTATTATAAATAAAGCTTACTATTATTATTATTATAAACCGTTTGCCTTTTATTTATCAACCCAAAAACCGAGCTCGCTATTGAACTATCTTAGGCATTGGACAAAAAGTATGATAAGGTTTGTACTCTTACTGAGATCCCAAGCTTTTTGAAACACAACGCCATCTGTGGGAAACTTTTGACATTTATCTTCGAGTTGAGGCACCAACACAAGACCATAAATTGATTTGAGTACTGACTATGCTGGTTGTGCTATAATTTATGGTAACTTTCGTATAAGAGTTAACAAAACCGTACTTGGAACCAACTCACAGTATTAATTTTTTTAAATCTTTTTGCAATTTTTATGTTTTATTTTCAAAAAGTGTAAAAATGAAAATAAATTAAACAGAATTTTCGTTTTACAAAATAAATTCATTTATATTTTCTTAACTCAAATATTTGAAATATTTTCAAAATCCATATTTGTCTGTATATTGCTCTTTTTCAAACGATCATATTATAAAAACATCAAAAGAAACACGATGACAAAAAAAACTAAGAAAAATAGTGTAGTAATAAGATCAATGCGCATTCATTGCTCATCTTCTTTTTATTTAGCCGAGACTGGCACACAGAATAGATATCAAAATTCTCATAAGCTCAGACTCAATAGCAAAAACTATCTTAAAAAGGGGTTCTTCAATGTCATCTTGTCATATTCCATTGGACTCAATCTTCTTACATACATATGTGTGTGTGTGAGAGAGCTGATGTATTCGAATTCAAATACAGTCTCTCAATCTATATTCGAGAGAAAAAAAACACTTTTTGTAAGATCTCACTCACTACCTCTGCTGTGCGGTAAAATAGGCGAATTACATATCTAGACAATAATAGTACATCGAATGCAGTAGATACTCAATAGTTTCCACGCAAGTTATTAAAGTAAAGCATCCATTTCAATCAATTTAATGATTTTATTTCTATTTTTGGTTTTTAGAAAAAATACTTCCAAATGAAATTTTGAATTTTTTTTATGCGAAAAAAAAGCATTGAACAATTCCTGAGAAAAACATTTCGCAGCAGATTTGTTCAAAGAAATCTCGATAATGTTTGTTAAAAAACTATCGAGAACGTAATGTATATACGTGTGTTAGATTTGTGCATGGTTGAATGGTCTTTTTATGTGTATCATCTACCCCGTCATGGTATGTGATTAAAGATTAATTTTAAAGCGCGCAAAAAAAAATAATAATAATGAATACATGGTACAAATGAAGGAAAGTCGAGCACAACACACGTAAGCTATATAAGAATGCGGAACACAATTGTCTTGATTCCTCCTTTTCATGCTCTTTCTCCATCCTCTCACTTTACTTTCATTGAAAATGACATCCCTGCTTTTTTTTTCCTCTCTGTTCGCTCTGTACATTACTTGCTCATTTTACCCGTGTCAAACCACCAACTGATTGCAATGGAAAATATCCGTTCTAAAATTCGACGGTTTAAATATGGTGAACACAGACATAAATGTAGAGCGTAAAGAGTGTCGCAACGCTCACAAACATTCCACACATGTAAATGAAATGATTGGCAATAAATAATTGTAACGAAATCTATTACATAGACAGTTTTTTTTAGGTGCGTGAGCTTAAGATATGTGAACAAGGCCCAAAACATTGTCGAGTAAATGGTTGAATGGATTTTTGCAATCGACTGAACAGCAACATTTAACGGGGAAACATCGCATGAAAATGTTGCAAATTGTAATTTATTATCTGTGACAGGGCGGTTTCAATTCGAAATGAAAAAAGAAAGGATTAAACAATGGCAAAACTACTTGTATTTTCTGTGAAATATCTGAAGTATTCGTTAAGCGACGGAAGTAAAGCGAGATTTTAAATTAATTCGTTTAATAATTTATTCGGATATTTTTGCAACAAAACTTATTTTATGACATTTTGTCAGTCGTCTACGTTGCGCATCGAAGTGTTTGGCAACTACAATTTTATGTTGTAAAAAGTGTTTGTTTTTCAGTCGAAATGCGAATAAATTTCGTCTTGATGGAGAAATAACTTAACCGTAAACAATTAATATTTAATGAAAGAATCTGCGTTGGTGCGTCAAAAGTATTTTCCATTTCCAGTTGATTTTACCACTTGATACTGGCACAGAAATGTGTAAATAAAACCGTTTCACGGAAACATTTTAGTGAATATTGTCTAGAGACATGATCACGCACACACAAATTTATTTATTTCTCTAACACAGGCAAAAGTCAACAGTTGAACGATTTTTACTCGTTACGTATACGGTTGTATGACAAATGTGCTGGAATCACATTTAGTCAATCGTATATAAACACACGTGTGCGTGTTAGCCGGTAGTTATGCACATCATCAACACACTGTCACATGCTTGTTTCTCGGAAAAACAGTTGATTTACTATCAACGCTAAGATTAGTTTACTTTGAATGAAATGGAAAAAAACGAGCCAATCACATGAGAGCTCATTCACACTTTCGTTAGCATTGACTATTCGGCCAGAATCATCTAGATAAATGAGCACTGAGTTTGCACAATGACCGTTTGTAGTGAGACTAAATAAGAAAATTTATCACCATTTTAACTAATAGAATTCTTGCCATCGATTTGATGACATAAACGATCCGAGGAATTCCATCAAGGAATATTTAATCAGACAAAATTTATACAATCATTACTGATTCGAATTAGAGATTCGCATTTATTCCGAACGATTGTCACAAAGAGTTTTGGTTAATTTGATGTCAAATTGAATACGAAACCCTCAGATCGAAAGAGGAACAATCTCGCTTGCATAGAAGACGGAATAAAAGATCCTTTATTAAAGGTCAAACCTTTTTTTACTGATGACTTTGAAGATTTAAACCTTTCGATTTCGAGTGAAGGTAAAAATCGAAATAATGCATTCGTCTATTTAAAATTCTTAAGTTCAAACCAAAATCAATTTACTTGTTCACCGTTCAACTTTGCACCGAATTAGTCTAAGTTGCGTTTGGTTTTGATGTGAGGCTGACATTTTGTCGGAGTGCAAAGCGGAATGTGTTTGGTATTGATCACACGTGTCCAATTGTTTTCCCTATTCGATCTGGATCAGAAAAACATTCCAAATGTGGTGATGATAATCAAATGAATTCCATGCACGCATACGAAAACGGCGAGCACTAAATTGATATACCTTCATTGAATGAAAATTGCAAATAGTATGATGTGCGTATGTGTGTATGGTGAATGGTCGTTCTATGTATACGATTATTTTGTACAAATAGTTTTTGGAATGCTGTTTGTTTGTAAGAAACCGCACACAAACGAACAAATCTCCAATTACGACATAGATGATATAATTTAACTCCCTAAAAGTAGGATGCAACCAAACACGTATGACAATAAAATAGATTTGTTCAGGCTTCTTTTTTTCTCGCTCTCTCATAGCATGCCGATATTAACCAATTTCAGTTTTTTTTTTCTCTCGACAGAAATAAATGTTCAAAATGAAAATATTGATGCATACCGAGAAAAACAACATTGATGAAAAAAAAATCGGCCACGAATGAAACGTGCTCATTGAATTTATATGAAACGCATGCAATGTTTTTCATATACGCACTCGTATTTCTTAGATTCATCGTGTGTGTGTGTGTGTGTGTGTGTGAGTACGTACGTTTTTCCGAAATGGAGTGAGCATAACCTATCAACGTTTGGATAATGCGCACATTACACGTATTGTTACCAAATAATTATTACATCTTTGGGACAAACAATAATCATTAATTTCACCGAATTCTCGCACCCAAAGCATACACAAACCTACAATGTTCGTTGGCCGTGCTAACACCATACATGGATGGATGTTCCGTTTGAGTTTTGAGCATTGCATCAACCTACAAAATCCCATATTGCTTCAATTCATGGGTACATGACAATTGAATTTAATGCTTTTATAATTAGAAAAACGTTCCATATTTGCACACACTCGCATTTATCGAGAAAAAAATCCGTATTGTAAGCTGAATGAGCTAGTGGTCGACTTCGATTTTTAAGTGTTGCTCCTCTTTAATTTATTGCCTCGAATTGTTAAGCTTCTTCTAATTTCACTTAAAACCAATACATTTTTATTCATATGCATATCGGGTGCATTGTGCAACAATTTATTGAAAAGAAAAAAACTGTCACCATAAATCAAAGGTGCTGCACAGTTGAATTCATTCTTAATTTAGATTATACATTTAACCTTATTCAAAAAAAGAAAATTGTGTAGTGAGAATAATTAGTGATATTGTGTTGTATGGAGGAAAAAAAGGAAAACGAAAATTACCCCAAGAAATGAATTCAGAAATTTGTCGAAGATGTAGAAAAACTGAAAATTCATTCCCAAAATATTTTCACGTGTATTCATTCATCTGAATTAGACTTGTGCAAACGTTCAATATGGCAAAGTAAAAAAAAAAGAGCGAATTCTCCTGTTGTTGTGTCAATTTGAACACGGGAAAATACCTAATTTATCTACTCGACTATTGAATGGAATACAGGCAATCGGCATTCAATTGCATGTAATTTCGATAATTTATGGGCAAGCGAGTTCCTGAATCAAGCGAGAAGATGCGCAAAATCCATTTGTGTTCACTGAAGCATGTTCCCATTTTCAAATTATCTAGCCAAAAAAAGTAAGAAAAATACGTTGTACACCATTGATTTTGGTCATATGCTGTTTGATAAAATATTCGTCAAGGAATTGATTTTAGCAGAAAATATTTCGACCGAATTTTATTTGTGTTCAAGAAACAGTCGAATGCAATGCAATTCCGTGTTCTATAATGTTATTATTTATTTCATGTGTGCCGTTTGTAATTGGGTTTGTGCACATTATTACGTGAATTATGTGGCATACGATGTACTTTGGTCGTTTCATTCGGAGCACATGCGGTGATTATGTCTATTGTTGCTGTGGATTTTTCACTTTTCACCGATGCAACACAATGCAAAATCCGATGCTATTGTTCATCTCTAATACGGAACCGATTGCCACGTCGGTGCCAAATGTGCAATGAAATCCATAAAATATTTTTATTGAGAATTTATTTTGGTGCGTTTCTTTCGCTCTCTCTCTCTCTCTCTCTCTCTGTTCGTTCAAACAACTTCGTTTACCTTGGCAACAAACATATCTTCCCCTCACAAAACTTTCACCACGGTAAAAATCTTATAAGTTATGTTACGACCGATATATCTCGTCCGACTCCATCACTTTACGTAACTTAAATCAATTATTATATACATTTCATTCCACATTAAATTTCTTCTTCATCTTGCATGCAACTGCATAAATGAACATTGAATGTCAATCAGAACGTAAGTTATGTAACGACATTGTAAAAGGCATTCAAATATTTCTTCTCTCTCGCTCTCACATTCTCTCTTTTCTTGTTCATTTCATTGTTGCATCGCAAGAGTAAACATATATGTTCTGACACTTATTGGCCGTATTTTACCATTCCATTTTCGTTCGTCTAAATAATTATTTTGTTTCCATTATGGAACTACGTTATGTTGTGTGCCGAATCCTTCGATTCGCTGCATTTCACATTCGTTTTCGTTTTGTGAAATTGATGCTGCTTCTAAGTTACGACCACCGATAACATATTTTAATTCAAATTGAGTGTTCGCCAGTTTAGATTAACTGTCAAATCTGATGCGATGTTAATCAAGGGAGAAAACTAATAAAATAAATCTTTTGTCGAAATAATTACGTTTTGTTTATATGAAAAAAAGAAACTTGAATAAATGAAAAAAAAGTAGAATCTTTTGAACGACAGTTTAGATGCTGATTTAAGATTGAATTGTCAAGATGTTGGCCGTTTGTTCTTTTTTCAAAGCTTATGATTTTGAAACGAATGCATAAGTCTGAATGGGAAACTTGGCAAGCATTTTTTTTTGAAGTGCGAATAATTTTTCTTTCTGAACTTTCTGTAAATGAAGTTAAATGATTATGTAAATATTGGAAAACTGAGTAATAACCTCATTTTAATCACAGTAAAGCTAATCACTAAAAAGGGTGAATATTTCTGAATTCATTGGCTAATTTACTATTGTTATACAAATTTTAATTTTCTAATTAACTGAAATTATTGAAATGAAAACTCGAAGAAAAATACAATTTGAATAAATTGTGCAAATCCCTCTAATTTGACATAAGTCGAGTTGCATAAACATGGCTGTAAAACAGAAAAATAAATACAATCATTGTTTCGATTTCGTTTTATGTCTTTTTGATTTCAATAAAGAATATGTAAATATTTTGTCACTTGTAAACAATTAAACTGATTTGTTTTCTGGTGGAAGTGCATAGATTGTTCGATGCAATGATATCTGTGTGCCTTAACCTGGGCAAACACACCCAGCAAATGGAATATTGATTGAAAGACCAAATACAATTGGAACGGGGAAGAGAAAAAAAAACACGAAGATCTTGGTATGATGCTCATTTCTATCACAAGGTAATATCGAAAGCCTTGTTGTTTTGCAAAACATAAATAAAGTTATGGGATATCGTCTGTTTTGAACGAATGAATATCATTAGGCGGCATCGAATGCATTTGCAGTCGGTCCTTTAAATCCGCACGAAAAACTCTAAGTTGAAAAACAACTTAACGGAATAGAATAAAGAAAGAGATGCACCTCGACGAAGGCGCATCATCATTTTTTCTAGCTGTTTATGTTTTCTCTATTTCAATTTTTACCCCAATCAACTGATGAACAGTCAGAAAAAAAATATCGATCATGGCAAAAGGAGTAAAATTAGGGCAGTTGAATACGCATGGCTGTATATAAGAGACGGAATGATATTTAATCTTAAATAATAATGCTAAATTAGTTCACAGACCCTTTTTTTTATCTTATGTGAGATTTCGACCAGAAACAAAACTCATCAAACTCTATCAAGCCATTTTCAATCGGAATCTTTCAGTGTCATTTAAGGTATTAATACCGTTGCTCTCTGGCATTGGTAAACGCTCCTCAGTGTCCTCCGGCAATGTTTATTCGATATTCCATCGCATACGAAGAATACAAACACAAAACGCTTGTGTATTTAGATCACAGACGAAGGAAGAAGAAAAAAATATAGTGAAAAATAATATTGGATGGTAAAAAGAATCGAAAGAACGGGGTGATAGTTGTCGTTGACTCGAGACTTGTCTTTGGCTGTTGTTTTTGTTGTTGTTTTTTTTTTGTCTTCGTCGTCATCTCTTCCTTGAAATATTTGAAATTCTACGGCGATCACGTACAGTTTTATGCAAATGAATACGGAAGAACAAAATAAATGCGCGTATAATGCGCATAAAAGAAAAATAGCATTAGATCATCATCATCATCGTCAGACGAAGTAGAAGCAACAGCATCTGAAGACCGGTATTCTTGGTTCACAGCCGCCTTTGTGAACCATAACCAATTCGGCTCGGAAATTACAATACAATATACAGCTGAATTTATTCATCATATTTGTTGATTATACAGTTTTTTTTTTCTCAACTGCGTCGCAGAAGGACGACCGTTCACAACCCTTTCGGCCTTATCGGAATATAAGTTTCAAACAAAACACGCTTCCGTATGAAATATTGCCGACGTAATTAAGAAGACATGTCTCACAATCTCATCCAAATATGGGCTACACGCCAAACAGAAAAGACGGTTAGACTACGAACAAAAAAAATTATTGACTCATTCTCTACGCTCTAGGGAAATTATATCGGATGCCACGAAAACAAGTCGTGCTTTTTTTCAAAGAGAAACAATTCCGATTTTTTCATTTGTATATTTTTTTATTTATCAGATAAAATTGGCTTATAAAACTGCTATAATTTCAGCTTTCAAATGTATCGTTTAGATTTAATTGCTGTGATCAAACTTTTTTTCAAAACATAACGGTTTGCAAATGAAACAGAAAGAATCGAATGGCATCCAATTATGTTTCACCTAGAAATTGCACCGCAGGCTATTCACAATTGTCGATAGTAACAACTATTAACTGCGGCAATTCATGTACACTACAAAGAACATAACGGATTGCGTGATATCAAACGAATGCATAAATAAAACAATACTTGCTTTGCTACGTTTTAATTAACGTTGTGCCTTTTGACTTCTTCACTAATTATTGTTCATTTGGCACATTTGGTGCTTGGTGCTCGGTGCTCGCATTCAAGCTATTTAATTAGTGGGTACATTTTAGATACGAGTCAATTCAACTTAGCCGTCTTTTTGCTCGAATTTGAATATCTTAATTATTTGTTTAATAAACGCTGCAAACCAATTGATTCATAGATTCACATATGAAACAATTCACATTACTTGCGTGCGACGTTGATTTCGTGTTGAACAATTGGGATTAATTTGATGGGTCATAATAATCACATTCAACATTGTACCTAAATTTCATCGCGTACGTAATTCTAACTCATGCCGAAAAAAAAATAAATAAATCGTAAAGCACGCAAACCGAATACGTTGTTACCTTAAACCAGATTAAATTGGTCAACAATGATAATTGCAGCTCAAGAATGTTGTTAAAATTGTTTGCACCAACGAGAGATAAACAAACAAAACTAATGAACTTTTCCCATTCTGTCAATAAAATGTAAAATAATTGGCGAGCACAAAATTTTTAAAATAAATAAATAAACCGAGTAAATTTTCATATGCAAACATAATTTGGTGATGCCATGCGAGCATTAATTATTGGGATAGTGAGAGTTTCTGCGCCGATTCATTCGATCGAATTGTTAAAGACAAACAAGTGGCCCGTGTTTTCACATCATGGAACAAATAGCCGCAGAAAAGTTTCGCTCCAAAATTGTGCGGTCTGCGAGAAACTTTTCCCTTATTTGCCGAGACTTAACTAGTAAACTGTTTAACGCTTTTACAGATTGGCATTTGCATGCTTGAATCACGATATGAATCGATATCTTTAAACTTTTGCCAGAGTATCGTTTCATTGCGTTAAAATGGATGATTATAAAAACGAATAAAAAGAAAGGCGTTCAACTTCGAATCGATAAAACCTCGACGATGATTCGTGCACGGAATAAATAAAACAAATTCATTGGTGTGCGATAACTTAAGTATATTTTTGTTCGACTTATTTTCCATTCTCGAACGGCCGCCAATAAACGGCATCTTACAGATGCTCTGTGCAAATTTAACGGTAGAATGATGGTTGCTATCGCGATATTAGTATTTGTTAATGAGCCGATTAAGTGTTGTGATAATGCAACGATGGCAATTGTCTCCCTTAACTTTTAACTTTGCATTTGCTTGTATCGTCTATTGTCCGCAACACTCTCCCACACACTTTGCTTGCTCCATTTTCGATGCGTTTAGATATGCTACGTATACGCATCACAAATCACATTGCTCTAATATTCTGTTGGCGTTTTGAAAAAATAAACAAAAAAATATTTTTTCTTTCGTACGCGATGCGGAATCATAAAATTTATCTTGTTTGCATAATTGCTCACAACTTGCTTTGGTCCATTCTTCGAGCCTCGTAATATTTTAATATTCTTGGCAAACAAAAATTCAGCAGCAAAACATTGTGAAAGAGTTACTTGTTTGTTGTTCTTTGTGTATATGCACATGAAACGTGTAAAGTCTCCGCATTCCCAATAGAGCTCTTAGAGCGAAAACTTTTCACACAAGTCTTCCACAATATTTATACGCTTTTGAGTGTGTGTTTTCGTTTATTATTTCAATCGCAACTCTCTATTCGTCCCGAACCGTACAGAAGAAGAAGAACATTTTATGATTGGATCGAAGCATCCAACTATTGTATATGACCAGCATAAATATGCACTTTTCATTCGTTCCGGAAAAATGACGGAACGTGGCTTTTGTTTTTATGGCACGTTGACAGCAATTACATCAGCGTATTTACTGTGTTATTTCATTCCTTTTCTTATTTCATTTCAATTGAATGATTCATGAAAATTCATTAAAATGTCCTCGCGTGTTTTTAAGTAGCAATCAAACCAAATGTGAAATTTATTTCACAAATAGAAGCTAGAAGCAAAAAAAGGGGGGTTTCGAATGTGAAACGGAGCATCTGCATGTGAAACGGTGATATGTATTTAGGTGGAAAAATGTGTGCAATCAAAAGTAGCCAATGATACATCACCAAGCCGTTCATTAAGAGCTTAGTTGTTGCTCGTTGAAAATTCAAAATATTCGGTAAATCCCAAAAATTGTTGTGTAACCAGTGTTTAAATGCTCATACATTGCACAAAACAATGTTTTCGAAAACCGAAAAGCATTCACCCAAATATTGAAGCCATTCATTCGTTCAATGCTACCTTGGCAAAGAGATAGAAACATGTAATATTCGAAACAAAACCACCACATATTTTATTAAATTGTATGTTTTTGTTTTTTATTGTTTCGTAAATGATATGAGAGCCGGAGAACATGACGACCCTTTCTCGAAAATATATAAATTTTCAAAGGCTGGAAATCGCCTTGTGCCTTTATAATAAAACTATAATAATTCAATGAATAGTATAGAACACACATTCGTACTACGTAAAACTAACAACAATCGCGTCAGTCAACGAGAACATTTCATATTTAATTAAATCCTTACATGATGCTGTGAATAGAGCGAACCAACACTATTTTGCTGTATTATTTCGAGGCTGGCTCTCTTCATTTGCTGCTATATCTCAATTCTGGCCAATATGCTTGGCAATTTATTTTAAATGTCTTCCTTGACATGCAAATTCACATTCATTTTAACGTGGTGAAAACGACTCGCGCACAACATGTGAAATTACTTTTTTTCGGAATAGTTTTAATATGGTCCCAACACTTTGGGATTATGTTTGGTTGTAACTACACGATGTTTGTAATGAATGGTAAAGATGGTTTGGTTCAATGGCGAAGCCTGTTTCAGTTTTACACTTTCAAATTCAAAATTGTGTACGTAAGTGCCTGAGAAATCGCTTTAAATTCGAATCGAGAAAATTGCTTCAGATAGCGCAGAGCATATGACCACTATATTTTGTATCTAGTGTTGTCCCGTAGTTTTTTACGACCTATTAAATATTTGGAATTACAATTGTAACCAGCTACAATATACTTGAAGCAATTTCATTTGAAAATTCCCTAATAAAATTCAAGAGCTCTCGCGATGAACAAATATGTAATTTTAAAGATGCGATTCAACCTTTCGGTTCGAAATGGTTGTGCTCGTATATACTTATTTAAATGAACGCAAGTAGGTAAAACTATTTCGAGATGAAACATGAGACGCCACTTGTCCATATTATATGTATGTATGCACATATTGGTAAAACATTTTAAACCTTTCCACAATGGCAGTTCAGAAATTGTCTTGAAAATGCATTGTTACCGATTCCACCTGACAACGGTTAAATTTCTTTACCTGCGGATCACTCTATATGCGTGCATATGAATATGTTCTATTTCATTCATATGTGGAGTAGATCTTTTGAAATTAGTTCTAAAGACGCAGAGTCTCAATACAATTTTTTTTTTCATATCACATTCCCTTCACAAAATCCTCATCGATTTTTCGCAGCAAAATTCGTTCTGGTTTATTGGCGCATTGTTATCGTTCACACTTTGCTCTGCGTGAATGAATCATTTTTTTTTCTTTGTTTGGACATCGAAAAAATCAGCATTTTTTGTTATCTCAAAATAACGGTTCATTTACTTCCTCTGATTGAATGTATAGAAAAAAAGGTTTCCCGTCGATTTTGCGACTCGAAAAAGGGTCCAACACTCTCAAATTTAGTCGATTCATTTGCATAAATGGCATCATTTTTTCATATCAACTGTTCCAATTAATTAATTTTCAATTAAAAAAAAAAACGTATACATAAAAAGAAAACAAAAGATCCATTCTTTTTTACTAATTACATTACGGGAATCTTTTCTTAGCATATGAAAATCAATTATTTCGATATATCGTATTTCGTTATTGTTGGCGCATTTTTTGTATGGCATTAGCCATTTTTTTACCTTTTTGTTGGAAAATCTTCATCTACTTACCGGTATTCAATTCTAGACTTGGCAAAAAAGTACAAAGAGAATTGATACATTGGTCATATTCTGCTAGCTGATCACGGAGTTTCGTTCCTTTTGAATTTTGTCCTTTCAATAATAATGTGAGACTACATTTACTTTTTTTCTGCTTCGCCGTTAGAAACAACCTTACACATATTGACCCAAATCCTAATTTTATTCGTGCTTCGCTTAAATATTAATACCGGCGAACAGAGAGTGAGTTAGAGAGAGAGAGAGCGAAGATAAGGAATCAGCCAACCTTTTCAATATATGAAAGCGCATGTTTATTCCGATAATAAATTAATATGTTTAATGTAAGGGGTGTAGATTGCTTACGAAGGAGCAAGCCAATTGGTAATGAATTGGATGCATCGTCTCGATTAAACGAAATACTGAATACTCAAGCATATTTACTGAACAAACGACTGATTAACAGTTTTCGACGAATTGTCAATGATAATGACTGTGATGGCTTGTGCGTGATCTGACAATTCGTCACCCTCGCATTAGATGTTACTATCTCAACTTCGATAAAAATCGTCAGAATTCAAAACACGTTGCATGTAATTTGAAGGGTAACGAGATGGAGATGGGCATCCATTTGGTCGAAGCTACCGATGAACATTTTTTCGTACCGTCAGTGGTAGCTGCTGTCGTAGGCCTGAATGAAAATTATAATAGAACGAATTTTTAGTTATCGCCAGAGATGACAAATATAAAAGCGGCTACTATGTGTTCCGTCAAATGTTATATTTATTCCATTTCTAAATAATTTCGCTATTATGTTTGTTTCAAAATATTTAGGTATCGATGATAAACATACATCAAACTTCAATTGTGAGAGCAAACATGACGAAAAGCGTGTCGAATTCAAGTATTTTGAATACATTTTGAGAATGCAGTGAAATTGTTTACTCTTTTTCCAGGCACTTTGTAAAATATACTAATAATAATATCTTCTTTTTGCCAAATACAAAAACGCAAGTGAAAATAAGTGGTAGCATGAAAACTTAACTTAAATTTGAGATACACGGATGATCATGTCACTTACTGATTTGTTTGAAGCGTCGCTGTAGCGAAAATATATAATTTTCCAAGAAAATTGCTGAAACTACACTATTCGTAGGAAAATCGTGAGGAAATTAAACTAGGAAGAAACAATTACATCTGATATTGGTTACATTTAATCATCTCGTGAAACATTGCTGTCGGTATCTACGGTGGGAATCGATTTGGAAGAGTATGGGCTTTCACTTTCGAAATCAATCGATGTCTTATTGGCATCAGAGCTCATCTAAAATTCTTTAAGATGTCTACTTTAACATTTATAAAATATGAGCGAACGGGCGAGTAAAAGTAATCAATGAACAACTGATAGGGAACCAAGAAGAACGTAGCAAATGGAACGCTCATAAAAAAACTGAAGTGAATAGAAGCAAAAAAAGTATATACGAAAATCCGCTCTGCGTCGGAAGAAAATTATTAGATAAGTTTGCTGCTTTGACGTGACCATTGCATTGACATCATTACCATCGAAGTGAATATTTTCCGTTTTTTTTTTCTCTTCTGCTTCAATTTCGAAGCTATTGACGTTTTTCGCCGATAAAGTTGAAAGAGTGTACTGGACGCGCGATGGCTACAGCAATAGCTTTTTATCTATTCAAGTCACTTGTTTCATGTTATTATTATCATGATTATGTATGTGAGTTGTACATGGCCAGTCAATGTGTTTTCTGTTCGATACGTATTACTTCGATACGTTTGAAACACACACACACATTTTTTGTCCTCATAGCTCGCTGTCAAAAAATACGAAATAGGGGGCTTGTATCTTCCACATTACATAATCAACGTCATTTAAATTCTTTGCTTTTTTGCACAGTCAAAAAGATCGTTCGTAATTCACATAAATTCGGAGCGCTCGAGCGAGAACAGAACGAAAATGAGATGGTCATGAAGAGAATGGAAGAGACAGAGTCAAGGTAAAATAGTAAGTACATTGAAAATTTACGAGGCCGTCAAATCGATGAGGTACGAGAGAGAGAGAGAGAGAGAGAGCTATTGGTCATCGTGTGTTGCTTACAAGAGTTGCTGATGTAGGGAGAATGCGGACGACGACGATGATGATGATAATGTTGGCGTATTTGAAATTCTGTGAACGTGGTCACTTCGAACAGAGAGAACATTTTGCCCATTCTTTACATTTTTGCATTCATCTCGTAATTACTGATGCTGCGTTCACAAAATTTACATTTTTGTGAAGCTGTCCAATGTGCACACATTGACTATTCCTCCAATTTTGTACAGTTCTATTACGAGAGAGAGAGAGAGAGAGAGAGAGAGAGAGAGAGAAAATGCCAATATTTGACAAGCCAAACAAAATTCAAAACAAAAAGTTCATCGAAAATACTTTCATCTCCGTTTATTGGCATTCTGGCGAAGCAACAAATATATTTATCCTGTTGTCAATCTCAATATACACAACTCATTGATAGCCAAATTAATGGATTACGAATACGTTTCTAAGCGAGGAAAAAACATCAAAATACTCATTGATTTTCAATAGGAAATTATATTTTACCTGACTTCTTTTGATGGCAATTCCATTTAATTTATTATAATATTTTCAGGAAATTCGACTTTTATTTCCGTATTTTCCATTTTAAATTCTGTCATATTCAGACCGAGTTTCAAATTTAATGGCCAGCATACATGCTTTGTTTGACGACAGCAATACACAAAATTGAAATGAAACGAGGAAAATTGTGGAAAATCACCAGCAACTAAAATTCAAGGAACATTACATAAGATAAATGGTGGATCATTGCCTATCTCCATTACAGCTATTGTTCAAGCTATGCATATCCATTTTACCGATGTTTTCTTTTTCAACAACTCGCTTATGTGAATGCTACTTGCGTCCATATGTAACATGTACTACGCCATTGAAAAAGTTAAAATTTCGAGAATGAGTAGGAGAAAATCGTTTGATTGAACTCATGCAATATAGTAAAATTCTATAAAACTTTATTGCCAACATAAACTTGACCACTTCACATGTGCACATGGTAACGATTTCACTTCGATTCGGAATATTTGTATGTCTGAATGATGGTGAGGTGGTTGCCGGATGTTTTAAATGGACCGGTTAATAATAAGATGTATGACTTTTCGTTTTTCGATATAAAGCGCACTGGACAGCGCCAGGACCGTTGTTGTTGCTGCTGCTGAAAGGGAGTCTCACAGTATCAACAAAACAGGCACATTTACCAAAATAACAATAATCATTGGCATACGCACACGTCGCAAACGTAAAATACTGCATATTATTGGAAAGAGGGTTAAGTTTTGTTGTTCAAACGGAACTATGCACAAACCGAAAAAACACACATGAAAATGAATATTTTGTGCACGAAATAGAGACATAGTATGTAGATGTAGAGCAAGTGCTGTTTTTTATCGATCGATTTTGCCAAAGTTTCATGGATGGTAACCATAATTCTCCAAGTAATATCGTAGTTTGTCGTCCAAAGATAACTTTTGTCCAGAATTGTTCTTGATTACTTTTCAGGAAAAACTTTTTTTCAGCAAAATTTTTGAAAATTCTAGTGAAAAAAATGAATATATCCTCCGGCAGAGAAAAGTAAAAAAGAAGAAGAAAAACAGTTCCGTACATTGTTCAAAATTTTCTCGGAAGTGTTTTTTTACCCCGTCAATTTATGCACCAGTTCGAATGTGTTGATAATTTTAATTAGAAAAAATAAACTTTTTCGACAACGCCAAATTTTACTCGCGAGTCTTGAAAATGTTTTGCACTTAAATAAAGTACTGTCAAAACGCAGGAAAAAAGTGAGGAAAAAACCGAAATCACGTTTTGTATGTACGAAATAATATGGATTGAAGGCAATCGCATGCATTTGACTATTAAACTAAGCAATGTGCTTATGAGAGTCTAAGCTCAAGATTATTTTTAAATGATAAAAAACCGCTTTTTAGCTGTGCGTTTTTCCCATCACTTTGAAGCTACTCGAAAACTCTTTCGCATTTTTTTCTGATTGCTTAGAACTCTTTTTTCTCCCTACATAATACCACCACGCGCTCATTTACCACACTTATCAATAAAAAGGAGCATAGAAAAACTGTGCTCTCATTTTCGCTGTGCTATATAAATCGAACTGTGAGGAAAAGTGTGAGATGAAGAGAGTGGAGGGAACACGAAGAAGCATTTAAATTTTACCAAATTCGAATATTCATTAGGCGATTATTATTAATTTATAACCATCAACCAGCCGTTCATTTCTCATTCCATCTATATGCCTTTTTTCACTCCTGCCAACTTGAAACCATCCCAACTTTTTTCCAACTCTTTTTCGTTCGTGTGTTTTTTTCACTCGCTCGCTTCTTATTTTCAAATACTTTTGTGCTTCGTTCGCATCGATAAATATTTTATAAATTCTTACCAAGAATACGCGACAAATAAAAGAAGTGGCAAGAAACAGTGCGAATCATTGGCATAGAATCATTTTCACTCTTTCTCTCTCTTTCTCCGCTGTACACATTCGAAAACTTCTCGCCCGACAATTTTGATAGGACGCCAAGTTTCGAACACAATAGAAAAAAGAGCCACGCAGCGAATAGGAAAAAAAAACTGATATTTAAAATGTGATTTTCTTCTTTTAAAATAATGGCCTCTCACCCCTTTTTTCGTAACACTCTCATTACTTTGTTCACTCTATCACATTTTGGCTCTCGTTCTCGTCTAATTAACGATTGATGCTACAAAAAAAGCAAACAAATACACAGATAAGAGTTACATCAATCTGATATCTTGGCTGAGATGTTTTGAAGATGGTGATCGAATATAAATTCAGCAAAAGCAAACCACCATCAAAATCGATATGGTAATGAGATTCAACATATACATTCCAAATGAATATTCAATACCACATTTTTATTTTTATTCATTTTGATCCGATGTAATTTTCAAATTTCGATGCAAGTATTTTAATTTCAAAATGCAACGGACAACGAGAAGAAAAAAAAAACATTCCAGCAGCCCATTTGTTAGTGTATGTAATTAAGCGCCCAAAATAAGTGTAGAACACTCGTCCAGAATTGTTGTCAACTTAGTTTCGACTTTATTTTTAACGATATCAAATTTACCATTTTATCAAAGAGCAACATAAGTATTTCTGGGAAAGGGAGAAGACGCGCTTGACTTAATGAGCACTGAATGTTATGTACGCAATTTCGACAAATGTTACACACATTTTTATTATATACTTCGAAGCAGCACACCAACGTAAATGCAAATAATTAAACAAAGACGAAGAAACAAACAACAACAAAAAAATTGTGTGGCCCATCAAAACTACGAAAAAATACAGGCACAGAACAAATACATACCCGTACGGATGCATGTAATGAAAATAGAAAATTCAAACTCTTTCGTTGTGCGCGCGCTAACAAACTTTGTCTATTTTTTTCCCAGACTCTCTTCCATTCACTGTTCGCTGGTTCTACGTTTTGTTTTTTTCTCTCGAGCCTTTGTTCATGTATTATTTTTCTCCTGCTCATCGAATTTTTCTTTTCGGCCTTTATCTTAATGTGTTGGCAATATGCGCATTTAAAAAAAACGAAAATAAGATTAAAATTGTGGTATGAGTTAGACTGTATCACGATGCGAAGCACACTGTCAATGAAATGGGGTGCAAAAGACATGGTCTGCAAGAACACAACTCGCTTTTAGATAAACGAAAAGTGTATGTATATGGGGAGATGCTGTAGTATGGCAAAAAAAAAACAGAATTCAAGTGTCGGTGGGATGGTGTGGAAAAAAAGAGAAAAAAGGCGAAAAAGTAAAGAGTTGACGGTACTTTGTGTATTTGTTCAAATTACGAAAGCAGTCGTGCCTGCTTTCATTTATTGCGATTCTTTTTCACAAACATCTAACGATATATTATATTAAAATGGCGCAGAATGAATAAAAGCGAAAGAGAGAAAAAAACCGGGAGAAAAATCAATTTACACATTTTGTTTTCGATTTCAAGAAATTAATCAGATTTTTTTTTATCTATGTAATACATAACATTGAAGGACTTTAAAGAGCGTTGTATACGAACGCAAATAGGTATACAATTTTGATTGCCCAGACTAACGCTGAAAAATGAGGCTTTCAGATCATTAAGCATCAACCTGGTGAAATTGTGACGGGAATTTTTCTAGCATTTCGTTACTTTGGACCGAGTACAAAAGAACAAAAGTTCGATAAATTACATTCATTTAAACGTAGCTCTTGGTTCTGCTTGTAATCGAGCACTCTTTTGTAAAACGGCGATCACAAAAATCTCTCATTAATATCGAATAATAAAAATTGAAATACGATTTTTTTTCGCAATGCCAAAAGATCAAAAAATGTAACATTTTTCATTGGCTTTCACAATGCACACAATCAAATACATTTTCATTATATTTGTGAAAACGGTTTTTTTTTTCACAAACATTTATTTTTTTATCTACGCTCTCGAGTCAAACAAAATTCCAAATTGAATGGGATTGAATAAATATCGCCGAAGTAAATGCAATGACTTTAATTTTTATAAATGGAATTGATTTTTTCCCTATCCGTTCACTTTCTTTTTTTGTTATTCTGGCCGCCAATACAATAATTTTCCCTTGTGGAGATTTGAGAGGATTGTAAGGTAAAAGGGTTGGAAGTTCTTAAATTGAATTTCGGTGTAACTTGGAAAATGTTCGACTTCCATTTTTTCGGTGTGTGTATGACATTGTGTGTGTGTGTGGAATTGTGGACGCTCCTTATCAGTGTGAAATTTTTTGAGGGATGTGAATTGAATGGAATCCATTTCTTTGTTGGAGCATCCATTGACAAAAAATTCTTAATTGAATTAATAGTTAAATGAACTTGATGTCATTTCTCGTTGATTTTTTATTTATGGCGTTCACATTGTCACAATCAGACTCGGTCGAAAATAAAATTGTTCGTTCGGCCGGAGTTTTTTCTTTCTTTCATTATAAATCGAATGAAGGGATATACGCGTAATGCATTGGATTGATTTTCTCCTTTTTTTGCTCATTGTATAAAGACGTAATGTAAAAAAGGATTGATTTTCATGTTGAGTGTAATAAAAACAAGAAGCTGTATAAGCCGTGCATGATGAAGCAATGAAATCCAGTTAAGAATCGAACCAAAATCGAGTGAATGAGATCTTAACGGAAATTTGGCAAATGTGGTCAAAAGCCAAAGCTACTTTGCAGCAAAATAGTAGCGAAAAAAGAGAGCGACCAGGCGAATGAAGAGTTAGTAACGTAATAGTCGATTCCAATCTAATAAATGCCAGCACTTTTCACCTTATCAATTTCGTTTTCCATTTCACACATGTATTTTATAGGCATAATCTTGGCACGCGATGTGTAACACATTTCCTGTATTAAATATGTATTCGCTTTCATTGTGTGTTCCATCCAAACGACAACAAGACCAGCCAAAAGAGTAAAATACCTTATTATAAGGTTGAATGCGACAAAAGTGCGAACGGCGATCGTCAAAATGCTACACCAGCTCAATACAGCATCTACCAACGAAATCGATACACTGCGTAGGAAAAACTAACATTTCCATTGTTTATTGAACATGCGAATGGAATCTTAGATTTTCGGTGATGCTCAAAATTCGCCGTATAAAGCCCAATATCATGTGCACTGTTCATCCATTTGATGGTGTACGATATGCCATATATAAAGGCTATAGTCAGACGGTTATAAGGCTCTTGGGAGGTCCAGCCGCTTTCAATCGAATTTCGCCGGATGGCTTGTTTATTTTATGATGCATAGATTCAAATTCAGGGAAAGGGCGCAAAGATGCCACATGTACTCTTTTGGTTACATACGTAACACGACGTACACTCATTGCACAATACATGCGCCGCATACACTCACATTGATATCGTTGCTATTTTATTGAAATTGAAAATTACGAAAAGCACATACATATTTCTTTAGAAAATATTGTCTCATCGATTTTTCGTCCCTTGTGTTAACCAAGCATTTTGTACGCACATATACATTGTACATTTTCGACGTTTCGAATCGACATCACACTTTTGGCCAGTTAACGGATATAAGCAGTGAATTCATTTCGATTGAACATGAAATACGTGCAACGAACGTTTTGTACGAATTGAATCTTATTTATTGTTTTAATAACGTTTGCAGGATATATTCTGTCCGCATCTTACAAACACACACTCTCGCACACATTTCCCATTGAGCTCATATGAATTTTGTTGATTACACAAAGTGCCTGTTATTAGTCGGTGTTTGAATGTGTTTTTCTGCGTCTCCAAAAAATGATATTTATTGCAAATTTTTCTCATTCAATTCGTTTCGTTGATGGAAACTCTCAAAAGGCGCTTTTTTCATTTGAAAATGAGAAAAACTTGCGTTGCAAGTCTCATAGAGAACGTTTCTTTTACAGATTGTGAATCTATCTCTTCAGTTTAAGCTTCGTTTCTACTTTCATACCTTTTCCGATACAGGAAACTGTTAGTGTTATCTGAATATCTAGATTCAAAGTATCTCAAATTCAAAACGAAGAGAAAGAGTATGTGTATGAGAGGGAAAGAGAAAGAACGAACTGCGACGAGTAAATTTCCGTTTTACTTTCCCTTTCAATGTACTTGAATGTGTCCTTTCGAAAAGTTTTGGTCATACACCCATCGCTTCATGTTGCGATATAAAATGGAATTGGAATTGTAAATGGATTTTCTAGCGGGAGATCGTGTGTAATACACTCGATAAAAATACATACAAAATGTCCACATGCAAGATTTTGCTCGGAAAAACGTTGATGATAAACGATAAAATGGAAGATTTTCTTTAGAATGAGATGTGATTGAATGTGTCACTTTGAATCTTATTCAACAAAATGCAATTTTACTTATCAAATGAAACACGGTAAATCCACATTTGAGTTTTTTTTTTAGAAAATCACTCGAAATGATGATAAGACAGAATCAAGTACAAGATATTTAAATTTTGTTTCGAAAGAGAGAGAGAGAGATACGCTCAATTTAACGCTTTCAAGTGTGATACTGTCACATCACATCACATTTTGTCAATCAGTTCACAGCTGAAAAACATATGGTATTCTTTGCAAATTTGTCATGAATTGTATTCAAAACATCGGCAAAAATTGAATAATTGTATAACGTCCAGACTACGGCAAATGGCCGAAAAAAAAATAATTATTTGTTTTTCTGTAAAGAAAAAAAAACATTGAATGTTGATTTGACACACATTTGTTTGGTATATAAAAAGACTGTTGAATAAAAATGGTTAAATCAGTGATAAAAATGTATTGTGTTTGCTTGTTGCTCAGTGTTTTGATGAATTTTGTCGTAAGTTCTTATAATTTCTTATTTTTTTCAAGCTTAAAAGAGTTGTTTGTTTGAATCCAGGTGAGCTATGAAGTAATTCGTCTTCCACCAAAGTGGGTTCATCCATATTCCTTACACTACGATATTGAGTGTAACAACTTATACTTCTCAGATCTTTTAAATCAAACCATTAATCGCTTCGATTTAAATGATAACCAGTATTATTTGGCTTCAATTGAAGGCGATATTGCACCAAGTTTCATAATTCCGCTAGAAGGACAGAAAAATAAATTTGTTATTAGTGATAAACGAACTGTATCGATAATAAAATGGAATGGAATCGACCACACCGCAACAGTTATCCGAAAACTATTCACTGTAGAAACAGAAGAGATCAACGCAAATAATAATTGGAATATTGCAAAAGTATCTCCCGTAACTTGCAGATTGTACGGTGGCACATTCCGTGGAAATCTTTGTTCGAGCGAACCGGGAGGATTTGCTTCACTTTATTCGTATTCTAAATTAGGTGGTGTAAAGCGTCTTAAGAGTAATTTTAAAATTTCGGGTGGAATTGATTGGAATGTAGCCAAGCGATTATTTTATCATATTGATTCATGCAATTTGGTCATTAGAGAGTACTGCTGGGATCCAAAAAGTGGCAAATTAAGTGAGTTTGAACCGATCAATTGCTATCACATACAATTTTTTTTCAGTTAACACAGGTAATTGAAAATATCATCTCGAACTATCATAGGTAACGGTCGTATTGTGTATAAATTCGACAATTTCGGTGATAGTGGTTTGGCGTTGCTCGGAATGACCATCGATAAAAAAGGATATTTATATGCGGCTTCTTATTTGGGCAGTGATGTTTTGAAAATAAATCCAAGGTGAGATTAAAATATTTAGTTCGAAAACATATGTTGTAACTTGTATGTAACAGCAATTTACAAAAGTCTCCCAGTCAATTCACAATTTTTCACCAATGTCCATTCGAATTTAAAAAAAGGGCTTTTTAACTTTTTAGAACATCAAAATTAGTGGAAAGAATAAAAATTCCCGCGGAGGCAGTGGCGTCAGTCACATTTGGAGGTCCAAATCTTGATATTTTATTTGTATCCACCGATGACCGTCCATTCAATATAACTACAGGTGGAATTTCCACAAGAGATATTTCCCCATTGAGTGGATCAATATTTATGGTCAAAGGACTCGGGTCAAAGGGTTATCCTGGACGTAAATTGTGCATTCCTTGAGAATAAAAAGTTAATTGATGTCATAAATATCATTTTCTCTACTTCCAATTATCGAATACAAATAAAATTGTTGATTCAAATCCAATTCCGTACATTTATGTGTGTTCTTTGGCGGAACTTCTGAGTTTCGACGAAAATGTTGAATTAAAATGGTAATTTAAATCAACTCAAATGTAGATGTTTTTAAATCGAAATACATAAAATTGTCTATTGCATCGCATGTTTGTACCCGCTCTTAAATGATTTTCATTGGTTATTTTTATATTACAATTGAGTGACCGAATTGTAAAAAAGAACTCATTTTCTAAGCTGTAAAAACTTGATAGAAGAAATGTTAATTTCATTTGAACGATGAAGGAGATCAGAATCAAGCAACCCTTTCACAGCATTATTTTTTAGGGTGTTTTTTTTCTCTCTCTCGTTTCGATTACCAAGCATCGTAAACACTTCCTCACTAACACTTTGACATCTCAACATTTTCGTTCATTCTTCTTGCGCTGCGAAGTGAATGTTTTAATCCCAACAGACTTTTCTATTTCTTGCACAAATGTGATGTACTTATGCGTTGGTCCGAAACTGAAATGGGACATTGTGTTTTTTTTTTTATTCAACTTCTGCTTCTCCTTTTTATACGATATGTTTCTTATGTGCCGTTGATTTGCGTTTTCTTCAGCAGTTTTTGTGTGTTGCGTCCCAAAGTGTGTGTATTTTTTCCGTTGTTGTTGAGTATGTTGCGTAAATGTTTTTTAAATTCCATTTTCAATTAAATTCTTCAATAGTAAGTATTTTTAATGAGGGAAATGACAGTGCAATTTTCTCATCTGCTTTAAGACTTTCGTTTTCGTTATAAAGCTTTCGAGCCGTTTTTACTCGTTGTGGAATTAGAAAGAGCGACAGATTCATCCTATTATATGATTTGTCAGTGCAGTCATGCATGCTGCGATTTCGCCCTTAAAGTGTTGAAAATCAAAGTAGTCAACATTATTATTTTGATAAGTATTGTGGAAAAAAGGAGACGACGACGATGAAATAAACGTTAGAATCGACTTCAAGTTCATTTGTATGTGTGTATCTTTTATTTTCTCTAACAATCGTTTCACAAGCACAACAAGAAACCCCTATGAAATCGAAACGATACTAAGTGTCGAATATCTTGAATGTGCAACTGCCCAAATTATTTTAACCTTTTTTAACGATCAAACAAAAACATTTTTTTTTTTTTTGAAACAAACTCTATTGGAATTTGCAACACTTTGTAACGGCCAGCAAAAAAAAACAACCAAATTCGGCATAAACGTGGACGACGAAATAAAATTAAGAAAGAGAGCAGAAACAATATTCATTATTCATTTCGGCATATTCTTTGCTCACATTTCTTGCTCACATTCGGCTATGTATCGTTTACTTTCATTTACGAACAACGAATCAAAAGAAAAGCAAAAAAACCGTTTGAAGTTTTTCGAGAACCAATCATAGGAGCATTCGCGCATTTTCCACTTCCATGTGAAAACCATCGTCATCGTTCAGTGCGTTTTTTCAGCTACGTTTACTTCGTCGTGTTTTTTTTTATTTCTTTTTAATTTAAAGACGACACAGGCTATGTACTCCATATATACACATAAATTTACTGTTGCCATTGCCATATCTCGTGATGTGCCTACTACTTTGTGATTCGAACATTATTTTGCCATTCGTTTGGTAGTCGCACGACGTTAGCAAACGCCGAAAAAAGGAAAGTCCAACAGAAATGTAAAACATTTTTCTGATTGGTTCAACTGTACGCCTTAGCGCACTGGGAAAATTGCTTGGAAATATTGTGTTGTACTCGAATATGCTTGGCTTTCGTTTTTCTTATTTATTTTTGTTGTTGCTTCTTTCAAGAAATGCGTGTACACTGATTTTTCGTTTGGTACGCAATTTATGCTCGTATTTCTATGTGTATTTGATTGAAAAAAAGCCTTTTTTTCTCTCTCTCACACACAATTTCTTCTGTTTTGCATATTTGATTTGTTACTTTGGATGTTTTTTGATTCGTTGACAAGTCCTCACTGATTATTTTTCCGTATTTCCTTTTTTTTTTTCCGAAGACCAGTTTACCAGACCATCAAAATGTCTTCGTTATGATTTTGCACATAAATATTCGAAATTCCACAGTTGTTGAATAAAAGAAAAAAATGTTGGGCACAAAGGAATGCAAGTCGAATGACTCTTTTTCTCTTTGTCCATTGAGGACTGAACCGCTTTTTTGGTTCAAACTATCGTTTTTATATTATTGTTATGGTTTAAACTACCGTACAAATTTCAATTTAATCAAGTACATGACATTCGGACGTCGGCTTGACCTTTTTTTTGAAATTCCTTCATCCCTGGCGGCCATAAACATAAGGAGCAACCAATTGTGCTTAATAAATAACGTCGTTGGGCCGAAAATAAACCGAAATGAAAATAAAATTAAAATTACTCCGAATATAAAACGATTACATTATAAGTTGAAAGTCATTTGCATGCGGTGTATAAAAATCAGCAGTGGTCATTATGCAATATAAAAATGTTATGAAAAAAAAAAACGATGAACGAGGAAGGGGTCAAGATGACAGCAACATGCTTTTATATGCAATAAATAACATTCAATTTGTATTTTGAATATGAGTCACATATTGGATCATTTTCGAAATTGACCAGCACATGAATATAGTGACAAAGAGGTCAAGCTTTAATGCATCGCTACTTCATAAAACTTGTAGCATGCATGCGATCTCTGTTCCTTCATAATCGAGAAAGGGATCAAAATTGCGATTGAAAAAATGAAATACAAAGGTCAAGACTGCCGGCATTTAAATGACCTATGGGAACTTTCTTTGAGGGAATGAATAAATTGGCCCTAAAGAAATGCCTTCCTCTAACCCTTTTTATCTCTCATTTCTTGATGACCAATGGCTACTGACCAGACGATAAATCTTTTCGCCTTTTTTTTCGCTCGAAACTTATATTGAGGTCATTCTTTTGGCATTCACTCAGTTTAAAATGAAAACAATCAAATGCTCGTGTTCAGGTTACGAATAATTGAAACACCGAATCATTTCATTCATATCTATGTCATAAGCGTTTGTACAATCCATTGAAAAGGACCACCCATTTCGTTCTGCATCGAAAATTGCTTACGACTTTTTGCTCATTCCCTCATTTCGATAAAAATGATGTGAAAATCGGTGTGTTCATTGCGTTGTAACTATTTTTGTCATGAAATTTGCATAAACATACAGTTTGGGTTCAAAAATAATCGTCCCAATTCAGCCATTAAGAACAACACACACATATTATTGCCGGTACAACGTCTTTTATGTGCAATTTCTTCTTCTATTTGATTTGTTATTCCTGTTTCGTCCTTTGAATGTAAGAAAGTGAAACTTGTTGCAATTGAAAATAGATATGGGACGTTCTTTAGCATAACAATAGACAAAAAAATAACAAATTTTTCTCAGACCATTGAAATTTTGTCGCATTTTTACATTGTTTTGAAAATGTAACCGTCATTTCAAGTTTGATGAAGAACTAACATCATAATTTATACGGTTTCGGTCGAGCGTGCAAAAGGTCGAATATTATATTGTTATCCAATAAAGTTCCAGGTTAACATATAATCAAATGGTCATCAAAATAATCGCAAAACTGGCCACTAACGTACAACCCCTGCACTTATAACAATACCGCTCAGGTCAATTTCGGTGCCGACAAAGAAGACATTTCATAGGCGCATAATGCTGCACATTCTACAGGTCAAACAGATATTTATTTACTTTCACGCGCCAAAAATTACACACACATTACACAATGTAATCTTTTGGTCATTTGATTACATTTTTTTTCTTCTGTCGTAACGGTCAACTCAGAAACGATCAAATCACAAAGATTTGATTCATCGTTGTCGGCCGTTATACGCTATAACTGAAATAAATTGTATCGGTGCGTATGAGCACGTTTTACATAAAACTACGATTTTATTAAAATTGCGTCCAGAAACCAAATAATACATTTTCTTTTAAGCCATTAAATTCAAAAATTGAATATTTTTCTTCTTTCAATTCAAACATTTATTCTTTCGAAAATTGTTAGCTTATGGCAAAAGAAATTTAAAGCGCTAACATTTATTTTCTCAAATGAATTTGCATATGAAATGGAAACCAACACAAAAAGGACTGTGATAACAGCGATGAGAGTATTTAAATTTTAGCTGAAGTATGCAGTGAGATTCTTTATTTATTCTCCCTTTATCCGCCTAATGAGAATTTTACGTGATTTGTCGACCAAAAAATTCAAACTTGAGGTTTTGAAAAGAAAAGAAAGACATACATGCTGTTCACCGTTCGTGTGTTTCAATGCGTGCAACATCCCTCTAGATGAACGAAGTGTGATATCGTAAAAAAATCGGTTAAAACCAAACTGATGCCCTCTCACATAAAAATAACATTCGTCGCAAGATTTTGTTGTCCTATATTCTTAAATACCTTTGGCAAATATTTGATTTTTTTTTTAAATCGGAATTCGGTCTCTTTCACTCCCGATGACAAAACGATTGTTTGAAAGCAAAAGTTCGTGCTTGTATGCATGAAAAATTTGTACATTGACTATAAAGTCCTGGCTCGTTTTTGTGTAACAAAGGCTTTAGTCTTTTAAATTGAAAAAACCACAACGGAAGAATGAACTAATTCAGTTTGCTGGATTAGCATTGCACAAATCAGATTTTCTCTTATTATGACAGCTGAAGCTGAATCAGAAACAATGAACGGAAACATTTCCTCTCCTCATCTCAACATTAGTTTCATTGATAGAACGAGAGAGCTGAAGAAAAAAGTCTTTCTCTTTCTGTGTCAAACTTTGTTTACTCAAGGTGTGCAACGTTGAAAGAAGTAATTCTCCATTGCTCCGAACATCGATCAAACTCTAATGCTGCAATATAATGCATCTTAAATGCTCGTGAAATCCGTATAACCACTGTTGCAATTGTTACAGTTCAATATTTACGCCAATTCAAATATTGGTTTCGTCAGACCTCAGGACATCAAATTGTAATATTGTTCAAAGTTTTTTTCTTGTTCAATTTTAATTGTTTAATAATATTTTGAATAAAATATCCAATCAATCATTTGATGATTGTAGTCTTGACAATTCAAAGTAAGAATGTTTATTGTTTTCATTAGAATTTTTGTCCATGCTGACAACATCAATAAGATTTCCGATTGAAAATGAGAGAAATCCGTTTATAAATTTACGTCGTCTTATTTACATCATTAAAAATGAGATATTTTTTCATTAAAACGTATGAAAGTTACATTTTAATTGCAAGCTCGAAAAAAATTAATTAGATTCAGATCATTTTTTGTGATTTCCAAAAAAAAAGAAAGAAAAAAACACTCAAACATGTCAGAAAAATCGTTTCATAATTTTCTCCGTTGACAAACTGCCAAAGAAAAATCTACATAATTGATACAGAACTGTTCCTGTGGGCGAAAAAAAGTCACTTCAACTTGGGATCATATCAAAACAACCAGTGAATATGGCGCATTTTTCGTATACTTAAAAAGCGAGAGATTAGAAGGAATTCAAAGGAACTGTTTTCCAAACAATAATGCGGCACTGATAAATTGGGTTGTTCACATTCCACACACACAAAAAAAAAAACAAGACGAAAAAAGTGTGTACTTTACACAGTGTTTGTTGTATCTGTTTTAATATTAATATTTGCCCATCGCTCATTTCAATTAAAACAGTCCAAGGCAGCGAACAAAATTTAAATCTCAAAAAATATTTCAAATGAATTATAAAGGCTGAATAAAGTGCTGGCTGAATGATTTTTTTTGCGCGAGACAAAAAAATATATAACAAAAACAAAGCGCAACCGAGCAAAAGAGAAAAAAACGCGTAAGAACCAACATAAACATCAGTGAAAATTATGAAAAAATCACGAATGAAATGTTAATTGCATTCAGAAAAAAAAGGCACGGCTTTGCACTTAGTATGCAGAGTGGATGATGCTTTCATTTAGCATGGAATAGAAAACAAAAATAAATAAATAAGTAGCTACATTTCGTCGGTGTTCGTTCTTTTTCTTTCTCTCATGTGTGTGTGTTGCGTGTGTGCGCAGCGAAGTAATTATAAATTCACGTCATTACATTTTAAGAGAACGACCAAAAATCATAGCCACCCATTAAGCAGAGAGTTCGAAGTATGGATCCATTTGTTTTCACTGCTTAATTAAAAAGGTCACTTTTTTTAATTCGATTTTGAGCGCTTTCACTTTCAGTGACGAACTCACTAATCTGCATGGCAACATTTGATGTTCAGTGCCAATAAAAAATGTATGCGCGTGCACATGATATGCCTGTGTTTAGAATAATGATTTTTTGCTTCATCAAAACCATTTAATGGGAATTCAAGCATAAAACCAGCGCTTGTCAATATTTTTCTTGAACATTCCAATCGAAAATAAAAGCAGTAATGCAACCAAAAAAAAATGTATATATTTATCATGGTCTTTTAATTTTCGGTTGTGATACCTCTCTGCGCCTGCATTATCCTTAGCTGTGAACATTCGATGATTTCGTGCTTGGGAGAAATCAAAGTTTACTTGGGATCACATTACCATTGGTACGATTTCACCCGAACACATGTTTCTTCATCGCATATTGGATGCTTTTATATTGTGCCCACGTCTTTATTCAGTGGCTAAGAAACAGACACACATTATCCGTTATATTGGTTTTTATTCGGACATTCAGACAAAAGAAAAATATACACCAAAAACGGAAAACATTCAACATGTTTGTGGCGACTTGTTTGATACGGCACCGTGTTGATTTAGAAAAATCATCATTGGTTTCTGGTGAACTTGCAAAGATATGGTGTTAACTTAATAGGATAATATGTTTTATACGATGCCGACATCCCAAAAAAAAAACTATTAATAGGTCAATTGGTCAATTGGCCGAAATTTGTGCGTTCAACCTTTTCATTTAGGTACAAGTCCAAGATAGTTTTCTTCTATAGGGAGCGCGTGTGCCTATTTTTTTTTCTTCTTCTTCATTGTGTACAGAACGCGTATGTCTCAGTTCCTCAATCGGTTGCGGACAGTTAAATGGATTACATATCGTCATCATTAATCATATGTTGATCCACTGTTTGGATGGACAGAACTTGAGAAACAACTGGATAGGTCGAGTGTCTTTTGATTAGTCTATTTTCTTTCTCGATTCACTGGCGTGAAACAAATAAATCGCACACATTTATCTTATACACACAATCTAGACATCAAGTGATGTAATAATCGTATTTCGACTCTGATTGCCACTCATAATTGTTGGAAATGGTAACCGTTATCACTCGATAAAATGTGAATTGGAATATTATTTCATCATTCAAAATATGCACCCAATTGTTGTGAAGTATTTACAAGTTTTTTTTTTTTTTTTTTTTTTTAAAATTATTTTGATATTTTTTTTTCATAGGTAATCGTAGTTTTCAAAGGTGTTTCTCAAACAAAATGTTCATACCGTTTTGTAATACAGAATTGTGCAAAGACTAGATAAGCATAGAAAATATATAATAAGTATGCATTAATATATATTAGATTAAATCAATGATGTTTGGTAAAATGGAAGCGACATAATTCGTACAATGTGAACGGACACAAATGACGATATCTTGGCTCTACTTTCATTCACGCATGTATTGTGCATAGTGCTGTGTTAGCTGATTTGCAAATGTACGACGCATAATTCGATGCGTGAACATGGGGAATGGATGTGATGGGTTTCTGTAACTATTGATTGTATTAAATCGTTTATTATAATAAATGTGTAATGTCTATAAATTTCCATCTATCTGATCCTAGGGGAGAGAAACCAATGCTAGTTTTCTAATTTATAGCTATTTTTTATAATTTATTGCTATTTTTTCTAGTTTTTTACTTAAATAATCTAATAATGCTAATTTTCCCTTGTGAAATTGCTAGTTTTCTAGTTTTACGTATTTTACGTTTGACTGTTCTATCGACTTTACGTAATAAAGTATTTTGACGTTTTGTCGTTTGACTTATTAAGAAGTATACTACAGCTCTTTGTTTACGTTTAACGTTGTTTTAATTTTTCTTTGTTTATTCATTGTTTGCATCAAAAATCATTATGAATTGGTCAAAAATACAAGAAATAATTGGTGAAGATATACCAAATTGTGTAAAAACGTTTTTATCGGTGTGTGCGTATGATACTTTCTCAAGTATTCAAAACATTTCGAGTGAAAGCATAATTGATATCGAACGTCACATGAATACTTGTCCAGACATTATAGCAAATCTTGATTGTTGCCATTCGGATGAATATAAAAAACAACGGCATTTTAAACTTCTACTAGGTCATAGAGATTTTTTATTATCGATATCAAAATACAAATACAATGCATCTCATGAAGTTCTTTCAAGTATTACGCGAAATGTGGGAAAAAAATTAACACTTCCAGTCGTGTTACAAGCAATGGTAGAATCATGTGAACAAAACTCAGGAAGGAATAAATACCATGTGCAGTACAACGACTTGATTCGATATTTTTCAACGTACACATTTCTGTCGGCCGGTCGTTCTTCGTATGAATTTTTGAGAAGCAATCTTGATCTACCATCTACGAAAACTGTCCGTAAGTGTGAACGTCTAAATTAATTTCATCTTTCAATCGCTTTCAAATATACACATTTTGTTTAAAAATTAATTCTAGTCAATTGCATTGAAAATAACAAGTCAACAATCATTGAAGGGAAACTACGATGTCAAGAACTATCGGAGTATTTGATTAATTTGAATGCCGTCAAAAGTGTCTGGATCTCAGAAGATGCAACAGCCTGTATTCCTACAATTAAATATGACCCAAAGACAAATCAACTTGTAGGAATTTTGTTGCCTACGAATAACACAGGATGCCCTATTCCATTCAGGTTGATGAAAAAATATTTATTCTTACATTATTCTGAAATTTCTTTATTGAATGAGCTCTAAATAGACTATGTCCTTTCTTAAATTTAGTTTTCTTGCGAAAGATGCCGATACGATTGGCCAATATATAACTCTGCCAAAGTCAAAATTTGCTTATGTGATTATCGCACAAGCATTGGATGAAACTGTGCCTCCATTTATTCTCCAAATGTTTGGTACAGGTGTTGGATCTTTTAAATCTCATGATGTACTTCGTAGATGGGATTTTACAATTGAAGAGCTCGAAAAGTAAGGAAGTAATTATTTTATTTGTATTTTGCATCCCATTTAATCTCATCATTCAAAATTCAGATATGGAATCGAGGTGGTGGGTGCTTCTTCTGATGGGGACACAAAATTGTTAGCTGCAATGTGTGGTAAGATGTGCGGAATTGGAAGAGACCTTATCGTTACGCAAGACCACATACATCTTGGAAATAAATGTCGAAATCGAATGTTGAAGCAAGATGTACATTTACCAATGGGAAAATTCGAAGTGTCGATAAAGCATTTACAATCACTTGTAATGAATGTACAAAAAAGCGTTCATGGTTTATCGCAAGTGGACGTCTGTCCAATTGATCGAATGAATTATGATTCTTTTGAGAAAGTGACCAGGGATAGAACAATCGAATCGTTGCAAAAACACATCAAAAATAGTGATGCCACGATACAATATTTAAAAGTTTGCCGCGACGCAACAATGAGTTATATGGAAAACGGTTTAACTCCAATCGAACGAATAAAAAAAATATGGCACGCTTTATTTTTCTTCCGAATTTGGCGTAGTTATGTCACATCCTCAACACGATACACATTGGGAGATAACTTTTTGACTACAAATGCGTACATGTGCGTTGAAATTAATGCACGGAATCTGATTCGGCTTATCAAAAAATTTCGAGATGCGAATCAACCAGAACATTTTTTGCCTGGTATTTTTGACAGCCAAGGCTGCGAAAATATTTTTCGGTTATTTCGTTCAATGGGAACGACACAATATACGAAAATAAACTTCAGCTTATATGAATTGATGCATATGATTAGAAGAGTGGAAACACTAAACGATATTGCATACGTCAAATTGGCTGAAAAAAAAGTGAATTTTCCGAATAAAAGAACAGGCAAAGCCATCATTTTTAATTTGCCGTCAGATGAGGAAATTGATGCAAGTATTGCCATTGCTAAATCTCAAGCAATTGAAAATGCAGCAACGCTAGGAATGTCTACTACAAATAACATAGATGAATTCGAAATTCGCTCCAATCTGCAATTTGATGAGGAAGAGGAAGATGATACAGAAGCATTTATTGAAAATACTAATGCTGAAGACGAAGAAGTAATTTTGGCTGAGTCTGACAAAGATGAAATGGAAGTTGACGAAACCTCACGCTTCGTTATTGTACATGATGAAAATGGTGCAAAAAAAAAAATTCTCAAATCTACGTTAATTTGGATGCTAACAGAGCCGCGCGATAAAATCAGTAACGATCGACTTAGACGAGTTCAAGTTCATAATGATGAAGGATAATCAATTAAATATTTCATACACTTTTTAACTTTCACAATTATGTAGCGGCCCTGTTATGTTTAAGATTTAAAAAGTACTGTTTTGAAATTTAATCCTCTTTCTAAGTTTTAATTCAATACAAATTACTTCAATAAATACACTCTTAAACGAATTTCATATTAATATAAAAATTTAAATTCAAACATAGACATCAAATTATATCAACTTAAATAAAACCATTTATCTGAATAGATAAGTTTTTTTTGTTTTTTCTTTGTAACAATAGAAAATTGCACATTTTTTTACTATAAATATTAAAATATTCAATTGATAAAGATTTCAGTCTTTCAAGTGTTTAATGCATTTAATTGTGGGTTGTTTTTTTTTCGTACAACCAAGACAAAAGTGAAAAATGATTGAAAACCTTGTGAGCAGTTAGCACATTCTATGAGATTTGAAAATAATTTAAAGTAATTTAATATTTTTTATGGAAACATTTTTAAAATTGTACGACAAATAACAACTAATGGAATGAGAATCAGATCTTATGAAAATATGCATACTATTTCCAAAATATTCATGATTAAAAAAAACCGAATTCTTATCGTTTTTTTTTTCAAGTGTTGCTAGTGAAAATTTGATTTTTCAACATTTCCATTTAAATATTGCCATTATTGATTTTTTTGGTTGATGTCTTTCTATTCTAGCATCTATTTGATTGGATATTTGGATCGAAGGATTATTTATAGGAAATTCAGTGACTGTACTTGATGAAGATAATAGTGGCTCCATTAAAGGAAAAACAGATCCAAACCTATACATAAACATTATTTACAGAGACAGAAATGCACAATTATCAAGCAGTCGTAAGAAGATATTAGCAATTTACTAATTTGCTGTAATAAAATCTATAAATTGTGAAATTCAAAAGTTTTTCAAATATTCTGACCGACTTTGAATGTAAAAAATCAGTAATATTAAATGTTTGACAGTTGTCGTTTTGCTACTTTTCACAAGAAAAAACATATATATACAAACGTACAAAGAGAGATGCTAAACCGTGCGGACCATGCGTCTGTGTATTTACGTGTATATATGTATATGTATATTACTATTGCATCTATTATGATTCCTTAGCGCATAGAAGTACTGTGACTTTTGTACATATTTGACATTTCATTCCGCCAAAAATAAGCAACCGGCACATAATCGTTGCATACACATCGTTAATACTTTTTGAAACCAATCAAAATTTTAGCTTCGAGATATTCATTTCGTTTTTTTATTTGGTATTTTTTTGGTTTTGTGATTTAAAACCGAAATGAATTGTGTATTTTGCCAAGACCCATTGTTTGGTGCAGAAAATTCACAGTTAACGGCTGCAAAGTGTGGTCACGTTTTTCATAGCAATTGTCTTGAAAACGCATTAAAGTACAAGTAAGTAGATTTTTGGTGCAAATGCAGTGAAATTTAAAAAAAAACCTTGTTCATATTCATTTCAAATTTAATCTGAATTTCGTGTTTCTAGAACATCATTTTGTCCATTGTGCAAACAAAGACTACTAATGCGTCATGCTGGTCCTTTGCATCTTCAAGCAGAAGATATTGAACCAAATGTCCCGAATATGGAAAATGAACAAAATGAAGACATTCAGAACATTGGATCGAATGACGACGATAGTGCCAATGATCAAAACGTTAACGAAATTGACATGGAATTGAATGGTGCGATGCAAGACGATTCGTCTGCAAATACAACTCAAGAAGTAGTAGGCGCTGAAAATGTTGCGATGCAAGACGAAGCGTCTGCAAATTCAAGCGAAAATCTTGGACAAAAACCTGCTATTACAACGCAAGAAGTAGTAGGCGCTGAAAATGATGCGATGAAAGACGAAGCGTCTGCAAATTCAAGCGAAAATCTTCGACAAAAACTTGCTATTGTCAACATTTCAAATACTCCGACACCAAGTAAGATCATACAGATTAATCTAAAAATTCATAAAATTCACTCTACTTTTATTTTTCAAGTGCAAGTCGTTGACCGTCGTAACACCATTGCACATGAACGTAATGCACGTGTCATTTATACAGTACGTCCTGTGGTATTGGCTAGTCCATCTAACAATCGAAACAAACTCCCAGCAATTGCTCGTGATGTGATCATGCCAAACATTCCAAGTGTTTCAAATTCGTCAACTAACAATGACAACGGTTTAACTGAAATTCCCCTTCAACAACAACGAATGGCCAACGTCAGCAATACTTTGATTCCAAGTAAGAGAGAATTCACTGAATAGTCAAAAAAATGTTTTATTCCGAATTTTGTATGCAATTTTCTTTTTTTTTGGATATAGAACGTCGTCAAAGCCTATACGATCGAAATGTACGTATCGGTCGTCCAGAAAATGCCACCCAGGTCGAAAGTTTAATAAGACGTTCGCAAAGAAATCGGAAACCGGTACATCGTTATAATGTGGGCATAACACTTTGCTGTGTATGCAACAAATCGTACCGTCACGACGACGTTGAACATTATGGTGGCCAAGTCGTATGCTCCATCGCTTGCTTCAAAAAAGGCAATTAATGCTGACATACAGAAAGATATTTATATGAAATATAAACAGATCTCGTTCCGATTTTTTTTTATCAAATGCAATCAATTAGTAGCGAAAAATTTTTTCTTGTGATTTCATTCAGATATATATATATCAGCTTACAGTATCGATTCATTAAAAACAATGTGATTTTTTTATATAAATATCAGATCAATTCTTAAATCTGAAATAATTTATTGGTTTTCTAATAAACTAATTTAGTTGAACAAATAGTGTTTTTTCAGTGTTTTTAGCAGGTTTTTTAACAGGTCTAATTAACTAGAAAATTGCACATTTTTTATCATTCAAACAGTTTCTTCGGTTTCAGGACTGTCATTTATGTCGTTTTCTTCAGTAATGCATTCGACATCGCAGAAATCGACGTGGCTCTTCATGTGTTTTGTTAAATTACTGGTCATCCAAAATTTCTTGAATGTTACTGGAAAAATTTTGGGGCAAAATGGGCACACAAATCGACACTTGCACACGAAATCATTAACGCTTGAGCCACGGGTAAAGTCACGGATGCTGATATCTGGGCCAATCAAATTATTGGGTAGAGGACATTCATTTTTCTTCATGTTTTTCATGACATTCGAAATCAGCTTAACCATCAGTTCATCGTCGGTGTGTTCCTTCTTCTTTTTCACAAACGCGACTTCTTTGACGCCACTCATTTGCTTGATTTGTTCTGGAATGCCCAGAACAATAGTTTTATGACCCGGAAGAAAGTAGAATGATGCTTGCTTCTTGTATTCTTCACTTTTGCAACAGCTCAAGCTATCGATCCACGATGGACGATTTTCAACAATATACTTTTCAATATCTTTTAAACGTTCTCTGTCAATTGCTTTTAAACTGTTTAGTCTGTCATACGCAGCATATTCCAAAAACTGTTTCATGCATTCGGGATATTCTTCACCATAGAATTGTTCCAATTTGTCCCAACACGCAGCTTGTTTAAGTTTTGGCTGAAATATCATACGATGGAAACAATGATATACGGTTCATTATCACTGGCATTCTTTCAGAAATGCTTGAATATATTTACCATGATTTCTCTTTTTGATTTGATTGCAATTTGGTTTTATTTTTCTTTTGAACTGAACAAAAATATATGAATACACATGAACTGAATACAATTTGTGCTGACGGCTCAAACTTGAATGCTGCGCCAATTCGACTGAAGTTGAGTTTGACAGTACACTAGACAGTACGTAATACGTATTGGATACGTAATGAGCTGTCGTACAAGAATCGGCAAAGCAGTAAAGTTACAAAGTAATATACGCATAAATTGATTATTTTTTATTTATTTTCTTGGTTTATTTTCTTATAAAATTTGAATTAATAAATTTAAAATAATTTACAAGAAGTTCCATTCATTTCAAAATAGAAAATGTGATAAAATAGTGACCAAATTATCCATTACCAAAGTAAATTGTGAATCAATAATTTTCGCTAATTTTTTGCTAATTTTTCTAGTTTTTTTCTAGTTTTACATGGAGTAGAGAAAAATTAGCTAATGGTTTCCTTCCCCTAGATCTGATCTTTAGAATTTTCATTCACCGTCGTCACCCATTGTGCGTTTTGGGGTAAATTCTATTTAGTGATTGCCCCCACACAATATACCATACCACAGCACATCAAATGGGCACAAAAAAATATGCATGTAACAACAACGAACGTATTCACGCTCTCACACTCCCCATCATAACACATTCAACGTCGTATATTTTAGTTTGACGATATGAGGGAAAATTGCCTCATACTTTTAAGTTGGTTTTTCTTCCTTTCGGCAAATTGTGTGGATGCGATATTGTATGTAACTTTGTAATCACTATGAATAAAGACCATGTCCGTTATTTTCGAACGTCCAAAATTGCCGCTATATCGTTGGAAATATGCGTTGCTTTGAGAATGTTAGAATGTTCAATACAATTTTATCATTATTTTCTCGACACTATATGTGCTCTTGCATAAACAAAATGCTTCACTCGTACATACGATGCGCACCCGGGCCAAACAAGATAAAACGATTCAACACACATACAAATAACAAATATTATGCTTATGCATGCGTTACTAAATTTACAGCTCGCAATCGACGAAACACACACACACACTATTTACTTCAATATTACAGACACACACACACATACGGCAATTGCTGATTCAAATTCGCACAATCTACATATTCAAACTAAGTAGTAAGGTACTTTCATTCTACAGTTTCGCCGTTGGTATACTATATATGCATATAGTGAGATAATGTGTGCCCATTATAGTGTAATATGAGAGAGATAACGAATGTGAAGCGAAACAACGACCAAATCGAAAGGAAAAAAACACACATCTTTGACGCTCGCACCGAGTATGGACATAAATTGCTAAAGTATTCAAACCAAGCAATTTCATTCTTCGTCTCCATCTCCGCTCCGTTTAGCGACGGGGCATTATGTGCGTAGATGTTTGTTCAGTCCACAAAAAAACATGGATGTGGTGGTGTGGTGGTGGTCATGCAATAGGCATTCGCAACGAATCTTCATTTGAATACGTAAATAAATTTGGTCGTTTGCCACTGTATGCTTTTAGAGAAGCATGTCTTTGGCCCTCACTAACATTGTATGGATTTCACTCACTCACACTCTTTCGCTTTGTTGTGATAGTAGTTTGAGTCGATCTTCACATGAATGCATACAGTTCCGATTGCCATTACACGAAATGGTTGTTTTGAATAGATAGGGTTGTTACTGTGTTGGCTGGACTATGTTAAATTCAAAGTAATGCTGCCAATCTAACGATATCGCTGATGTTAGATTTTGAGATTTTACATTCTGCGCTCCGAATATAATTACGATTGAATGTTTAAATTTTCGTAAAAACGAGCCTTGTGCCAGATTATATGTACTGTGTGTGCAAAGTATTATCTATCAAAGACCGCCTGACACACACTTTGATCTTGATTTTGTAATTTGGCATTTTTGTAGAAACTTCTGAAAGACAGGTTACGTCAATTCCTTCTTGCTTCATTTAAAATGAATCAGTTTACATTTATTTTTAGTCCTATTCAATACCATGATCGATTGGAAGATGAGTGAAATGAGGATAGTGAATAAATATTCTATTTCATCAAAACCTGACCGTATTCATGTTTGCCATAATCGTATGCATATATTTTTATGTTCATTCCATAATACACTAGCTGTCTTTTCGGCATCAAATCAGCATATACAGGGTGTTTTACATCTTCATGCAAATTGCCGAACTCATTACGATCAAAATGTTAAATTTCTCATGGGTAAACAAGATAATTCGAAACATTTACTTATTTTGAGTTAAATGAAAATATTGGTGGAGAGATTTCTAAGAAATTATGAAATACCCTGTATCTGTATGTCATCCGAACAAATACCAGCTCTACTGCTCTATTCAGTTTTCAAGCGAATCGCACAATTTTGTGTTTTTATCAACTGCTACTCTCTTTTTAGTAACATGCGAACTTTATTTCTTATCCGTACGTCATATTTTTTTTATGATTTTTACGACAGGTTCGATATATGTCTTTCTTTCGGCCAGCAAAAGGATAACGCACTAGGATGTAAAAATCATAAAAAATATATATTGATATTTTCCATTCTTGTTGTGCGAACCATAAAAACCAGAGCTGTTATTACATGAATTCGATTCTGTAATTTATGTTATCGAATGAAACAATCAGGTATAAATCAGTTACACTTTCACCATAACTTTATGGCAACTGGCATGCCAGTGTAGCTCATTTGAATCACTTTCCCCGCAACAAAATCAAACTACACTTTTTTTATATTAATATATGTTGTGCGTTAAAATTGCGCAACACTGATTCTGACGAGAGAGAAAAAAAACGTCAATCTTTTTCTTTGAAACAAAAGAATTTACGACCAAAGTGCATGAGAATATTTTTATGATACAAGATACTAAAAAAAGATCAATAAAAACTACTCCAAAATGACCATTTTGCATTCTTTCAAAATCTTTCAACCCAATTTTTTGGTACAGAAAACAAACTCTTGTGCTGAATTCCGACACAGAAAATGAAATTCGCAAATATGTATTATTTTTTCACTCACTTCCACTCTCTCTTTCCATTTTAGCAAAACAAGCCAGTGTTTGTGTAATCTCGAAAATATTTTACATTTTGTGTCGTAAAACTTCTGAAAATGTCCATTGAGGCAAATATCCACACATTTATCAAAGCTGTGTAAAATCATTTTATGCATACAGTTCAGCTCATACAGATTGTTATGCAAACTACCACACAAACATATCTGGGTCCAACACAATCATTCGACTGGTGGCGAATCACTTTGCAATCGAGAAATACACATCATTGAATCATGGCAGCAGGCAAACGCGGCATTACTATTGACAACAACAGTGGCGAAGAGCAGAGAGAGAGAGTGAAATCTTATCATGCACGGTCTGCAAGGAAGAAAATTTTACATGTATGAGGGACATTATATTAAAATACGCATAAAGATAGATGGTAGTTGCCGTAGTTGCTGGTTTATTGCTTATGCATTAAATAGACAGCATGTTTGAACACATATATATATATATATATATATATACGCACGGACACGCACCATACAAAGCCGTACGAGAGAGAGAGAGAGAGAGAGAGAGAGAGGAGAGCATACAAACAGTAAACGAACTACACAATAATAACGGTAGGCTTTCGCTGATGAATAATAACAATAATAATAATAATGGCAACATGTAGAAGGTTGGGTCCGAAATGCGACGAAGAGTAAACTTTTGCACCAAACCAAACTAAATCAAACAAAACGTTGAATGCTCGTGATATATATATTTGGATGTTATAGTGGTGTTGAACATTCAGTTGGAAAATGAGATGAGATGCTAATACTCGGTTGACTATTTTGTAAAAAAAACACACACACAACGTAATAACAACAACAAAAACAACAACAGCATCCCAGCGAACAACAGAGTCGAAGAAACAATAAGAATGACTGTAACCGAGCAACGATGAAAATAAACAAGAGAATGGGTCAGAAAAACTGAAAGCTTAACAATTTTACTGCGTACTTTCTATGTTAAAACAAATAAATTGTATATATAATATACGCAAACGACCATTCATTTTAAACATATCTACAAAGTAAACACACTGAACATATTCAAATAGAGCTAACGAGCAATAGACGCACACATCTCGTATTTCAGCTTTGTTCTTTATATTATGCAAACACACCAACTCACACCAACTAATGCGGCATGGGAGCAGAGTCGATAGTGTGAGCAGCTCTCGGTGAATATCAGAGCGTTTGTAAATGTTGATGGTTACTGCAGCTTTGTATTCAACACAACTATAAATAGTTTTGTATTTGATCAAATTTAAGATTTGATTTTCTTTGTCAAGAGAGTTTATTTTGGGTGGTTTTTGATTCGATGTATATGTATATATAGTATACGCAAATGACGAATGATGTTGACGCAGCACAAGTCCACAAACAACAAATCCACTTTGATTGAAACAATAAAAAGATATGATATTGAGCGGCTTATCTAAAATGAAAAACACATGAAAACTTTCGATTAAAAAAAAAAGACCATGTACAAAATGTGCTGAAGATGATGTTCATCGATGTTGATGCCAATGATGAATTGAAAGTTATCGAAGAATTTAATCAGATAAAAAAAATGAGTTTGCTTAATGTAAAATAAAATGTTTTTTTCATCACATAAGAATTGGCTTGAAACGATTTTTCTTCGCATGTTATCAAAGTACCTGCAACTATTCAGGAAGCAATAGTAATTCAATGACGTGGTCAATGGCTATGCGCTTGCAAGTCTCCTATCATCAACCTGTAATATTGTTGCTTTCTTTCCTCTGTCGTTCGTTTCGAAGAAACATCATCTATTTTTTATGGTTATAATGGAATCGAAGTCAAAAAGTATGTCGAGAACGCATAATAATGTATACTACGCGCATAATAGATAAAGGGGATGTCAAACAGTTCGAGAACAGAGTGGCCGATGGAAGAAAATGAAACAGCCAAGCTCTTCGATAATATGTTTATGTGCAAAATAACATTAGAAAAAAAGCGAAAGCATCGGGTAGAAAAATCGAAGTGAAAAAATACATTACAGAATTGCTCTGTTAGCGTTTCCATATAAAATACTCATCAGTTTGTGCGACGAAAGACTGTGTACACTGTACATGCATTTAGATCGTCTACTCAACACAACAACGAACTGCTTTCACCGTTACTTTACATCGCCGCTCTGCTGATGGCATGCCCAGCTCTTTTTCTCTCCCGCTCCACTCACATAGGGAAATGGAAAATTCAAAAAAAAAAAGTTAAAAGCAAAATGTACATTTGAGAGTACGTACGACACACACACACGGAGTGGAATGGTGGAAAAGGGTTCGCCACATTTATACACATACAAGCATGCACACTTATAAATTATTTCGGACATGTGTGTTCACAGACCATTACATTGCACAAGAGTGAATTTATATATGCGTATGTGTGCGTATCTGTTTTTGTTGATGTTTCGTTTCGAATTTTCGGGTTTTTTTTATGAACGTACGGCCAGATAGAATATGTAGCGCCTGGACGAAAGCGAAAGTGGTCAAATACATAATAAAATGCTTATGTAATGAACGAATACGAAAAATTTTCACTCTCAACATTTTCTACAGTATTTTGTCATACATGTATATACCGTATGTATATTGAAATATCCGGTAGAGTACATCGTTACTCGATATTTTTCAAAAGAAATGATCAGCATTATCAATTTCAGCACTTTTGATCAAACAAAATTTTTCCTCTATCATTTTTTGCTTAATTTTCAATTTGAATCGATTTACAAAAACTCAATATTCTTCTCTTGAATTTCTCAATGGCTCAGAAGATCACATTGAAAAGTCGACATTTTCACACCGCTCTAATATACATTTTCTCAATTTTATACATGAGAAATTCACACACATGACGGTTGCTTATGTTTATTTATAACGGGAGAGCGAAAGCAATGGCATGGCAGTTTTGATAGGATATAAAGCTCCTTCCACTTGTTCAAAAACTAACACATCGAAACGGTCAAAAACACGCGCTGGTCACACAATCTGTAGTCATAGTCGTTCCGTCTCTCTCTCATCAGCATACACGCATCACGAAAATTTTCAATTGTAAATAAAATAAGTCATTCCTATGTTGGCATTTCAAATGGAATGGGACGATGTAGCAAAGAAGTAGATGTGTGTTGAGCGCAGAATTTTAGAATATCACATATTGTATTGCTGGAGACTTGATACGACACATTTGAGCAAAATCTGATAACGCATATTTCGACGGTGAATGTTTATATGTGCGTGAGTGAGAGGGAAAGAGGCACAAGCAGCAGTAAATTGTTTCATGTCTGTAATCTATGCGTTCGACGATACATGAACTGCGTAGAAACACCTAAAACCATTTTCAGTCGAGTAGTTTATGAGAAACGAATGAAGGAGTGCAAAATTCGGGGTGAAATGTTGTTTAGTTTCACAAGCAAAATGAATTTATTGCTTCAACCGGCAAAGGTTTTCGTTGACTCACTATATTAAATGTAACATAAATTTATACTTTGACATTGAAAACGTACGCATTCTGGGAATGATCAATTCAACTGATTCAAATATGAAGGCAAAGAAAAAAGAAATGAGAAGAAAAAATAATGAATAATTTTAAACACAAATCGAAACAATTTAACAAACACGAATATCTTTTTTTTTTCGCTTGTAAACTGCAAAATTAAAGGGGAAAGTAAAAAAAAACGAAGCGAAGCAGCGGAGGAAAACAAATGTAACCAACACAATTTCGAGAAGAGCAAAAATGCCAATGATAACCGTTGTAGGACTTTGACGCTGCGTTACGTATGATTCAAAAACGTTCAAGTTGAGTGGGCCAATGAAGAGAAGAAAGCGCATTTTAACATTCAGTTCGGTGAAAATTCGATTTTTTCCTTCATTTATTTTTTTTTTCCTGTTCGTTTATTGTCGTCCTATCTTTATTTGTTGCTGGTGTTATTAAATAGCCGTGCAGTGGAGTGCTAGCATCAACCCCTTCTTATTTCTTTACTCATTTCAAATGATTGGACGCAAGAACAAAAAAAAATACGAGAGAAAAAAGCACTTACAAAATTCTTTCTTACGAGAACGAAAAAAAAAAATGTCCAACTAAAAGAAGGGTGAATCTTCTAAAATTGTGTATGCGTGTATTTTTTTCTGCTCCGTTGTTTTCGCTGTTCATTGCTGATAGAGGCAGAACTCTTTGTCGTATGCAAGACAAAATACTCGTGAAAGCTAAAAACAGAGGGAATAAGAGAGCAGGCGAGCACAGTGGACAAACGAGTTATAACAATGGACTATGTTTTGCTTGCGAAAAGAACTTTTTTTAAAGTTGGAAAAATTCCAATTTTTTGCTTCTCTCTCGCTCTCTTTTCCTATTGCTGCTGCTTATTTTGTGTGCGTTGGACATGAAGAAGCGCAAAAAGTGAGCCGATATTATCTTGGGTATTTTTTCTCGATCACAGTCCAAGACTTTGCTATCACCGAGCAGCAGAAAAAAAAGGTTTTGTATATTCAAACATCTAATAAATAAACAAAAGTCTTGAGTGAAACGAAAATGGAAGAGTTGGACGCAATGAATGTGCAAAACGCGAACGACACAAACCAAATTATACGAAAACAAGCAATAACAAAACCCCGAAATACATTCAATCTCGTTATTTTCATTTAATTTTAATGGGGCCAAAAATGTCGAAGCAAACGACAGATGGAACAAAACACAATACGCACAATCGCACATACACGAGAAAATTAGGTTGATCAAAAGAAAAGTGTTGCTAAAATGTAAACACGGTCCACTGAAAACGACAATAAATTCCAAGATTTCTCTGGCAAGTGGACACGAGTTCTTGTCTCTTTTTTTATTTGTCATTGAGCTTGTGCAGTGGCACAATGGTAACAGCACAATTTACAACATAATCCATAAAAATCTACAGCACATGCTGCATTGGGATCCCTTTAAAATGATATGAAACGAGAAAAACTATTTCAAATTTCCTGTACCGTTTTGGATCATTAATCAATTTAATATATGAACACGTTTTCTATCGCTTTTCTGCTGACCAGTGTCCACGTTAGGCTTCGGCGATGCTTCACATTTATCCATTGTCGCATTGACGAAGATAATTTAAAGCGTATACAATATCTTTCTAATTGTATCTTGGATAAATTTTCATCGCTTTACTTTCATCTATGCTAGACGAACAGACGAAAACACCCCTTTATTTGTGAATGCTTATTGTTCGTGGGCGATGAAACCCCTTTCTAATTTACACGTGAACATGAATATCATGTGTATAAAGAGCACATATATCTGAACACACACACACGCACACTGACTGGACTGGTCACGAAACAGAGCATGAGTACCACATTCGCTGCGAATTATTCCAAACGATGAATTATGCCATGTATTTATGGTGTCCGTATCATTCTTATATCATATATAAGCGCATGGATATCTTATCCGGTTTCTCGTCTCATCCAGTTTAAAGCAACTCTTTTCTCTTGTGTATTGTTGTCGCTCGGTCGGCTGTCGTTTTCATATAAATAATTTCGAAATAAATCTCATTTATTTAATGTTTTTTAATCTCCATTCTCATTTCGACACAACGAGCATTGGGATGAAGATGACGTTGCTGTGTGGCCAAAACGCTCTCCTCACTGCCTATGCCCCGTCGATTCTAAAGTTTTGGCATTCAGTAATGTATGCTGTATTGTTTCCATTTAAACGTGTCGCCCAGTCTTCTGCTCAATTGAAGTCTTTATATTTTTTTTTCGCCACACATACACACAAAAGACGAACGTTTCCGTTTTTCCCTGCTCCGTATATACATAAATGATATAATTTATTATTAATCCCCATACGGATCGCTTGCGTGTGTATGTTTGTTTTCTATAGAAATGAGAACAATTAAAATCCTACACCAATTCTATCTAATGATGTGATATGGTGTGAGCTATCATATTTGTTCGTGCTCGTATATACGAAGATAACGGAAACTCAATACAACTTATTGCACGAGAGCACAAAAAAATAGATCTAGCGAAATGAACAACACAATGGTCAAAATACAAATTGCGTTTTTTTTTATCAACGTTCGTTAAATTAAATTCATTGCGAAATAAAAATTCAAAAAAAATACACTGTAATAAAATGCATCTCGGTTTTTTTATTTATAGCATCCACCTCCGTTAACTTATTATGCTGCCAGCCTTACGGTCTTCAGTATATTTATTTAGCGTGTGTGTTTGAGTCGTTTATTTTTTCTCTTTTTTGAAAGGCTGATTTGACTATGCAAAGCGACAGGTTCATTTACATTTAACACAAACAACCTTTATTCGTTCCATGGGCATTTTCTATGTCGTTTGTCCATCGATTCTTCATTATTTTGAAAAGAAACTCGCCGATAGACAAACAGAACCCTTTATTATATTTATTGTACTGTTCCAGTGTATTTGGTGAAATTTTTAATTTTCCAACCCCAAATCCGCATCCATGCATTGTGTGTGCTCAAAACCTATCGAGCAGATTGTTGTCTTCTCATTTCAAATCGTACACATGATATTTTAAATAAACAAGCATATATTCGACAAAACCCGACTCGATGCGCTCACCTTCCTAACATCAATTTGATGGCTTCGTTGTTTTTCGTACTTTTTTCTTTCATTCAACTCCCGCTTGAATGTAGAGATTCGAACTTGAATAAAAAAATACTAAAATGAAACACATTCGATCTTTTAACACTTTATTATATTTTATTGAATTTTTAGGTTTTAGATCTTATTAATAAACTATTAACTAAGAAAACAAAATGTGTTTATGTATTGCTTTTTATTAGAATATAAACAATAAAATCAAAAATTCCTTATAACTTTTCATACATCCATATTTCTAATATTTTGCTGGCTCATTATTAAACATTTCTAATAGAGATGTCGTCAAAATATACCCTCTAAATATATGTATTATTCAAGATCTCTGCGTCTTTTCGAACATAAAGTGAACGTGAAATAAGTCATATGCCGGAAACTAGGATGTTAATCAAGAAAACATACAACTTTTACTTGAAGACTTCTACGGTGATTGGAAAAATATAGAACTTTATTGTTCAAATTACCAGGTATATTCGTTCTACAAGTATGAACTGAAACTTTCGATAAGCTTTTGCCACATAAGAATGCGTTTTCAATTCCATCCATAGTTATAAAAGAGATATGGTTTATGGTTATCTCTTCTACTGTCGGTTGGCTCTTCACTATTAATTTATCATCCCTAATGGGAGAATATGTAAATTCTATTTTTTTAAGCAGTTTCAATGATGACGCAGTTTCCAATAAGTGTGGAAGGAATGGGTTACAAAATATGGATCAATACTCAATGGGTGCATTACTTTCAGCCAAAACACGAAATAATAAACCCAATTGAAAGTTATTACTATACTATACGATACGTCAATTGCGTTAGGTTTGGTAATTCAAGCAAATGCTTCAAATCCTTATTAAAGTCGGAATAGTGGTAACCGTTTTTACAAAACCTCGAATGCATAATATTTGGTACGTATTTAAAAATTGATGCCGTTAAAAGACGACAAAATACTAAGTCAAGTTTTTTCAGTTGTGGATTGAGAGATAAGAAGTTCATAATCTCATTCATTGACAATGTTTCTACTCTATCGATAATCAATTGTTCTAATTTTGGGAACTTTTGCATGGGTAACAATATTTCATTGAACACGCCGTTTTGATGAACAATATGCAAACATTTTAATTGCCAGTGAAATTTAAAAATGTTCGGAAATGACTCATGTAATTTCAATGCCTCTAGACTTGTAAAATGCCATTCTTTGCGCAGCTCCGAACTATAATTCCTAATACACAGTTCAATTAATGTTTTCCTGCAATATCGAGCAATTGATTCGAATATTTCATCATCATTTGTTATGTTCCCCGAAGCGATCCAGTTTATCTTTTGCATAAAATAACCAAAATTCTTTAAAAATGCATGTACACGTTCTGTAGGTAAATCTACACGTTCAATGGGTAAAAGAACTTTTTCTTTGGTCTCCTCCTCACCAACAGTAATTCGCCTGAAATGGCGAGGAAAACAACCCTTGGCGATTTCTAGTAATTGTGTGCATGTCTCGATTGCATTTAAGAAGTCTTCGATGTTCGATAATCGACACAAAACCTCTTGCATACAATGATCGTTGAGAGCGTTGAGAATATGCTTCGGTGAGTCTAATGTTGACGGAATATCCATATCGAAATAAGTTTAACTTCTTGAACTTTCTAATAACAATTGGTCGATTTTGTGTTACCTAGTTTGTAAAAATCAGTACAAAAATATTGTATTACTAGTATTACTAACTAAACACTGTGGCAATAAGTAATTTTGTACTTACCAGAAATATTCTTCGTATTTTCAATGGCTTGAAGTGTCTAGTCTGTACGTATCTTTTTGAAATGATGTGGTGTGTTCAAAATCAGAATACTGGTGGATGATTTAAATAATTTCAAAGTTTCGTTTTTTTTTGTATATTTTATTCAATATAAGTAAGATGCTACTCGATCAACCTCCTGGACACAAAAGAAATATTCTTTAAAATGAAGTTTTTGAAATGCCGAAGTTCAAAATAAACATATGCCGTTTTGTTCTTCAGATAGAGTTATTTTTACAAAATGGCCAATTATGATTATGAACGCTTTGAAATGGAGGGCAGAGGTGACAATTTCAAGTTAAGAAAGTCTTTGTTTACTATATGTCATAAACCGTGTCGAATTTACAGAGAAGAAAATGAATATTCTTCAAAAGCCTCAAGGGTTTAAATAGTATTGTCCAGTTTTACTATGAGCAAACGTATCGACTTAATTCCTTTTTGCTTTAAAGAATATTTTATCTGATTTTTGCATATTCTATTTTTGTGTAAAATATATGATTATTTTTCATTTTCATTATCTTTGTTTATTAAACAATAATATTGTGGTTTTAATACTTGTAGTACAATTTATTATTGTAAACTACATTTGTGCTGCAAAGGCACAGAAGGCATTCCAGATTACGGTCTTCAGCGTATTTATTTGGCGTGTGTGTGTTTAAACCGTTCATTTTTTCTCATTTTGAAAGGCTGATTTGCCTATACAAAGCGACAGGTTCATTTACATTTAACACAAACAACCTTTATTCGTTCCATGGGCATTTTCTATGTCGTTTGTCCATCGATTCTTCATTATTTTGAAAAGAAACTCGCCAATAGCAAAACAAAACCCTTTATTATATTCATTGTACTATTCCAGTGTGTTTTGGTGAAATTTTTAATTTTCCAACCCCAAATCCGCATCCACGCTATGTGTGTGTGTGTGGCAAACCTGCCGAGCAGCTTGTTTTCTTCTCATCTCAAATCGTACACATGATATTTTAAATAAACAAGCACACGACAAAACAACGACTCGACGCGCTCACCCTTCCCATCATTTGATGGCTTCGTCGTTATTTGTACTTTTTTCATTCAACTCTCTCGCTCTTATCTCTAACTCTCGGTGCGCATTTCGAAAGGCATCGTATGTGGTTGTATATGAATTCTTGACCATTTCGTAAAATCCAAGCGGTTTTTTGTGCACGTACACATACAATTCAAGTGAAGAAGCAAATTCGTTCTCGTTAAAAATGCTGAAAAATGGAAAAGAACGTGAATTGAACAGAGGGCATTAAAGGAGTGTGGACAGTGTGGTTGAAACACTTATGTGCACATGCTACAACATTCTCGTGTGCCAAACAAGGGAAAGGACACGGACGAAAAATGGCTTGTGTGTTGGCAACACACATATTTGCTTGTGCACATACATATAGTCAAATGTATATGCATGAATTTATTCAGATATATTTCCAAAGTGACTGGTCACTCTGAGGGGGAGAGAATGACATAACAACGCTTGCACGTATTCGAAATTTTGACTCGATATATTTTTTTTACTTGAATTTTTATGTAAATAGATTTTTTGTTGTTCAAGTATATAAGAAACAAGCAAAAAAGATATTATATCTCCAAAAACATATTGCAAACGAAATCTTAGAAAATTCTTAAAATCATTCTATGAATAGATGGATATGCTGTGGATTAGGTCCAGTTATATAAATATAACAATTTGCATTTTGCAATGAGAAACTATTAATATCAATCATCTTGAATTTTGAAATTTATCACACACAAAGCTACCTTATCCGGGCAGGTCAAAATACTAACGTTATCGGGCAAGTGGGGCCTCTGAGGCCCGACGTACAATTCAATGAAAAAAATTATTGTTTTAACTTAATAGATATTGAATTAAATATGTTTTTTGTAAAATATAACTGAAAAAATGAAAAAATAATCAATATTTATTCCGAATCGGATGAATTTCAGTTCAGTAGTTGATAAGTACAAATTTTGCATTTCATTTTAAAAAAATGGATGATATTTTGTATGGAAAATGTACGTCCGGTATTTGTTCAAACCTCAATACAGCGCTACTTAGGGAACCAAATTCAAAACAACGTTTATCAACGATTAGTAGAAGGATGAAAGAATATATTACAAAACAATTTGTTTGATTAAAATAATATTTTATGCGATTTTATGTATCTTTAAAAAAAAATGCGCTACCGGGCCTCAGAGGCCCGACCTGCCCGGTTAAGGGTTAAAAACAATTCTACTACTGGTCTTCTTAGGGTGCAATGTTGAAATGAATTAAAAAAGTGCAGCTAAAAACTAATTTAAATTTATTAATGGATGCCCTCCAGAGAATGTCCTAGATTAAATCCACGCACTTTGTGTCGATAAAAAGAAGAAGAATGCAAATCGGATGATTCTACGAAAAATTGGGTCCATGTAATCAATCATCAATCATGTCTTATGGGAAAAAATGTATTTTAAAAACTAAAATTCACTACTTCAGCACTGTTGATGTTCATGTGTCCAATGACTGTACTCATTTGTGAGCGTGTATCTGCGTAAGTTATCGTGATATCAGCAACAATGGTAAATTGAAAAATCGGTATATACTTATTTATGCATATATGTAAGGCTGTGAGAAGCTTAAAGAATGAAATTTAAATTTATGTACCGTATTATGTCCATTCTTTTGTGTACAGGCGGAATCACACACATTTATCGCAACTGACCCTCGGATGCCTAGCAACATAAATCTACGCATCACCACTTACCATGTATGTGCTGCGTATGGAAAACGTAGAAAATGAGAGAGAGAGTGTGTGTGTGTGTAAAAAATCGAAAAAGAAAGGAAAAAAAACTAGAGAAAACGACGCACATACACATAAAGATTTAACATATGAAAATCACTCACCGTCACTTATTTACATGGATTTTCAAGTGAAAAACAAAATGTTTTACATAATTCCAATAGCTGCAAAGTTACACATATATGGAAAATATATGGACAGTTTTACAAAAATCATGCACACAATAAGCATAGCCAACAGCCGAATATAGTGCACACACTTTCACTACACATGCCAAAAATTACATTTTATCCCAAAAATACACGAGCGCACGTCGACGTCTAGTGTATATGTGATTTTTTCTCACTCTCCCACCCTCTCACACTCGCTGTATTCAAAATAATGTGCGCTATGCGTAACGTTTTCCAAAACGAAGTAGAAACATCTCAGTGCAGGACTACATATATGATCGAATGTGATGGTCACACAACGATAGTGATTTCCATCGTTGCTTTAGCTGCTGTATTGTTTATATCTCGTATTTCGTTATGTGTTTGGCTAGCAGAAAAATAAATTAAATTCCATTATCTTGACGGCAAGATGAAAATTCAAGAGTCAGCTATTTTCGGCACAGCATTAGTAATAACAACAATAACAATACAGTAGCACCACCAACGTAAATGATGCTAATATTTGTAATACTTTGCATATATGCCCCTCATGCCTAAATCGTACACACACTCCACGCAACGCCATCAGATTCCATACCATAATATATAGATTGGCGAAGGAATCAAAGAGAAATTTCGTCCATTCGAAGTATATGTATGTGTACACGGTGAGGTTGCCAAGCAAAGAGGAACACAAGCGGGAGGATGAGAGAAAAGGCTTTTAATTTCACTTTTAGCAACGTATTTAACATGCATGTAATAAATAACCCAGATAGCGCTGTGGGATGAGATTCAATCGGCTATCGCTACATATACACACAGACACTATTACGCTTTTATTACTTTCACTAGCGGAATGCATTAAATTGGATATTGGATTTAATGGAATTTTTCATTTCCTTATTATTGAATCGAGACAGAAGCCAAAGCCGGCGGCTTGGCCTTTTCAAACCCTCCAATTAAAATATTAAATCTCGTTCTAGCCAAAAATTGGAATTTAATTAAATGCCAAAATTTATTCAAATATATGTATAGATGTGTAGGCGTTTAGAAGCTTTTTCACAATCAAATTCCCTGTTGACATTCGATACATTTTACTATCATTGTTCTTATGCATGGAATTTTATTTAAATATTGTTTAATTTTTATAGCTTGATATGTAGTTTACATATTTGCAAATACAAAAAAAAAATGAATTCCATTCAGCCCCACTTTCATTTTTGTAATTCATTTCATTTACATTGTATCTAATACGTTAATGTTTGAGTTAATTCGATCTCCGCATGATAATCCATGAAGAGAGAAAAAAACATAATAATCATGACTACTCAAGCGTATAGATTGAAATCTTGCTAAAATTCTGCACATTTACCGATAATTATCTCTGCTTCCATATATTAAAATACGGTTCATTTTTGTATTTAAACCTCAAAAATGCCGCAGAAGCATAATAATTTTTGAAATATCTTTTTTTATCTATTTGAACTGCTTTTCAAATTTCCATTGCCCAATTTTGTTGCGTTAGTGATCATACATTTCTCAATTTTTCTAGCCGAAAAGAATTAAAATTATTAATTCATCCATAGAGAATCAAATTTCAAGGCAAATTACGTACCAACTAGAATACTTGTAATACCATGTTGATTATGTGTATTAATCTACTGTATATCTGTAAAAAGCATAGAAGGAATGCAATAAGTGCACACACATACGCACATATTTACGGCGTCTGATCCTTTTTTTCATTCGTTTCTATACAGAGAATCTGTGGATAAAGTAGAAAGTGCAAATTAGAAATAACGATTTGTGAGCTGAAATGATGTTCAGGTAAAAAAAAATATCCGAAAATAATCCAGAGAGATTTTGTGTGTATAAATACATTTTGGCCGACCGACCGACAATTTATGTCATTTTATTCGAATCACAGGGAATAACAATGTGTTCTGATGCGAATGAAAATATTCTAACAAATTCTTGTGTATGTTTTGCTTGGAGCAAGTGGCTATAGCATTTTGTATACATTTTGAACCATTATTTATATTCTGATCGAGTCATTTCACAATTACCAGTTGGGTGCACTGTCTATGGCAATCGTAGAAATGCAATAAATTGTCTATTTCTTTTGTTACTTTCTTCTATATCTTCTTTTCAGATTATTTGGTTTGATAAAAAAAGCATACGATAATTTATCGATACCGTTCGATGAACAAAGTAAATTTTATTCTCGATACCAGACTCTCAAATGACACTTTGGCGACATACAAGTTTTCACACAGGCCAGTGTATAGCTGATTCTTTTTCCATTCTGATTAGGCGAAACAATACAATGCATTTTACGGTTTGAATAAAAGATACACACTAAATTCCAATACATTTATACCATCAATTCAATAAGTAGTTTTTGATACAGACAATCATGTTAGTATTGGTTCACCGAACAATCTTTTCGACATACATTCCATTTATGAATTTCTAAGTCAAAAGCCGTGACTATTTTAAGCTATTTCAAGTGTAAGTGACATTTGATTGATTGCTCCATAGTTTTAATTTTACGGAAGTATCACTTTCACTTCATCATGTCTTCGCATTATCTGGCCCGATCGCAATGCTATATGAGTCATCCACGAATTTTTATAATTAGAATTGAAAATAAATATTAAATTGTCGTCTATTATTTGATTGCAAGGGTCGAGCACTATTCAAATACATTGTGATGTCATAAAACTTCAGATAAACGCCATCTGAATAAAGCAGGGTTATTAAAAAATCACAATCAATATGAACACATTATCCAAATATTATTCTTCTTTTTTAATACACTTTTGGAAAATTCATTGAATTCCTTCGACTTGTTTGATTCAGTTCGATGTGTATATGAAAAATATTGCCGCTCATAATTGACTGTCATTGGCAATGAAAATACCGAAAAATTGCACTTTGGTATGCTAATTCGCCTTAACTTGGGCTTTATTTTTGAAACAATGCGAAATAAATTATATAATGTTCTCTTATTCATTCCTCGTTTGATTGAGAATAAATCAGCTAAATTTTCGAATTAAAAAATCACACTAAAAATCAATTTCACATCTAGGTTAATTTTCAATGAATGAGACATTCGTGCATTGGGAATTGACCTAATTTTGACGAGAGAATAAAATGCTCATAAAACTTTTTGGCATAAAAATAAAATCGGGAAAAAGGGCAAAAATAGTTGAATGAAAATAGTATAAAATAGTCGACCGTGACCTTTCACAACAAAATTGAAGCAAATGGTTTTTGGCATTATCATATTATCAACACGAAAACATCGTCATCAATTGATGCTGGGTTCATTCTGTGGCGACCGTCGGCACACTCCACTCACTGTCTATAACATAAGAAATGGGCTATGAAGAAAATCGTTTTTCCCGGTTTCATTTTTTTTGTATTGTTGTTGTTGTGGCCGCTGCTGTTGTTGTGTTTATTATCTTAACCAAAAAGAAGGAGAAAAAACTTGAAAAAATAAAACGGTTGAGGTTATTTACGGTAATTTTTCATTTGAGTTTTGTGTGGAAGTGAATCCAAAGCGCCAAGACACCAAAGTCAAGTCGACCAAATATATTATGTACTATACTACTATGCCGACCTTTTGTTTGGGGTTTTCCTTTTTTTTTATGAACGGTCGATGACTGTAATGTTATTATGATGATGATGTGGGAGAGTTACCAGCGGACCAAGATTTACGAAAGTTTAGAAATATGTATGCTGAAAATGTCTGTGTATGTGATTCGGGTTCGGTATCAATTCAATGGCAGCAAATGACTACATTTGCCTTTTCCTGCATCACCAAAATAGTAATTGTGGGACTAATTCGTCATTTCTCTCAATACCGGCAATGTACCGTTGTATCGTTGTATACAAAACAATATTTTCCTTGACATTTTCTTTTACTGCGAACCGAAAACGAGAGTAGAGCGCTTCTTTTCTTTAAATGGTGGCAAGGCTTACGTTGAACTTGTACAAATCAACAATGTAATCAATTTATATGCAGTTTCTGTTTAAAATCAGTTTTAAGAACAACAATTGCCATACAATGCGAGAAAAAAAGGTTTGAAATGCAATCAAACAAAAGAATCTGACTTTAATAAATTCAAACGAATTATTAACGTAACTTTTTAACAAAAAAAAAGTCAAAGTTCATTTGGTTGCTATTGTTTAGATGTTTGTAATAAGACATACAATTACTGCTACAAGAAATGAAAGCAACAGTTTTTCTCTATCTCTCATGCACACCAGAGTATGTTCTTTTTTTCTTACCTGTAACGAAAATTAACTGTTAAGCATTCTTCAGACCCGACCAAAATGCCAACGAAAAATAGCACCAAGTTTTACTATGGAGGGAAATTACGTTGGGGATTAAAACGAAAACATCCGCAATAAAACTAAAATGCTGAAGCAGACACAGACGACAATATCGAGAATTACTAACAAGATTAACAAACGCATCAGCAACGAAGCGATATTTAAACAAATAAAGCAAAGAAAATACCATCAGTCTGTACTCGGTTTTTTTGTCGATTAGCTTGTTTATTGTTGACGTCTTTCGTACAACCGAACATAGTAGCAGCTACAAAGAATAGAAATAGAGACACAGGGCCATAATTGTAGATTACCATGATAAAGTACAAACCTGTAGCTTCTAGTATTTTGAATATGTTTATGCTAAATTTTGCATACCAAATTGCATTCAAAAAAGAAAAGATAGTAAAAGCAAAACAAAAATAAAAAAAACAAACAGTTTTAGTAGGAAAAACTTGCAAAAAAAGGTAATAAAACAATAAATGCATCTTTTATTGGATTGCTGAAGTAATTATCCCTCAATAACTGATAATAGAAAAAATACTAAAGTTTGAAAGTATGACAATGGTTTATAATTTTCTATCGCAATAAAAAGTGTACATAAAAGGTCATTGTGACCAATGTACAAAACTGTGTGTTGCTTTTCGATACGAATTTTCACAAAAGAGAATAAAACCCTCAATTTTTATTAAATTTTTTTGTTTCTGGTCTTTTGTTTTAAAGTTCACATTTGTTTGTGTTCTCAAATTTACTTCGAGGGTATCATTAATTTATATCTAATCTTAAACTGGGATATATACAATGTTTCATGTAAAAATTTAAGTCAAACACTAATTGATAAAAAAAAAAATACATACTAAAAAAAAGATGAAAATATTTAAGTAAACATGTACAAATTGAATCGGCAATCTTCGAAATGTTTTGCCAATTGATTCAAGCTACGGAATTTTTTGTTACAACCACGACATTTGAATGATTTTCTAACACCGGGATGCGATTTTACATGACGATTTAATAAATAACTATGCTCAAAAGAAACACCACAATATTCACAAACATGTGGTAGATGCACTTTGTTTTGAAAGTGAGTTGTTAAATCATCCAAGTTTGAATATTTTTTGTTACATAACATACATACGAAGTTGCCAACTTTCGTTTCGTTCGATAGTGCATTTCTCCATGATGATTCCAACTCGACAGTTGTTGATGCAATGATTGGACTTGATTCAACCGAATCGGTTGTGACACTTGTTGTAGATGAGCTCGTGTTTGAATCCGATTTTCGCATTGGTTGGAATGGCTCCGATAATGGATTGAACGCATATTTTTTCGTTGACACAACAGTTTCATGTGATGAATTCACCGAAATACGCTCATCGGATGATTCGGCCGACGATTCTGTCGAATGGTTGCTCTCTTCAAACGGTGTGCTGCACGTAACGGGCCGACTATAATAGCTGGGCGACTCATACATTTGGTTGAACTCATCGGTTTTTCGCAACGGTGAATTATCATACACGTGATTTCCATAATATGCTGTATTGAAAAACGCATCGCTTTTTTGGGGAAGAGACAATAAGAAGGGAGAAAACATTACAATCAAATCATAACTCATGCAAATGTTCAATGTATTTATGCGAATAGTTAATGTATCAATTGATATTTACCTATTGAACTCATATCCTTCGTATGTATTCTTTTTGGGGCCGAAGCTTTCGAATGTTAATAATGATGATCGGTATGAATTGTAGTCAGCAGCACGTTCAAATAATGGTGATGATTTTTTTTTATTGTAAAATTTTGTTGATTGCTTTGATTTTATGAGCTGTAACTCGGATTCAGAAAATTTTCGTGCATTATGTGTGCATGTTGTTGAATAACATGCATTTGGACCGCTGAATCCATAGCAAGGTGTATTGAGCAATGAACGCCATTCGAATTCCGTATCTCCATATTTGAGTTTTTGCTTTGGATCTTCGTAGAACAGTGACGTCATTGTGTTATTTAATTTAATTATTTTTTTCTTCGATTATTTGAACTGTGTTATGTGTTCGTTTTATTTTTCTTATAGTTTTCAAATAATTTTTCGATCGTTTTCGAACAAAACAATTCAAACACTTTACAAATATAAAAAATTGAATTCTAACGGAATATATATATATAAATTGCAACACTACAGAGGGTGAACGTGTGCTCGCCACCAACTTGAAATGAAATTTGAATGTGAATCGCAGTGCGAATATAATCGGCTGCTGATATCTACCAATATTTACCGGTATGCACAATTGCGTCGTATTGTTTTAAACAAATCAACAACTACGTACAAAGAAAAGAATATTGTCAATTATGTGCAATGCAAGCAACTTCGTGTGCGAATTGAGATGGTATCATTGTGAGCTGCTATTTTGATTGAGAGTGTATGGGTATGCGATTGTGGTCTCTCTACAATAAAAAAAAGAATATTCGGCACATTGACAAACATCGTTGTGGTGATATTAGCGCATAATTGGCCGCCTTTGGTGTGAGCAATAGCAGTGTATAGAACGAAGCCCAACTCTTTATCTGTGTGTTGGTTCGCTCGTTCCTTGCCAATCAGCACATTGACCGAACAACATTTTGTCCGCCTTATGTTTCAGACTAATAAATTTTGTTTTAATTGCTACAAAATTAGCATTTACATACACGAGTATGTCGACGATAATGTGATTATATTATTCATTCAAAGAAGTCACTTCTTTTGGCATGCAATTTCGATGATTTTTTTTTTATTCACTTTTACAATGTACATGTTCGTCGGATGTTGCTGTTAAATGGTATATTGAGATATTTTTGGCCATCTGAAATAGGCAGCAAACGTCAGGCGGTGATTGTAAGAATGCTCAAACTGATCTGGCTGAAAATACCTCAATATAATGCTGGATACAATATATTTTCTGAAAAAAAACTCTCCGATTCAAGTCTATAATTCTTTCAATCCAAATTAACAAAATCACACAAATATGAGATTATAGTTAGGTGGCTTTCCAGATTGGTACGTCACTATGCCTCTCATAAGAGCCCCGTTCCCTTGTTTTTGTGATTTATTAGTGACTTGCGTCTATCAAATCAGTTCAATGACATCCAATAGTTGTTGTCTTTCTGTATGCCACTTCAAATGTCGTCTTTTAAAGATCGAATGCGCATGATGTATTTATCTTTTAATTTTGGGCTCAAAACTCAATGAATACATTTGCGATAATTAGTCGAAAATCTTGAAATAATTTCCATGAAAGCGGCATAACAATCGGCAGCATTAAATAAATCTTAAAATGACCACTAAACGGCAGCGGCCAAAATATTAAACTTCTTTCTTTTCATGTATGTATATTCCCCTGCGTTATTTATGCGTGTCCAAGTGATTAATAGGTCAATTTGAATAAACATAAAATTGAGCGTATCAGATGGAGATTTTTTTTAAATTGACCGAATTAGTTTTCTTACTTATTACATTCAATGAAATGATCACCTCGCGACAAAGTTTCTATGGTAACTTTGAGCGCCGAGTGAAAGAAATACCTTCAAATAAATACACTGCACTCTTTTAGTCTGAATAAAAGAATTATCATTGTCTATCTATATACCTCTCTCTCTCTCTCCCTCTATCAACTGATTCAGTTAATGCGTGCGATTTTGTGCGTCATGAATATGATTTCAACATAATCGGATTCCAATCAAAAATATACAATTAATAATAATCAGTGGTGAAGCTTCGAACTCATTATTTGATATTAGCCGTAGACATGTGTGAAAACAACCGACATACATAAAGTCTAGTCTATTTAGAGATTACAACGAAAATCATTTCAACAAACGAAGTACAATCGAAATAAATAGGGGACGTGGGGACATACACTCCATTACAAATAGAAGACAATTTAATTTTATGTTTCCAAACAAACAAAAAGGTATCAGTCGACCCCCAATTTCCCTTAGTATGCAAAAGAGCCACAATACCAACAAACATTCACATCAAAATTAGTTTTATTTTCTAATTGTATAATACGACATACTAAATGTGATTTGGTTTTCTCTTGAATTCACGCTTACTTTCATCCAAAGCGCCGAAATAAAAACATGCACGTCGACTGAATAAATGGCACGTACGTATTCGTAACCAGTTTTGGTACAGAGAGCGTGATTAAAAAAATATATCATCTAAAAATCACTTGAAATAGATCATATGGAAGTCATTCTTTTGAATTATTACTTCGAAGAAAAAAAAAGAAAGAAATGAAAGTGAAATAGACGTTACGAGACAGATCATAACTAGAGTTATTCGAATAACGTTGACAAACGCAATCTAAAACTAACACGCCAATGAAATGTTATTATTATTATGCCGCAAGCTAAAAACATTTAGTTGATTGAAAAAAATCAATGTTTGAACATTTTCCAATGAAAATTCTAAAATTTTAATGGTAATGGCAGTTCATTTACTACACCAATAATAATCATTATGTGGTCACCGTCATTAGAGATAAAGAAAGTCAATTGAAAATTATGCATTTTTTTTAATGTATCGATTGACGCCAACCGACCGAATCATTTGCACCTATCAATTTTCAATTACAACATGAAATTTGCTGCAATCAGTACGGAGTAACCATAATTTTGGTGGGAAATAATCGAAATTAAATGAGACATCATTTTTAGATTACATATTCATTATGAGCAATTAGAATCGAACCATTGGATTTGTGTAGAAAGCCACATTTTCGTACAAAACACATTAATAATTTGAAGATTTTAGTTTTCTTGGAAATTTTTTTATTCTTTTTCTAATGTGTTTTGCTTATTTTGGTCGAGCTGTAAAAAAAAGTTTTTTCTGTCTTTGTTGTGCATGCTTTTCGTTGTTTTTTCGGCCCTCCTTGCAAGATAGATGTTTCAAATTCGAAACAACCAAAATCGCAAGCTGATTATGAATCCCACTTCGTTTGCATAGCAAAACAACGTTTTTATTTGGATTTTAGAAGCAAAATCGATTTACCTACATGATTGAAATATTTATTGAAAGAGAAGAACAAAACAAGCAGCAAAAAAAAAGTATTCTCCTTGCAAAACGAATTTATGTCTCTTTCAAGCGTTATTCGATCTTCGCATCTATTTCCAATACACAGTCACCATCCATTGTTTAATGTTGTGCTTCATTTTTAACGAGAGTCTGACATGTGCATGTGTGCGTAAATGGGTTGCCAAACAATACAATCCCAAGACAAATGCGTTGCGTACGAAGCTTACTGAGAGAGTGGTGTGCGCGCAAGTGAAACAGACATATCAGGAGAATGAGAGCTGATTTAAAAGTATTTGCTTAAATTTTGATGCCAAATGAGACGTCCAGTTAGTTTGTATGTAATGATTGTATGTGCATGTGTGTGAAATGTCTGAAATAAACCAAAAATATCGTACATAGAAATTTGAACGTGTTCTCTGAGTGAGAAGGAGATACATCGATGGCAAATAGCGGCATCTTTATATATGCTTGTCTTGGTAGAAAATTCGAAAATTTGTAATCTGTTGTCCCTCTCCGGCTACACTTCATTATCGGTGTCGCCGTCACTGTTCAACCCAAAAACAGCACAAAAAGATCTTGCAAACCTTTACACGATGATTAAATTGTGTGTGTCTCCATCTCGTTCTCCGCTCTCTTTTATATACTATAACGCACAAAATTCGGCACCGAAGAACATAAGATGTATAAGATGTGTAAAGTCCTGCATGCTACAATATTTTCAAAATGTGCGTACATGGAGATCAGCTTATAACAAAATATACAGCATAGGCTGCCGATGATGGTGATTTCTTCCCTTTCTTTTTATTTTTCACTCTTTTTCCTGTGTACGTGTATTGGTATCGGCACGTACGACGTGGTGGCCGAATATGGATACTCAACGGCATTTGTTAATATATGTATACAAGTTTTTTTTCTTACTCTAACTGCCAGTCCTTCCATATCTATATATATATATATATTGGCACTTATATTTGCCGTGCACTTAGGTATCATTCTCGCTCGCTCTTTTTATGTGTATATTTGTGTGTGCATGTTCATGTTGTCGGCTCTTATTCTTATGTACGATGCGGTACAGAGTTTAAATTTTGTTGCGAGCGAATGGGACGCAAAATATATTTAGGTAGCAAATAGGCATCGAAGCGGGCTAGTATCACATGCACGCACACATAATATATAGATTTGGATGGGACGAAAAAGAAAACGACACAATAAAACCGAGAGGAATACCACTTGGCCGAACAGCAAATACAAAGCGTACTGTAACACACACATAGAGACAGACCAGCAACAGCAGCAGCAGCAGCAGCAGCAGCAGCAGCATCACTCTTTTAACACACATACACATACATGCACAGCACAGCACATCGCATCACAACACAACACAATACAACTGGAACGCAAACATTCAGTCAGTCAGTTTTTATGGTAAATTCATTTATCGTTTGGTTTCAGTTCGGCACACAACATATACACTCATTTGTATTTCGAAAGTCAAAGGAGGTAGACGTGTCCGTTACATTTGTCTCGAGAATTAAATTCAAATTTTTTAACAACCAATTCGAAATTCTACTGCCAACCCAAAAAAACCGTTTTTCTTTCGTTTTTTTTTTACTAATTATCTTTGGACAATATAAAAGGGCAACAATTTTTGGCACTTAAAAAAAACTCATGTGATAAACAATAGAAACAAATTCCATTTTTTTAGTTTTTTTTTTGTTTTTTTGTTTAATTTTAATTTTTGTCGTTATCCATGGTTGTTTAATATGTGAATGGAAATTAAAAAAAAAAAAATAATAAAATTCAAATTCGAGCGAAACAAAATAAATAAATAATCAAACAATTAAATCACGTGGATCACATTTTAAATATTTTGAGGACCGAATGTAAAGTGTACATTAATGTTAAAACGCGCGAATAACAGCGACAGTTTTTGTGTGAGAAAATATGGCACACGGAGGAACACAGAATGTTCCTCCGTCTGAGCAACGCAGTATGAACAATAATTTTTGTAATACATGTGGTGTTACATTTGATAGTAGTGAATCATTGCAAGTACATATCCACAATAATCACAATCAGCCCGTTTCAGCGGCAGCTGATTCAAGTGATAATCAGCCACCGACACCGCAATCCACGGCAAATGGTGAAACAAATCAACAACAGCAACAACAACAACAAGCATTAAATAATCATTATAATCGGCATTCTCAGGAGTTTTCAAACGTGAATAGCAATTTGAATCAGTTACCAAATTATCATCATCAACCAAGTGAAATGCATTATCCAAGCTATATGTCAAATTACGATCAGTATTATCATCAGCATTCGATTGAGTACGGTTTACCGCCAATAACGTCGCACTATACATTGTCGGCATCGCAATCACAGCCCGAGTACAAAACTGTGCCTTCATCGAATCGCTTTCATCCATATGGCGCTATGTCGAATAGTTTAACGGTACATCATCCGTATCCATCGCATCATGCGCCCCACAATCACAATGCACAGCATAATCAATCACAAAATGGGCCAGCAATTGCTGCTGCAGCAGCTATTTCAGCAGCCGCCGCCCAAAGTTCAATGAGTCCAAGTGTTGTGACATCATCGAGTCCGATTCAAAATAATTTAATGAATTCGACCACGGTTCCATCGTCAATGGCACAAACACCACAAAATAGCCAACCGACACCGTCACCATCGCCAAGACAATGCGATAAGTGTGGCGTTGTTTGCGATACCATTTCACAATTGGCTGAACATCAAGCAACGGCCCATAATGCCACAAATAATTCAAGTGAATCAACGATCAATCGTAGTGGTGGAAACGGTGACATCGAAAATGATATTCCATCATTCCAATACTCAAACTTTGCCCAACCAAAAGAAGAACCACATCCGCCAGATTGCGATATTCTCGATTTGGATTCACAAAAAATGGTGTATCCACCTCACGATATGAACCAACAAGGGCCATTGCCGCCAATGCATTCACTTCATCCGATGCAAAGGCCGATGATGTGGCCACCGCACGGACCGCCACCGCCACACGAAACCAATAGTTTTCTACCGATTCCGTCAAATCACAATCAGAATGATCTGAAACCGCCAATGTTTGGTTCGATTAAAAATGAATTTTCACCGCAAATCATTAAACAGGAGGCACCACATCATCTCACACAATTGCCAAGCACACCAACGAATCCACCGCAATCGGAATTGTCGAAATCATTTGGTGGCAGTGATGGTAGTCAAACAAGCCCATCCGAATTTCCGAGCACAACAACGCCACAAGATGGACCACAGTTTCGTACTTTTGAAGCTGCCACTTCATCGTTGCCGAATGGAGGACCGATTATGAAGGCAACTTCATGGAAATCGAATGAAGCGCGTCGACCAAAAACATACAATTGTACCGCGTGTAATAAATGGTTTACCAGTTCAGGCCATTTGAAGCGTCATTACAATACAACTTTACACAAAAATGCAGTGAAATCGAGTGGTCAACCAGATCCAGCCACTTTACCGATCAGTGCACACCATCATCCGGCTCGTGATCCAAATTCAAAACATCATCGTTACAACAATAATAAAACGACTCACAACAACAATTCGATTGTACAACAGCAATCGGCACAGCAAGTACAAGCACCACCACAACAACAACAATCGACGTTACCAAACATTGATTCAACACGAACAACCGAATTTGCATCACAATTCACACCGTTTGCGCCACAATCACAACCAACGAATCCGATGGGGTTTCAACAATACCCAAACTCAATGCAATCCAATGCTTCGATTCACCCAAACGCGCAAGCAGGTCTCTGCGGCCCTGTCTCCCAGCCGAGAGACCTGCTGACTTACTCGGACCTCACGGGAGTTCACAGCAGCAGCAACAACAGCAGTCAATTGTTGGTACAGGATTTTATCCAGGTGCCGCAGATGCAGCAAATTTTACCGGAATCCACCATCATGCAAAGCATCACCTCAATGGAGCATTGCAACATCATAACGCCTATAACTATCAACACCAGCATCACCCAATCGTATCCGCACATGCAGCGACCGGCGGAGGACCCGAACTATATTATTGGTAATCATATGATGCACACAGGTAATTCAAATCAAAGTACAACACCACCCATGTCATACTATAGCAATGAGTATGATGAGCACTATGATAACGTTTATCATAATCTAAGTGACGATGAAAAAGACATTAAATGCTTTCCGAATACAATTCCGGCTATAACTGCATTGCGGCGATTAAACAATGACATTCAGCATGCCGATACAGTTCCACCATTTTCACCCGACATTCCAGACAAACGAATGTCAGTGTCATATCAATCACCACAATCGGGTGAAATTGTGCCATCACACCTATCGCCAAATGCACCAAATCATTGTACGGCCGATATTCCAAAAAATGAAGCATCCATTGGCAATGAGCCAAGTTCACCAAGCATCACATCAACCAATGCATTTGAACACTTTCCATCAAATAAATGCACAAACAATGCCAATACAAATGGAAAAAATCGCAAAACAAATAAACGTCGTACGGTTATTGATACATCAAAATTAATAACAGACACAATACCAGCGGGAAACGATCCACTACGGTGCGATCCATGTGATAAAGTTTTCAACAAAGCTTGTTATTTAACGCAACACAATAAAACATTTCACTCCGGTGAAAAGCCGTTCAAGTGCCAGAGATGCGGAAAACGATTTCCATGCGATCAAACGCACACCGAGCACATGGCAAAACACAATGGAAACAAGCCATTCAAATGCAATCAATGTGTTAAACAATTCAATCACAAAACCGATTTGCGGCGGCATATGTGCTTGCACACGGGCACCAAACCATACATTTGTGAAATATGTCAAAAGGGTTTCATACGCAAAGATCACATGGTCAAACACGGTCTTACACATTTAAAGCGAAAAAACGGTGGCGATTCAAACACACCGTCGGCAACAAAAGCCAAAGCAGCGAAAGCAGCAGCAGCAGCAGCGGCAGAAGAAAAACCAACCAACGAGCAACTGTCATCGACGGAAAAATTTGAACAATTGGGCGGTAAGCAAAATACCAATAGTTCTACTATTAATAATAATAATAAAGCTAAGAAACGAAATACCAACAGTTCAAATCTCAAGAAAAAGAAATTAATTGTTGATAATTTTCAAATTACTGCTCTACCGTAAAGATACATTTATTTTATTTTTATGTTTAATCATTTCTTTGAACGTTTTTTTTTTTGAAAAGAGAAAAAAAAGAAGATTTCTATTTGTTTCATATTATTTTAAGTATACCGTTATTTTTTTTTTCTTTGTTTCTGTTTGCAAAATCATTCAATTGTATAGAGAAAAAAAGAAGAATTTTAAAATTAAGCAGTCAGTGTTGATAGCCAATTTGAACAAACATTCCTACCATTTGTTAACATTTCATAAACATCACGATTTAATTGAATTCGAAACTTTTTGTTTTCTTTCTGCATATTTTACATCATTGCGCTTAAAAATCGGAGATCATAATAACACATTTTTTTGAATACCAGAAACTCCGTTTAATTTTCTTGTCGTTTTTTTCTTTTGTGTCGTTTGATCTACAGTGACAAAGAAGCAAAGAGGATATGTCCTCGAAATCGATTTGAATGCACCAGTTAATCGAGTCAAGTACAAACAATCCACGATCGACGCAATGCTCACTAAAACCAAGAGAAAAAAAGAGAACAAAGAAAACATTCAATCGAGTCAAAAAGTAGCGCACTCCATTGCAGACTTGGTTTTAAATTTTGAATACTGATTCATTTGCGCAAACAGTTCAAACATCTACCTCAATTGAAATATACTATATAATAATTTAAAAGGAGAGCGAAAACTAAATAGAAATCTAACAGAAGAAGAAATAACAAAGACACACCATAAGACATTTTTTGAAAAGATTATTTAAATATTGTAATGTATTTGCATGTAAAACTGAGTCAAACATTATTTTTGGGGTGAATTTTATGCCAGAGCCTCATCATACGATATTCTTTTTTGCATTGAATTGAAATATACGATAAAAATGTTTTTAGAACATTTATTTACACTACCTCAAAAACTTATAGCATTTTTTAATGTCAATATGATAAACCGATGAAAAAAAAATCACAAGCGAAATGCCACACAAATGTTCACATCAATTTGAACATGAGAACAGAACACAATTTTTTTTGTTTCTTCTTTTACTTTTTTTTTCAAAGTAAATAGTCAAATCAGCTAGCCAAATTTTAATAGAGAGTAGTCAATCGCAATTAACCTTTCTGTTTTTCAAACCTAAAAACCATAGGTTTTTGCAAAGTCAATGTATATTGCACACTCGGAAATGTCGATTCAATGCGACTGATTGATATTTTTTTCTAATTTTGCTTTCTTTTTCTCTCTCTCTCTTTGTTATTAACGATTTTAATGATTCGCGTTTGTTCACATACGAGCAAAAAATCGAAAGAAAAAAAAAACACATGTAATGGATTCATATATAGTGCAATTCAAGAGAGTTTTTTTTGTATTAATATCAATTTGTATGCAATACTTCGTCGCATTCCGAGTCGGAAAAATGCAAAGAATAAACATGCCATAGATAAAAGAAATAATAATAAAAAACAGAATAAAATGAACACAAAACTTGTTAAATACTTCTAGAAAATATTCAAACCGTTAACCATATTTGATACAAATGATAAATAAACAGAGTAAATGTGACTACGACACACAGAGCTACATATATCTTACCAATTGTTTTTGTTCATTTCATCAGTTTTTTTTTATGTTGTTTAAATATAGTTGCACATGCTGGTGTTGAATTTTAGCAAATAAGTGGCAAAAAAAAGAGACAAAAAACACATAATTTTAAAAGAAAAATAATTAAATAATAAAAAAAAACTCAGTGTCAGTAAAGTGAAAGATAAATGTAAATCTATAAATAACAAGTGGAACTGTATAAATAAAACGAATGAAGTCAAAGGGAAATCGCCTATTAATTAGTACTTAAAGTTCTAACGAAGAAAAACAACATAGAGAGAAACATAAAATCACGCTTGTATATGCAAATGTGTTGCGAGAGAGAAAAAAAGGAATACTATCAAAAGCACAGTTAAACTATTGAAACAATTGATAAGAGAAGAATAAATAAAAAAATAAAGAGAAGAATCTATTTACACTTTACCACAATAAAAGAGATTTATACTCAGAGTTACTCTTAGCTTAGCCCATTTATATTGTACGACATTTTCTGTAAGATTTACTGGGAATTCATCAAAGATAGAAATGAGAAAGGACTAAAAAAAATACAAACGGTACCTCAACATAACGCAAGTACCTCACCAAGCACAAGAGTTGATTAATAGTTTTCTAAAGCATAAACATAACAAAACAATACAATGAAACAAACTGAACAATAAGAAAATAGTGCAAACAGAAACTTTAAGGAGATTTTTCTCTTCCCGCTTTTGGGGGAGAGGGAGAGATAAAGCCAATCAAAGTGTACGCAAAGTAGACAAATATAAGCAGCCAATTCTTTATCGAATGTGGCTCTGTTTTTATTCACACTGTTTTTGTTAGCAATTTTTGTTCCGTTTATACATGAATGCCTTTTTGTTTTTCATTTGCACAATTTTCTTTTGTCTTTTGTTCATCATTATTTTGTTTATCATTTCGTATATTTAGAATGAATTGTGTTTCGTGATTTATCCAACAATTAGAAACTTAGATTATTACTTATTGTATATAATATGATGCTCCATGTGGAAATCAAGTTTTTAAGACAAACGACCTAAACAGAATAAAAATAAAAGATATCAGACTGTCTTTTTTACGAAAAAAACACACATGCACACATTTTTGTTGTTTATTATTTTGATTTTCTTTTTTTCAGTTTTCATATTGTTTTTTGTTTCAGTTCATCTTTATTTATTTTAATTCAGGTAAACATTTTTTTTTCTTTTCATTTCTTTTGGTTTAATGGATCATCTCACCGAATCTCGATCACTAATGTGTACACAAATTTATCAAGTATATCAAATCCAGACAAAATTCAAAAATGTCAAACAGTCCTTTGGCCAAACGATTTAAGAGTAATGTAAAGTGGTGGTTCTTTTTTTAGCAAGTAGAAAATATGAATGAGAAATTCAAACGAAATTTTAAAAAAAATGTTTAAAGGCATTTGATGTAATTTCATTGCAATTTAAATTCTCACTGGATTTTGTAATGCATAACGCAAGAGTAGTTTCGAACAAAACAACAAATGTATACTTCATTGACTCAGTGTATCGGAAGGAGTGAGCGTCCGCTTAAAGAAGTGTGACGAATCTAACTTGAAAAGTTTAAAGAAGATTTTCTTTTTTTTAAATATAGAATAAGCATATATATATTGTCCATATCTGTCTTTGTCGATCTGTGTTGAATTCACATATCTTTCTATCCTCAAAACTTTTTAATTTCGTTTAAATGAACCATTTTTCACGTGTATGACTTCGCAATATTCGATTTATTCACATATCTTATTTTTGAAAAAAATCAATTTTGCCGCAAAATTCTGAATTTTGACGTCTCTATTTATCTTCATATCTTTGTGAGTGATTGCAAGAAAAACGTTCATAAACGAACGAAAAAACAATTTCCGGCAATTATTTTAGAAATTAAAATTTAGTTCATAAATCTCAATTTTCTTGCAAAATATCTATGAATGTAATGCACACACTAAACATGCTGCCTCTAAAGAACATGACATTTTGGAGTAAATGTGTAGTTAAGTATCTTTTGCCAAAACGCGACGATGAAAGTAGCGTCATGGTGCGGTTGCCAGCGAAACTAAAAAAGGGCACACATTTCGATCGCCTAAATCAAAAATGGTACATAAGCAGTGGCAACCATAATGAAGTTGCTGCGTTGCCCAGCTATCATTGTCGTGCACTAAAAGAAGTTCAAAAGTATTAAATTTTAAATACAAATGTCAATAAGTAACTTTTATTGCTTTATTTATACACACATTTACTCCAAAATGTCATGTTCCTTAGATGCAGAATGTTTAGTGTGTACATTTCGATATGATTTACAAGTAAAATGAAAATCTATTAAGTGTTTAACGAAAAAAAAATGGAGAAAAAACCATTGCAAATTGGAAAAATGAAAAAAATTGTTTCAATATGATCTTTTTTTTTTTAAGAATAAAATCTAAGTCACATATTTTCAACAATTCAATGGTACTACGAATTCGAATTATAATGAGGCAGGTGTAGCATATAGAAGCCGATGACAAGATACTCATTCTGTTATATTTCAAATCTAGCAACATTTTTTTAGTTAAATTAATGAAATCGATTTCAAGATCGATTTTACTTAACAAATACCACTACAATTAACTTAAACATAGCCTTTGTGCAATAGATAAAAGCCTTCAATGCGAAGGAGTAAGGCAATTTACACAGATTTTTTTTCGTTACAGTTGTTTACGTTGCAATTTATCACTTAAGTATTATCAATCACATTCACGAAGCTAATATATTGTAAATGTAATTTTTTCCCTGATTAATTCGTTATTTTCGTCATTGTGAACTATATTTTTTTTTCAGTAATAGTGCACATGATGCGCAATTGTACGAGAAATAACATTGCATTGTTTATGTGTAATTAACTGAGAACATCGATCTTGACGACATTTAAATGTCACCATTTTCTAAAAATATCAACGAATTATTGCAAGAATCTTTTTCATAAAAGAAATTAATTGAGTTGATTGTTAAATATTGCAATGTAGTTTCTCGTTTTATTGCGCGACAAATAAAAATCCAGAAATATATTGATGACAACAACAAACAACAACTAGTCTATAAAGTCAGGGATCTTTAGCATGAGGAAACGAAAATTAAGAAACATAATTAACAATTCATTAGAATGAAAGAATGGCGCTAATATCAATAAATGAGAGCAAACAATGAACATAAAACATGTAAAAGAGCCATAACAGAGCGCGTCCCTTTATTAGCCAACGAAACATACAAATTGAAAACACAATCAGGATATGCTGAAAAATAAAAGAAAAATATATCAACAAACATTAACTGAAATGAAAATGAATAAAATTTGATTGATGAAAAAAATATATATATTGAATGTCTTATGAAGTTGTTAGATTTCTTTTTTTCCTCCTGACTTATAGATAATTGAATGGAATGCGCTGAACGGTAAGTTATTTTCTGTTGCGAGAAAATGTTGTTGCTGAGTATTCTTTGAATTAGTTCGTCGCTTCTTTTCAATTTAATCATTGCTGTCACGGTGAAATCAAATCATACACCGCCCCATGGTATACGGATTAGTATCAATAACAATATGTTGTTTTTTCTTCAAATTGTCGACTGTGTGGCATCTTAAAAAAAATGACGCGGCATCACACAGTACAATTGTCTGCGTCTCTCTCGCTTGGCACTTAAACTACGCTTGATCAGACATTATTTCTTACATCTCAGTATTTTGATTGTTGCGTGCAATCTCAAATTTTTGAAAGACAAATGAGATATGAATCAATCAAATCAAAAATACCGAAACGGACACCATCGAACAATTTACAGAAGAAAAAAACTGAGCCGAGCAAACAAGACGAAGAATAATTAAAACTGAATTGAACAAATAAGCAAGCGTTGCGAGCAAAAAAGCAATGATGACGAATTAAAATATACAAACTGTAATTTTGGATGCCACTAAAAACGACAAAAACAAATGATAGTAGTGGATAGTAGAGAGCCAATTTAACTGTTTTATCTCCGAGCGAATCGATGTCACAAGTTGAAACCACTTTTGAAACATGCGCTACTTGCCCATTTTGGTCTTCTCAATCTTAAAACCAGCATCGCATGTATGCAAATTGAATTTTGCAAATGTGAAAATATAAATACTATATGTTTATTAAACTTTGTATAGCAAAATTTGTTTAAATTGAAAAAAAAAAATGCGTCTAATTAATGACTGAAGACTCTGTAGTTCATTAAAAAGCCAATAAATGTACACACACCGCACACGTGTGTATCCTGATCATGGAGGAGGTTCATTTACCCACAGACATTAAAAGTTCGACGCCAACCACAAGCAAATTTGCCCGAGTGAATGAGCCAATGCACATAACAAAGTCGTTAAGTTACTTTAGTTTCTTGTTTTAGCAATTTCATACAAATAACATAAATGATTGATGGTGTGAAGAGTTTTTTTTCTTCTCGCTCGCATATTTTTTGGTACTAGTTTAAAAGAGTGCCATAATTAAGTATCGTTGTTTCATTTCATCGGTAATTATCCAACTGCAGAATTATTTTTGTTGCCGTTGCTGCTGCACGAGATAAACCAAATCAAACGCAACCCCGAACAGAACAGTGACACAAAAGATGAAGAGAGAGAGAGAGATTGTCGATAAACGGATTCAAACTTGATGATGGAATACAAAAAAGAATGCTGATAATTAAAACAGCACATTTTTGAAAAGAAAAAAAAAACACAAGACGAAATCGCTACAAATCTTTGCGCGAGAAAGAGAAAAAAATGAATCGTATGCACGAAATGAAAAATATTCGTTTTGTTATTGATGTAGTCGCGGCGCAGTTTGAGAATGTTACAAATCACTTTTCTTTTCGTTTCGTTTTCTGACGTACACACTTCAAATGCATACATTTATTTTTGTTCGCAAGGCAACAACATCATACCATGATAATGACCCAACTCCAATGTAATGTTAATCATCATCCATTTGCTCGACGACTATCATCACGAATTCATCACTCATTCACATTCGCACAATCAGGAATATCATTTGCTGATGAAATACAACATTTACTCGAACGGGGTCGTCGATCTATTCTGGACAATCGCGGCTTAAACTATATTTTCAACTACAAATGCGATGTCTAATAAAATGTTTTAAACTGCATTTTGTACATTTACGATGCATATTAGCATTGCTATTCATTGCAGGTGAACCCCAACGTAGTTATTGATCCATTTTTCCACCGGTTTTATTAAATGATTATTACGAACGGATATGATCAAATAAAACTTTATTCTCATTCATAAAATAATGCGCGATGAGTTTTGATTACGGCGAAAAAAAGGATAAAATTGCACATGAAACGAAAAATCAAGCGTCTCAGAAATGCCAGCGCCGAATGTAAATACATGAATGAGATAATGATAAATTAGCTAGCTAATATGTTGGGATATAGCCAAGGGTGAAAGCCCAACTGAGCGCATCCAGTCATTGTAAGGTAGATCGTTAACGTACACTCAATTAAAAATGAATCAATGCATCTTCACCATCAGCGCTTAAAACAAATAAACGTTACGAGAAAATAAAACTTTGCCAAATGTTGCCAGCCTGCGGAGGTTATTCTAAAGAAACTAAATCTCTCCCAAGTTCAAAGATAAAATCATCAATTATTTGGCCATTTGGTAAAAAAATACTCATAATAAAAAACGTGTGAAACTGTTGCAACTTGCGTAGAGGGCTGATTATTTTTTTCGGAAATTTGATGTTCAAATTACATGCGCCTTATGTTTTGATCTCGTGAAATCACTATTTTATTACACAAAAATTGTTTTTATTTTCATATTATTTTACATTTCGAATAAAAAATGTTTCTAACATTTAAACGCATAATGATATCCGAAGTTGAAATGAGTCTGTCACTTCATAATATTTAATATTGGATGATCTCTCTAATCAAAATTGCATCAAGTTGGAAGTGTCGATCAATGTTTTTCGACAGTGATATCCAAAAGAAAACATATCAATTCCCTCACTTGCATGATATCCATGTAATGTTTAAAAGTTGTCGAGTTCGACAGTTTCACGGTGCCAGAGGTATTGAAGATAAAACATGCCATTTCAATTAAAATTCATAATCAGATTATTATGGCCAATCCAATTTAAAGATTCTCTTTGTTACAATCTTCAAAATCCGAATGGCGTTTAAAATAAATAAACGTTCAAACCATGCACAAGTTAATCCACTTTTGGATTGCGTGATGAATGAATGGCATCTAAATGTAGTGATAATTCGTTAGAAACGAAACAAAAAACCATTAGATAGATTCCAGCTTTGATTGAACAAATATCATTAAATTAAAGTTTAAAATTGAGGTATACAAAGAGTCCTTTAAAATTCTTCTATGGCTACAAGTGTGTGAAACTGTTGAACCACATTTCTAAAGCAATAGCATCAACATGTTGTCTTTTTACTCAAATCTATTTACTTCATTCTGACGATCATTTTTCTATTTCAAATAAAAATTTATGTTTTTCGAAAAATTAAATTAAGGATAATGAAAACTATTTAATACAACGTCATAAATTTTCTCCAACAAAAAAAAAATCGCCTTAACATTTACAAATCCAATGAGCAGTGCAATAATTTCGTTTCGACAATGTTTGAAGGATGCAAGAAGCATGGCAACGCTGCATAGCAAAATGCATATAAACAACAAACTACACAAGCAAATATGTGATAGATGAGAAACGAAAAACAACAATAATAATGGCTATGGCTTGAATTTCGTAAGTTTATATTGGTACAGGGTGCTCTTTATGTTAAGGATTTAATTTAAGAAAATGGCGGCAATATTTTGAATTTACAACAAAAAAATCCAAAACGAACTTTACTTTTATTTTCCATAATTGTGGACGCACCGTTCTTAGGGCGATCACCCTGTTGCTATAAAGTTTTTTTCTTCTTCTTTTCGTTGACTAACAAAAGAACCGAACACAAAAAAAAATCCTTATATCCACCGTAAAATCGAGAAAAACAGAACGAAAACGACAGCAATGCGAGATAAAGAGAGATACGAGAGAATATGAGAACAACAGATGAACGTTTTGAAATTAAGAAAAGACATCGAACGAAAAGATGAAGCATAAAAACAAACTAATGGAACACACATGCACACGCAGCAAAGAGACTCAACCATGAAGGATATATGTATATACGCATAGAGTATATTCAACATGTTTTCGTTTTTTCTTCTTCTTTTCGTTCCTTTGTTTCCTTTTCATTCGTAGTGTTCTTCTTGAGTTTCGTGATTTTATTGCCTTACACATATCGGTTATTCTGGCTACGTTTCTGCATCAAAAGCGGCACTTTTGGATAATCACGTGTATGGTTTTCGTACGTTCTCTCACATACTGACACATATTTCGAAGCGACGAAAATCAACATTAACACACATTTTTCTTTCCATCTCTTGTATTCAACATTGAATGTTTGTCGAATTGCCGTTGTCAATAAATTTCGAAAAAAAGCATATAAATATATCGTCGATTGGCCATGTATTCGGTTGTATTGGTGGAATGTTTTCTCTCGCTCTCAATATATGCATTTATACGATGTAATATATTATGCTGGCATCGTCATGTGCATTGTGCAAGTTGAAATCGAACAAAAATTCGGGATAGAGCAAATAGAAAAACCATTAATGACTATTAATGGTAACCTTTACCATGTTGAATGCATTTTCATCGATTGTGTGCCAAGTTCTTGAAAAATTCACAATTTAAATGCGTATGATTGATCAATTTTGTTTATTTTCTTTCAAAAGGGAAAGAGAAAGAGAGAGAGAGAAAGAAACTGGAGAGAAAGTGCTGAAGTTTTTGAATATCATCCTCCAATGATTAGCAGAATTGAATTTTAATCCATTCGAAGAATCCATATGCAATTATTCTTATCATACTGTGTTTCACATTCGAAATGTTCAGCATTCTTACTTTTCAGTTTACAATAAATCCAGCCACATTGATCAAGCCTTAAAATTAAACATTGTAGCGGCGAAAAATAAGTGAACATTCATCATATTAGACGAAACAATAGTTCATGGGAAGAATAAAATAGTTTGAAAAATATAGATTGATTACAGTGCATAAATCAGTTCATTTAGGGATCTGACGCTTCCGCATTACATTGTGTGTATACGCATCGTTGTTTCACATCCTCTCATTTACCATCTGCATGGAAACTAATCACGCATGGTGAATAACCGTTACGTATCGGTAACTCCTTAACTCCTATATTCTCCCAAGCTACCATGACTTTGAATAATATGTGGTCCACAGAAGAAGAAAAAAATGTAACAGTGAACGATTTCCGATGACTGATGAAAATTTCGACCTTAATTTCCTTGTGATTGTTTTACTTTGATTCAATTTCATTGCGTGCGGAATTCATAGCGGTATTCATTAAATCCTTCAATCGCATTTTTTGTTGTTGATGAATAAATTATAAGGGAAAAAAATTCCAAACTGTTATCCTAAAATAACACTTTCAAGAGCGTTAAATTCTGATTAATAAAAATGATTTCACTATTCTCTATTATGTTATCTCAATATGAAAAAAAGAAGAAAATATCAATTTATTTAGAAAAAAACCAAACTGAATTCGTATAATAAAAAAAACCGCTTTATTCACACAAATTCTATAATCTACTTCAAATATTTTTTAGTTGATGCACATATGTGTGTACTTTTAGACTCGATTCAATTTATTTTTGCAGATTCATTTGTTTTCTCTGTCCAAATATGTGCTTATGTTGATAGAAAAAAAATGCCACATTAAATCAACAAATGCGGTAAATTGAAATCGTGAAATGCAAACAAAAGCCGAAAAACTTTTTTTTTACCATAAAAAGTAGTTTCTCTCCTCCTTTTTTGCCTTCTTCACATTTTGTTTGCAAATGAGACAAGAGTTGAAAATTTGTTTTTTATGTCAACGGCTATGTAATTGGGAAAAATGCTGAATTTCAGTGTGAAGAAGATAAAATTATGTGTTACTATCTATAGTTTTACACCGACAAACATTTTCTATATATGCCGAATACACACACGCACACTATTTAGCAAGTCAGAAACTGCGTTTATTTTACGACGCCATTTTTCTTTCGATTTTATATCCTCATTCAAATGTTATTTCATAAGTTTGTTTATTTGTTTTGCGCAGGCAAAAACGAGAATATTCAATACACATATTTTCATTTTCCCATCTATGAATCTTTTGCATTTACTTGTTTTAGTGTTTATTTAGGATTTTTCAGTTTTCGATATGCATTTATGAGTGTTTTAAAGTCGGCAGTTATGAAAAAAAAAGTATCCGTTAGCTTTGAAGCGAAGTTCTGAATGAAATGCTTTTGAATACAAAAAATATATGAAATTCATACGATTTCAAATGATGGCCATTCGAATGGAGAGTCATCTAGGTCGGTCCAAACGGATTTAAGTATGCATGACATGTCTTCTTTGGCCATCAAATGCACCCAGATATTCAATTAACATTTCAACAAATCCAATTTTTTTCTTTTCAAATATTGAAATATCTATAAAGTGATATGACATCAACATTGGATTGAAATGGAAGCTGTTATTATTCATTTCAAATTAATACGAGCACTTTTTTGATATGATGTTTATTGTCAATGTCAACAGAGGTACAAATGTATATACGGATTTATCAAATGATATCAATGCTTGGCCAATGCAAAAAAAAAGTGAACTAACGTTAGCTCGATGCTAAGAGAGCGTGTGAAGTAAATATAAATTCGCGGCAGACATTTGAACAAGAAATCGATTCGTTGAAAATAATCTCTCGTCTCCGTGAGCCACCAATGCGCGTGAGTGCATTTTTTTTCTGCTTGTCTGATCTTATAATTTGAATGACAGAAAATAAGCAACAGCTATGGATTGGCGCTTGAAAATCCGTATTAAAATATCACTTTGATAGATTCCCAAGAATATAAAAACGATAGCGGTTGCGTTCAAGACTGAAACGAAGACACACACAAAACAATAACAAAATGAAACACATAACACGACATCGACGAATAGATATTAAAAACATAACAATCACCTTACACACTGATAAATTCCAACGAAATTCGATTAAAATTAGATTGAAAAATGTTGACGGTTGTAGACAAGCACGATGCGCGAGTGAACGTCGTCACATGCATTTAATTTCAGCAATAGACCGCAAGAGAGAAACGAAATCTGAAACTATGTCTTGATATGAATAACAATTCAAAGTCAAGTTGAAAATTAAGCGCAGCCATTTAATTTCGAATTCAAGTCGAATGAACAGCGAATGGAACGAATATGGAACTGATGAGATGAAGAAGAAAAAAAAAGCAACACATACACGAACTCACACCAATCAACATGCTATCCGAAAATATGGTTACCACCAGAAAATCATATCGTGTTAAACGAATGCGTGTCATTTAAAGACAGGAACTGACTGCGGTGATGCCGATTGCATGTAAATATTTCATCCATCCCAAGGACACGCCAGTGGCAAGCATCTATTAAATGCAATAAAAATAATTATATGTATTACAATTCTCCGTTTTGACATATTATCAATATTTTTCGGGTTTCATTTTTTTCCCCTGGTACGAATGACGGCTGTGATTCGATCGCACATTTGTCTGAGTTTGGTTTGCGTGATCACAAATTTTTGTTGATTGCATGAGATAAAAACAGCATCCTGACTTTGGAGTTGGATGGAAAATAGAGTTTGATTTGAAATTGTTTAGTTGTAGGTTTGGCAACAACGAGTGAATCACATAAATGGAGAGTACTTTTGGGATAGCTTTAGCCTTGACTCACACATTGCATTGATATGTTAAAGAATAAGTCCGAACACAAATTCGGAAAGATAAACAAAAGCGGAAAATCCTTTGAACAATTTGCGTCTTCTAAATTTTTTTAAGAATGTGTGTTTTTTTCTGTTTTCTTAAACACGTTTCCGTTGCGCATAATATTGCATGTCGTAAAATTCAAGACAAATATTCCGCTTCCAATAACATTTTTCTTGTGTTTGTGTGTGCCAGTTCTTTCATTCACAAAAATAATGTATGTGCCAGATTGTAGAATTTAGATCGTCCAAGCAAATCTGAAACATATGCAAAACATATGTTTCCAACGTCAAAAACTTTTTAACCAACATCACAAGAACATGAAACCAAAAGACCTTACGCATTTTCACGCCTTTTGTATGATTTACGTACCAGCGTTGAGCTGCAAAAAGCAAGGCAATTCTTGTCTCAGTTGGCCAATTAGTTCATGAGCTCAAGTTCAACAATGTGTTGAAGCGAATACGAATCGAAGAATCAAAATAAATGCAAAAGGAAGTGATTTTTTTTTAAAAAAACAAAAGAATATTTAAATCTCTTGGCATTGAAAGGGACATGCGTGAATTGCAAAGAAAATCGATGGCCTTAAGGCTTCTTTAAGGATGCAAATCGTTTTTGGAATTGTTTGCAATTGATTTTTCATGTAAATAAAATTGAAATATTAATGCAGTGATGTGTAGTGGCGTATTATTTGTTATTCCGTACACCTAACTAAACACTTGATAATACGCAACCACATGTTGATTCGCTTTTATCACCGACATCGCATTAACCATGATTGAGTTCATAATGCGGGCAAATCGTGCAACAGGAACGATTGTTCTCACGTTTGTGCGCGGATCAAACAAGTGGTTAAACACATGTATTTTATCCAAATATCTTGCGTGTAAAAATCTCACCCCAAATTCAACGTGTATGAATGATGAAGTGTGGAAAAATGCCGAAGAACGCGTAAATTCATACGCGAACGTATTATATTATTGAAAACGACATCATCTTCAAAGCCATAATCACTAAGCACTCTCATTTCATAAATGATTGCTTATTTATTGTATCCCTGCATGTAGCGGGAGCATGAACGGGCGATATTCTCCAGCATCATTGCTTCATGCTGTACCTATACATTTCCCATCATTTGTTTGCTTGTGATTTCGAGTAGCGCGTTCGTTTTGTTATATCGCGACCGCCTCGTTTGTTTGAACAAGTCAACGTTTGTTATTGTACGTAAATTGAGCTACATTTTTCACAAGCACGATAACATACGTATGCATGAATGAGCGTTAAATCCATTTTCAATTGCTTGAATAAAAGTTGACTCGACGAGCACACAAATCACTTATACCAGATTGCTGTTCATTTGTTATTTTACCGCGTTGGTATTCGCTCATTTTGTGTTTGCGTATTTCGCGATTCATCGAGTGAAAAACGTCGCAAATAAACACAAAGCATATTGGCGTGCGGTTGCATTGTGAGGGGGAGAAATCGCTGGGTGGTTGGAGTGGTTGCTACCAAATTATGTATATTTAAACGATTTTTTTTTTGTTCTGATAGGAAATCTGCTATTTTGCAAATCACTTTCGTTCGATTATCATTTCGTCGATTATGTCTGAATAAATGTTAGAAGATAGATTTCAATGTAAATGACGATAATTAACACGGATATTACATTTGAATAGATGTAGGTGAAATAATCGTTTGATTTTGGTAAAAGTATTTATAAATGTGTATTATTATTATATTTACATCATTTAATTATTAGATTTTTTTCGAAATTTGTTCGTTCGTGATCATGATTTTAAAAAATTGAATGTTTATTTGTTCCTAAACTTGAACAACAGCACTTCAGTGCATGTGAAAAGGAAGCCACATCGTTTTTATCTATGAACCAAATCATGATCAAATAAATAAACGAACAACAATGCCAGTGGAACAAAAGGCATCAGAAAATGCGATGGTATTGAAAGACGGGTGTAGAAGCCACACTAGCTGAAGCAAAAAAAAGCACATTGTCGCCGAGGAGAGACGGAGAGAGATGGAGAATGCACAATGAAAAAGAAGAAGTGATTTACCACCTGGCGTTCTTTTTTCTCTTCGCTTGTTCTTTGAAAATGTTCGTTGAATAGAATCACAGATTATTTATTCTTTTCTAGTTCGCATCTACTGCTGTTTCGCTTGCTCATGCACGCATCTCAATGCGTACTATTTGCCAAATCTGATGTTGGTAACAAAACCGTTCGAACTAGAGAATACATATATAGTAATAATGGACGCATTCTCTGCTTGCCATCCTTGATATTCTTGTAGCAAAGCATTGGAAAGTCTGTTTTTTTATAGAAAAACGAAATCAGTTCACACGTTCGATCATTTCAAAAGAAAACAAAAAAACCATTTTTATTACGACTTTTACTAAACTACAACATTTATCTAAACAACAATAAATTTCACCAAAACATTTTTTTTTCGGAGAAATTTAACGCAACACACTGACCATCGATAAAAATGATTAAAAAGAATGTTACTGAGGTCTCATTAATTGCTGAAGATCCTTTTAGAAGCCGAATTTTATTTTGCCAGCAATTAGATTTATGAGAGAATGCATTTAATTCAAAAAAATTACGCAAATAGTTCATTTTTTTTGTTAGAATACTTTTGGATGGTACCTGAATTGGAATTTTCGAACACACATTGTAGTCAATCCACACCAATCCTATAAATTTATTGTTATTACGAATGCAAAAATGTCGGAATTGGTTTTTTCTAATACCAAATAGTCTTTGTATTATTTACATTTAAATTTCTATTGATTTGAGCCACAAAATTTGAGGACATGCAAAGAGCGACACATATCAACGTCGATTGATAGATAGAGGTTATTGAAATAAAGTCTCTGCAGAACTCGAAAACCCGGAAATCATTTGATTCTCCTATTATGAATAGTCGTCAATACGTTTGACGCCATGAAATGTCAGAAAATGCACACACGAAGTTCTTAATCACAGCCAAAAATGGAAGGTACATTATATATACGAAAATAAGGTGTAACATACGATCAATAATAATACTTTCGGTTTCGTTCATTTGATTTCCTCTGTTATTGTTGGTTTCCTTTTGTTTCCACACAGAAATTCAATCGCACGCATTTTACGAAACATGTGCGCATTTTTTGGTCATGACAAAGGCATTCGAATCGGATATAAATATTCGGATTGCAAGAGGTGAAACAGTTGAAAAAAATGCTGCATTTTCATTAATTCAACGGATTATTTGTTGTGTTGATATTTATTATGGAATTTGTAAATCGAAAAATGTCAACAAAATTCCAAAAAAAAAAAAATTGAAAGATGATGGACTCAACTAGTAAATATTTCCTCATCTTTATCAAAAAATGTTAAGGAGTCTTTTATAATAAATAATGCCTAATTTTATGGAGTAAAACATAATCTATTTACGTCCGTAACTTTTATTTATGGCTAAAACAATTCAGCTTTTCAAGTTGTTTTGTCTATTATAAGTTTTTTGAACTTAGACATTTTCAATGTCTCTTGCGATTTGAGATAATTGAATTGAATGTGTGTATGTGTAAGTCTCAAGAATCTAAAGCAAACGGGAAGATAGAATGAAAACAATGGACGAGAAGAATAACACACAGACATACGTGTGTGTGTTTTTTTTTTGCAAAACTATCAATATTTTTGCTTTACTTCGCACTTTCTATCCTCAACTTCTCAATATATACTCCACATTTTACACATCGTTTTTCTGGCTGTTCCATTCTTACAATGCATGTCTTTTCATTGAACTTCAAGTTCTTGAATTTCAATCAAAAATGATGTTTTTGCTTCTTTATTGAATTTTTCGTTCGTTTCTTTTGAACATGGAATCTAATTTCTTCAGAGATCGTGAGAAAAAAAAGTAGTGAACATGCGCTATATTGCACAACGATGACTATGCTGTCTTCTAGAACAGTTTTTGATTATCTGAAAACTGAATGAATGGAAAATGTAACGGTAGTTTCGACAATCGATCCTTTGTAAAAAAAACAATTTCAGCGAAAACTGTATTTAATCGAAACAATGAGACTGAATGAATGGCGCAAAAACGCACCGAAACCCCAATTGAACGATAATTAAGAATTTTAAACATGAATGAACAAAACATATCTAATGGGATGTTGCATTCGGAGAATACTTCAGAAATAATTGGCGGTAATCAATTTGAATTGCAACAATTCAATGGAAAAAATCATGCGATCATATGATTTCATATTCGGTTCCCAAAGTAATTTATCGTGTTGGCGGATTCGTTTGATTTTGGATAATGACCTTTTGTCGCAAGATTCATATTCAATATCATTCATAAGTTTAAACTTCATGCAAATACGCAAGACAACAACAAAGCAACAAATCGACGACTCTTATTCTCAGCATATTGTGGCATTTCCGATTTGAATATTTGTTCAGTCTTCCGATGAACCGGCTCTGTCATCAAAAAAATTAAATGCGTAATCGTTGATTTCACGCATCAGTCACATTGAAAACATTTGCTAACCACAATAAAAATGCTGAAAATTATAATCATCAACCAGTTATGAAACAGATGAGTTTCGATTAAAAATGGTGAAAAAAAAAAAACGTTTTTAAATTAAAACTAAAACGAGCGGAACGAATGCGACACAGTAAGAAATATATCAAGTGTCGTGGTCGCTTTGCGTATAAGTAGCAAATCTGTTGACAGTTGGCATAAAAACGGACATGTAAAACAATGCAACATGTTGAATAAGATATGAAAAGAAGTATCAACTTCAAAGAAGAACAACAGCAATACTTAGCATACACAATGTGTTAATTATATTATAATTTATATGTACTGACCGTGAATAAGTATCTCCCACAGCCGATGCAGACTGTTGCTGTTCACTCCCTAACCTCTTTCTAATAGCGCATTTATATCGAAAACAACTATTTAATCTACTTTAAATACAGTCTTCCGAAAGGAGCCAACGAGAACTGCTTGGAAAAAAAAGTTCGTGTTATGCCATACTGATCACACTATTCGTAAATGTTTATCGGTTGACAGGGGTAGGCAAGATAAATTTGAATATCTACATCAAAGAGCTACACACATTGAGCTGACGTCAAGAAACCGTTTGTTCACGTCCATTCAATTTTAATTTATTTTTTTCTCGGTTGCTATTTCGTTTCCAAGGCATCTTACAGTTCGTAGGAATCTTTTGTGAGATTAGTCGAGATACGTTTTTTTTTTGCGTCGATTGCATTTTCGGCAGAGATCGTAAATTTATAGCCAAGTTCATTGTCTGTGTTGTGACGATGATTTCGTTTTCGCGTGTATTCTGTGTGTGTTTTTTTTTGTTGTTGTGGAATTAATTATCATTTGTAATATGTTACTCACTCGAATTCAGAAGAATTTTGGCTGCTTCCTTCTTCACCACCAAATAACATCGCCGATATATCATTGCATACATGATGAACTTGTCTACTTAACCGCAATTATTATAGAACTTTCTAATTCAAGATTATTTTAATCTATTTCATGTGAGCACTTGCGCATCGAAAATAGAAGACTAATAAATGCCAACTGACTGAATGGGGCTCATATGTGTGTCTGTGGCGTGAATTGTGTCGGAACGGATCTTTCAATGATTTTCGTATGAAAAAAAAAAACGAGGCTAAAATAAGCAAGAAACTGGTGCCCACATCAATATTCATTTCGAATACATGTGGCTGTAGAGAGAAGAAAATGCAAAAAATGTAGTCGGCTATAAACAAAGGAATGAGAAGAAAATATTCTGAGAAAGAGATGCTGCGTGAACACTGTTTATATGCAAATTATTCGTATATATAAAAAAGTCCGTGAGAAGAAATAGGTTTGGCGAACATACAATAACACAAAACCGGCGGCCAATGATAGTCTGTTGTTTTTGGTCCAATATCATCTACAACACCGTGCGCGACGGTGGCTTCTTGGTTTGTGATGGTTGTTGTTTTTGTTTTAAATCGTGTTTGTGTTTGAAATCGAATGTAAAACAAAAAACGATAATTAAATTTGGTTTGTAGTCTTTGGTATAATAAATTTTCATGCCCATATGAAAATAACTGACGCCCATTTCCGATAACCTTGAACGATTTTGATTCGATACACACGTTGAATCTTCAGCGAATACACAGCCTAGAACATATTCAGGCTAATTTTTTGCTTCAATTCCTTGATCGCGATTTAGTTTTTATTATAAAAAAACAGTTAGAAAAATCTTATTAAAAGTCTCGACATTTGAGATATGATCAGAACTCGACTAAATATAAATATTAGGCCAAACTAAAATTAATCATATTGCCACAAATGGTCTACTATAAATACGCAGATGGGCAACAGTTTATAAAATTAACTGTTTTATTTCTGTGGTTGTTTTTCCCAATTATTATGATATTAAACTTTTATTTAATAATATAACATGTTGTTTTTTCGTATCAGACCAGAGCTAGCATTGATGATAAGATATTGAGATTAAACCTCAGAAGCTTCAAATTTGTACACATAAAAGTGTAAATTAAACATGTAACTTCACTGTTTTTTATTAAAATAAAAAAGAACTATCTATGTGTGATAAAATTAAGTGACCAGACCTTTGCATATAAAAAAACGACGATAAAAAAGGGAATTTCACTTTATAACAGTAGAAAATACTGTTTTACGATTGTCGCTAAAACCGATGAAAAGTTCAAAGGAATGATTACGATTGTTGGTTGGAATTGAGTTTTTATGACATTCATTCATTAAAAAGCAATTAAATTTTTTATAGGTTGAGCAATCTTAGCGATTTTATGCGGTATTCTCTCACTATTATCGACTCTGAATTATAACAATCTTTATATAAATTAACCAATAGTAATGCCATGCATATTTCTGAGAAATTTAATTGCCTGGCCGGTTTATGTACCTGCATGAATGATAAGCATGGAAAATTCATTCCAAAGATTAACATACATTGTATGTTATAGGTGTAACATCATGACATCTATATCACACGAATTTCGGTTTTATTGACATTGATTGAAAATCTTTTTATTGACGCTGCGCTTGGTGTTTGCATCCCAAAATTTAAATATTTTTGATTTCAAAACATTTATTGGTCCTTCAAATTATACAAGTAAGTAATACAACATTTTTGCCGAATTTGTGTGACAAGAAACATTAAACAAACTTTGCTACTTTCTTTTTTTTTTCTATCTGTCTCTTTTTATCGGTGAAAGTACAAAATATTTTTGGCGTATGTAATTTAAATAGGCGCATCAGTTTATGCATGCGTACTTACTCTGCGCTTTTTTTCATTGTTCATGCGTTTTTATTATGTTTTTGTGTGTTTTTTCTCTGTGTTTTGTGAGAAGGATTAAGATAAATTCTTTATTTGCTTTCCATTTCGCTCGTGGCATTTCAACTAAATGGTATGGCTGTATATCAATATACTTGTGAAGGCATCGTAAGTGTAATTTGTTTAATATTTCTTTTGTTAATCTCATCAATGTGCTGCCTTCGAAATTTTATTTGTCGTTTTATTGTTTTGCAACTTGAATGCTAGAAGCGGCCGCATTTTATTTGGTCTTGTTTCTTGCATTTCTAATATGTTAACATGCACCATATTTCATCAGCATATTGCCAAAATGAAAAGTAATAAAAACCGGTCAACTCTGTGTGACTTTGTTTTGGTGGTGTTGTTGTTGCTGTTACTGCTGCTGCTCGTGTTGTTGCTGTCTCATTCTTGACTGGAATCTCGTTCATTTCGTACGGTTTTTGCGTGCAATATGAAAAATCGAATGGCGAATATATAGCGCAACGTAGCAAACTGCCAAGTCGATAAAAACACAAACTGGAAATGTACATACGGACACAAATTTTTTGGCCATATTGTAATACAAACAATAAGAAATTGATGTTTTATGGATAATAAAATGAAAATAAAAAGTATAAATAACGTTGAGGCAATATAATCCATACGAACATCATCGTACTAATACAAATTTTATAGAAAACCGAATTGTTGCAAGAGAAAGAGGAAGAGAGAGAGGGAGAGTGAGAGTGAGTGAGATGCGTGTTGGAAGAAGGAATGGAAGAGAGCATCTAAAGACTAAAAACACACCGACACTTTCTGACGCTGAGTTAGCGGCACTATAAAAAGGCAGCAATCAACTACACACGCAACACAAAGAAAGAGCTCTAACAAAAATGTTACCGAAATAAAAACCGTAGCGAACAAAAAAATAACAACAACGAAGACGACGACGATGAAGACGGCGACGACGACGACGACGACCATAGAAGAAACTGTAGCAAATTCGGTGGAACGGCGATGAAAAATCCAATGACCATGCAAAATGTGATACGTAATGCAATTTTACTTACGACAACGCTTTTTTTTTCAGCGACGCATTTGCTACTTTATTTTATTGTTATATTTGACGTGTATTGTATTAAAAACAGAGAAAGAAACAGTGGATGTTTACTGCTTAAACTGCGCTTTCTCGTCATTCGGACTTCTTGTTCCTGTAAATAAATTGGTTTGGCAACGTTTTTATTTTGAATTTTTATGCCGTACTCGTCCCTTTACATACACCATCGCACATTTCATTCACTAGCGCAATCACCCCAACCAAAAACCAATACAAAATGTACACAATATTTCGCATGCCGTTCACATGTTGAACGACTTTTATATTATTTTCAACAATTTGATGGCAAGTGTCAGCGCTAACAACAGATAGGCGCCTTTGAATTTCGCCAAAAAGTCATAAAAACTCAAAACAAATTTTCGGCAGCCTTTATTTTCACACCTTTTATATTAAGTTTTGCGTATAACCGAGAGAGAAATGCAGCCAGAGGTCGACTGCAGTAACAGCTAGTACTCATTTCATATCGAAGTGTCTCAATTTCGTTTTTACAACAACATTGTTTTCGATAATCTTATTCGAAATAACGACTAAAGTAATTGAATTATAAAGTGACACACTGAATTTCATGCTACTAAACTATCAAATATTTGATCTACGATGCCAAATATTTGCAGTAACGACGTCTTTTTAATCTTTTAATTTAATTTCATGTTATGAACTATCAAAAACCAAAGATGAACATGCGACCCAATAAATGTGTAATGAAGTTAGTTGATAATTTTATTGAATCGAAAGAATTCATCATCTTACATGTCATCTGTCTTCTTGCAGTTGATTTATTTCACTCAAGTTTGTCAATCATTAATCTCAAAATAAAATTCGTCATCATTCATTTCATACATTGTTATGTTCCGCTATTTTCAATTGTTCTCACATTCTTTATGTCTCTTTTGTTTTTGCTGACTGTGCTAAAGTCACACTTAAATCTATACCAAATTGCAATTCTACATGACTTCGTGGAATGAATGCATGTCATGGAGTGAAAAAAAGTGTAATCATTGAAGGCGACAACTGATGGAATGTGAGTCTTGTTTTCGTAATGCATCAACGTCGAAATGAAGTTGTTTGTTGACACATATCTTTCGAATTCGTTGATTTTGATTTAACCACCGAAAGTAATCCATGTTTTTTTTCTTTGCAAAATCACATTTTTAATATTTAAACATGAAAGTGTTCCATCAAAATCGACATCAATAATTGTCGATTGCATTTTTTTCGTATCAAAGCGTATCGGCACCAACGCATAAACATTTCGGATTTCATACAAAATCGTCATAAATCGGCAGTAGGTTAGTCGAGCTACATCATACGACCTTAGTGCGGTTGAACTCATCAAAATTTCATATTTGGAAAACAGAATCCCCATTTTTTGAATGCAGTCGATCTTGCGATTCTTCCTTATTATTATTTTTTTTCTGACATACTGACATATAAAAATTTAAATGGAAATGATGATGACGTACACAGCTAGCATAAAAAGGGTAGCAGGTAATGTGTCAAACTTTTTGATGATTGATAGAAATTATGCAATTCTGCCGCGCGATGAAAAACTACCGGTAGAAAAAAGAAACATTGGTGCTTCGTTGCATTTAACGGTATTCGGTGTTGCAGTTAAGAGGGCACAAGAAATCATAGCTCGCATGCAGCATGCAAACCAGCTACTTTTCCGCTGTCAGAGCGCAGTGAAAAACTAAAGTTTTTCAAAACCAACCAAAAGACCTTCAGAAATAAAAAACAATGTTCTTTCCCAATAATAATTTACTGCCTCAACCACGTCAAGAAATCGATTCACAATGTCAAAATTATATATGAAATTTAAATTTATTCAGATTTCTTTTTTTTTTACATCGATGATGACGGCGCTAGTTAGTTGCAAGTTTTGATTTCGTTTGATTGGTGTCAGTTGTAAGAATCGAAGAATGAAGTTTTAAAAAAGTCACGCAACTTTTCATATACAGTCATTCACATTTGAGATGAATTTTTTTTCCATTGATTTTTTGTAGGAAATAACAATCCATGGTTAAAGGGAAAATTATGTGAACTTTTTTTTTGAAAAAAGGATTCATTAAAGATGCCGACATTTCATTATATTTGATGCGTTTTCTCCTTTCAAGTAGCTTTACATCTTTTTCATATTAATATTAACGGGAATGGTTATGCAACTTATGACTGAGCATCTGAATGCTCTACTTTACTGTTATTACATTCAATCAAATTTCAATCATTCGCTCGCCTGACTGAATAAATGGGGTTTGAATTGCGATTGAATTACTCCGATTTTTTTTTGTACCACATAACAAAAATGTACATGCATATTCAACTGTGATCAGTTTTATTTCGATTTCCCGTTATCGCATGCATTCCCAAACTGCCGTTGATTTCGGATGCATTTTTAAAAAATCTTCAAGCTTCTAACTCACTGAACTGTTAAAATGAGCCAATCAAATGAGTATAATAAAAATTGGCCTTTTTTATTACAATCATTATGGCTGGACGAAACGAATTTTTCACATTCTCTTATGGTTTATTATTATGTTTCACAAGTTTGTTATTAATTTTTTAATTGATTGTGATTAGTAATATTGTGTATTCGATATGTTTTTTTGGCTGTTGCGCTTGCTTAAATTTGCTTGCCTTTATATTGGTTTCCGATTGAAGAAAAAACGTACGCCTCAGAGATTTATAAATCATTCTTAATTATACAGTAAATACCGTATCTTCCATCGCTCTCTCACAAATTAGAATAGATGAACATTTTGTGATAATACGATTGGTAGACAACCGATATTGTTGTGAAAATCGAACATGCTATTATATATTATTGGTTGATATTTTTATATTCCATCTCTGTGATTCGATTTCACATGAGCTGACATCAAATCAGCATTTTGATGTGACCCCAGCCAAATATCATCGTATCGAATCACACGATTTACGTTGAAAAAAAAAAGCATCGATTAAACTAATTTATTCATTGAAATCAATAATTATGGCGCGGTAAAACAACAGTCAACAAGCTTCGATAAAAATGTGAAATACACGGCGCTTCAAATGTTTATTCAAAGAGTCGCGACTGACAAACGTAGATATCAAATGTCATATTATTCGCGTTTACTAATTTAAAAACGTCCTTTTAATATCGATGGTAAAGATAAGATTTTCAATGCGATGCATCTAGCTGAGTATCTTCCATTGAATATGGCGTAAGTTTTACAATAAAAAACAAGCATTTATTGTTTCTATTGATATTCAAATGAAGGCGGCATTCAATAGATATAATTTGTACTGATGATATAGATCCAGTTTTGTTCCCGGAAAACATGATTACAAAAGAAAGTAGAATTGAAAAAAAAAACAGGTTCAGACAACGCTTAAAGGAAGTAACAAATCATGATCGCCGGCCAATTTTATGCAAATAGTAGTTTGGAAGGCGCTAATGCAATCGAATATTTCATTTTTATGCATATATTAGCAGTGTATTTCAAAATTCGACTTTAGCTTTATTGAAAAGTGGCAATTACACAGCTTCCTCTAACTTTACTCAAACCGAATTGCTTCTGCCTGTATATACGATACGGGCTATAAGTTCATATTTTATTCGGTTAATTCACCCCCTGCTGTGTATAGTAATCTATTTCCTCGTCTCTTGAATTCAATTCGGCAAAGCAAAAGGGATTTTATGTTATGGTGGCGAAGTGGATAGAGCATTTGATTTGTCTACGCTCAAAGAGAATTAAGAGAAAAGAAAATGGCAACAGAAATAAATATAAAACAAAAACGTAGACATTACAAACACAAAGAAATTCGTCAAGCACATATACGATGTATACGTTTTAAGAAGAATGGCGCCATCGTGATTTCCATTTTAACATCGACTGCATTGTTTTTCGGCTTATAAGCTGCACATGCACAATCCATCGATCTAACTAACGAACTTCACTTGCACAAATTGTGCATTTCTTATGGTGATTGTGTGTGTATGGTGTCTACGGCGCTGTGTGTCGGTGTTAGACAAGATAAAAAATGACCCATACGTTTTTGAAGAGCTTCAGGTGATTTCAATAAGAACAATGGAACGTTAGCGTCGTGGCGACATTGTTCAAGGAACGAATTTCAACATAGGTGTTATTTTTGACAATGATTTTCGATATGCATTTTGCTTTTCTATTCCACCTTACCTTTAACTCTTTCGATCAGTGGATTTTCTACGATCGGAAGAAGACTTATTTTACCATATTTATACTCAAGTGTTTTATAATCCACAAGCAATGGGCACTTTAGTATTCCATTGTGTGTTCTTTATCGATTAAGATTCAATGTCAGTTCAGTTTATCTTTCTATCGAACTCATTGCAGCTCAGACACACCAATTGCAAAAATAAAACAAAAACAAAATGCATACTTCAAATACTCCGTCTGACGTCGAACATTAAATATCAATTAGTCACCGATAATGACTTTGTATTCAAATTAGCAACACTTTTCACTCAAAAAAAGATCTTGTCGTTGAACCTTATACTTACAAGTTTTATGGCTCTTAATCCAGCATGTTGTCGTGTTTGTGTGTTTTTTTATTTCTTAAATGAAACCACAATTTTTTTTTGCTACAAAAAGACGTCCTTTTTTATTTACTATTATATTTATCCGATTTAAAATGTCGCGGTTTTAATATCTCTAGGAACTGTGTTTTGATTTTCATTGCTACTACTTTGTTTACTACTGCCATCGATGCTACTTTTATTGTTCAACGTAATACGTATGATACGTGATGTGTCTGCGCTACCGGGTCTGCTTATTACAGGCATAGAACAGTCTAGCGAATCATTTTTTTCGCCGTCAACATCTTCAGTGCACGGAATCTCAAAATTCTTTGTTAAATTGCCGAACGAATCCATGTGATATTTGTCAAAACCCATTTCTAGCGCCGCTTCATCTAAACATGGTACTGGTGTTAACAAAGGTGTTCTTCTTTCCATATCCATGATACACGCAGAGCATGCCATACATTCGTCATTCATTTTATCATCATTTCTCAGAATATCGTCGTTATCTTGATTTGGTGGTAGATTGGTGGTGCATAGATTCGAACTGGTTTCGGTGATTTCTTTACCACGCAACATTAAATCCGGTTTTGCATTGATTTTACACTTACACTGTTTGCTCGATGAATTGCGTTGAAATTTTTGACAAAACGATGGTGGCCGACGAAGATCACGCTTTACTGCAAGTGGAGCTAATGTTTTTGCTTCTGATGGTAAATAAAGTGTAACCACTATTAGCGGTGCACGATAAGACGATTGATGCGAATCATTCATCTTATTTTCGCTGATATCTTCATCCGATCTGAAATTTTTGCACAAAAAAAAAATCATCCGATCATTAAATTCGTGTAGGTAGTAATCATCTATCTATCTAGATCAAATTTGATATTTTTCCCAGATTTTTCTATGAAGAACATAATACAGCCATAACTTATTCATTGAAACCATGAATATTTTGTACGTAACTATTGACAGATTTATGAAAATGCATGTGGTTTACTTGAATCACATGAGAAAATATGTGACCACAATATGAGCGCATCTCGCATGAGTCGACCATTTAAACGAATTAAAATCAAAAGAAGAAGCCCACTGTTAACTCGTTCGAATTGATTATATGGCAGAACCAAGATACATAGAAGAGAAAAAAGAAATTATCTTTAGTTTATGGCTGCATTTAAGATCGTTTTCATTAGATAATATTCATATTATCGCTTATAATTTGAATAAATTTCGTTGTCTCTTTCTCTTTAAAATCGTCTTCGACGAAATGAATTTTTATTGCAGCCGTGATCGCGTTGAAAGAAACATTTCAAGACAAAATATTACTGTTTTTGATTCTTGGTAGAAAATTTGTAGACTTTTTTTTCTTCATCATAATCAAATTTTGAGGTGAAACTTAAATAAACCGATGATTGAATGAATGCAACATTGTGAGTGATTATTTAAAATCATTTTCGCCGGTGTTTCAAATAGAAATTTCAATATTTTTCCAATTAATATGATTTAATTTAATGTGAATTTTAAGATTTGGCAAATGCCGATGTAAAGTGCGATGCCCAAGCCATTTTGACCCACACAAGATGGAATTCATAAAATTTATGTGATCATATTAAAGAGTTTGTTGCTTGTTATCGTTTGTTTAAAAAAAAAAACACAACCAAATCGCCTATTTGATTCTGTGAAAACACAAAAACACCGCGATTATCATCGATTTGCTTTCATCGCTCATTCGCTGCGAGAGATACATAAAATTTTGGAATTTTTAATATATTAATTACTAATTCGTATGTAAATGATCAAACATTTTGTGGAATATCGCATCATTAATTCAATTTACATCAGATATCATATCAGTTTATTGCTGTCTCAACAGCTCATGATCATAATGTTAATATCAAAAATAACATTTCTCCTAAATTTCACATGAAGTGACTCTATTTAGACACGGACGAAGAGAAAAAATATGTGTCGGAAAAAAACTTTATAACACTTCAGAGCAGACTTTGTTGCTTAGTTTTGATTAATCAACAGCTCTAGAGAGATGCGTAATAACTTAAATTTTATTCGTACCACACGTGTGTGCCGATTTGTGGTTTTGGTAACGCTTTAGGGATTTTATCAAAAAATCAAATTGTGAATAATTGTCGTAAGTAGAAAATGAAGTCAAATGATGCAATTGATTAATATCTAATTAAAAACATGCCAGATAAAAAAGAATTGATCATTTTCGACACTAATTCCCGAAAAAAAGACACAAAGCTACATAAATAGAATGGTAGATTTCTATTCTGATTGCACGAGCGTTATAGGATTTTCGATTTAAATTCTTTTCTAAACATGTAAATGAAGTTCGGAATACTAATGAGCACAGACTTCAATAGACACGATATGAAATTTCGTTTTTCGTCAACGCTACCAGGAATGAAAATACTAGTCGTTTCATGGAAACAGAAGACAATATTCGATGGTAATAGTAATTTAGATAACATCCTACAAAATAAAATTAAAAAAAATACACCACAAGCACGTTTCCAGTTAAAAATTTGTAGTATGCGTGCTGCTTTGTTTCAAACATACTCGTAACACGGTCACAGCGTTTAATTGCTTGAGAAAGATGAACGTCATAATTCAAGGCGTTTGACGTTTCCAACGAATAAAATAACGAATAGATATTGTGTTGGACATGGAGAGAAAACTGATACAGATACCTTATAATTATAAAGGAGTTCCAGACGATCAACGCACTATTGTTTTGATTTGAAGAAATGTGAAAAAAGAAAAAGAAAAAAACTAATTTCAATGATTCAAAGGAGCTGCTTGTTTTGAACATTTTATTTTTTATCTGACGCCAACCATTTTCAGAGAGTCGAAACAGGATTAAACGAAGAAAAAATGACTTCGAAAGTGTTTAGTTCTCAACAAAATTCATGTTATTAAAATAGAGAAAATCTCTTAGAGAAAAAAACTTTTCATTTATAGAAGAAAAAATGGAATTCATCCAATGTTTGTAAAGTGGTTTATTAGAATAATATGGCTTACCTGTCAAGATTTGTTGGGCTTCCGTTAACATCCGTTATGTTAACACTGTCCGGTTCATTATTTGTTTTCCTGTTTGCATCGGCCTTCGCTTTTACCGCACTCACTGCTCGACCAGAACTGATGATTGATTCGTTTCCATCAGCATTGTCACCATTGAACATTTTTATAATGGCGCATGGACGAACAAATGGTGCCCTACCCTCACAAGATACAGTTGCACTGGACTCATATTCACCATCGCTGTTTTGATAACTCAAACTCGATTTGATCCGAAATCTTCTTTCCGTCAATTGCATCCTAGTACACAGCATTTTGGGTAGGCCGTGTAATCTTTTGTTTGAAAATAAAATAGAAAAATTACCTTTGTTTCAGAAAACTCTATTAAAAAAACTTTCGGTTTTCAATTCATAAAATATTGACCAAAAAGTTTGTGAATGATGTATATATTTTGGTAGGTGTTTAGCAAGTGAAGTTTTGAAAATGTCTTTGTTTCAACAAGTTTCATGTTTTTCACGAGAAGTAACCTTAACATTGTGCCATTCCCCCATGAGGTTACACGATTTCAAAATGTTTTCATGTCAAAACACTGAAAACTTCTAGTCTTCAACTTTAGATGTTGCATTTATAAATGTCATATATCGTTTCGATTCGGTTTGAAATAAAGTACCATGCACCGCTTGTTCATTTCTAGTGCAAGCGATTTGTGTAATTGTAAACCATATCATCTGTTGTTTCATAGAATATCTTGAACTTGACGTCATGTTAAGAAAAAAAAAAACATTGAATTTTTTTTTATCCGAAAACACACAACTGTGGTTGGTTTTTAATAAAAGTAATTCTTATTCAAACTGAAACACAATATTGGTGCTGTTGGACGCCGATCAATCACATAAAATCGAGACTCAGCAGCAAGTATCACATATCAGAATAAATAACACCAACTATGTGCACCAGCACCGTTAAAAGGAAGAACGTTGTATACAAATAGAAAATAAAAAAAAAATTGTACACAAAGCGATTGAAAGAAGAGAGAATAAAAAAAACGTATAAAAACGTAGCTTCTGCATTTAATACACATAAAAACGACAATAATGGCAGAGCATCGGTGCATTGAAACGCAATCGAAATAGGATTTTATGCTGTAGTGTACGCAGGTGATGGCAAAAATTTTCCCAGGCTCTTTTCGTGGTACATTTTCAATGATTGCTTTGACACGACAGCCCATAGAAAATCATTATTTATTTTCCTGCGTCGGTGTGTGCGTGCATGTGTGCGTTCTATACATTTCATTTACTTTAATTGCATTTATTTTATGAGTTTTTTGCAAGTGGTTGATAGCATCTAAAGAATTCGAATCGTTACACAAATTGTACAGTTTTCAACAGAGCTATACGCACCATAAAATAAAATACATATACATGCACATGTTCTTTGTATGCCAACTGACAATGCCTAAGAAACATTATAAAAGCCTATCCGATATATCTATCCCGATGTCGAATAGCGAATGTCGAATAAAAAAGAAGAAAAAAAGACTGCAGTGAACGTATAATTGGAAAGGATCTGGAAATGAAGCGTTTAGCACATGCATTCAATGTTGAGAATAATTCATATGTGTGCACCAACACATGCATCCGCATAGCTTCTCATGTCAGTCAAAAGGACGATATTGAATTCTATACTTCGGATATGAACCATATTGTTGATGTAACGAAATCAATAGTAATTTTAAAAATGTATTCCATTTTTGTTTTGTTAGAATGTCTTAAGTGTAAGAAAATATTTAGTTTGCACATCTGTTGTGAAAGTGTTATGCACTTGATTTTCAACAGAAATGCAACGATTGGAATTTCTTTTCGGTACATGGATGCAGGAATTTTGGAAAATATATAAATAATCTCTCAAATAAGAAGAAAACATATTAATAATGTTTCATTTACTAGATTTAATATTGCGTAGGAGAAAGAAAGATTTTATAAAATTTTCAGTTAAGTCATAAGGTCTATAAAGACAGAGATATTTTCAAATGAAAAAAAAAATCATCTTAGTTTGCCTATGATTGAATAATATTAGTGCTGAAGGAGAGTTTTCAATAAAACCATTATAAATGTTTAATACAAAGAATTGTTTCATTAAAAATGGAGAAATAAATTTTAGCAATAAATTGCCGAAATATGACGCATTCGAAAACCATGCTATATATTGATTAATTGAAGTGTTTAAAATTACCAGGAAACAATTTTATTGCGTGCAGATTAATAAAGCCAATTACTGAAATACAAAATAATTTACCGAGTTCAAAATTATTACAACATATTTATTTCGTTAGCTGTTTGAATTGTTCGTCGAATATTCCAAACTCGATATTTCGCCAAAAATTCGTCATAACGTAGCAAATACTGTTAAAAATGAATTATTATTATTATTATATGGCACAATCACTTACACAGCCACAATCGAGCACAAGCTTAAGGCTTGTCAATGCTAATTTTATATATTCAGAGTTTTAATTTGAACTAACTTTTTGTTGAATAATCCACAAACTTTCTGTTAATTAGCAAATTATTGTTATGGATGCAATGTGGAGCGACTTTTGTACGAATCGTAGCATTTTGTATGCTGTCTACTTTAATCGAGTGAAAAACACAAACTGAGCAATGCCGCTAAGGAAAATCGTCGGAAATGCTCGCATTTGTAAAAAACAACAAAAAAAACTTCGCCGTGGCAGGATTGTATCTAGAGAGCATATTGTATTGTTATGAATGCAGGAATCGCAACTCGCAACTGTCAAATTTATGATATTACTCGAATTCACGATAGAAATGAAATTCAAATGCGAATAATAACAACACCATCACGCTATTTAAGCCAATTTATGCTTCTATTTTTAGCGATATACATAACATGATGAAATATTAAATGAATCGCGCGAGCGGCACAAAAGAAACCGCATATGATATACCCTCCAATTGTTTCACTCATAGGCAATCTATGAAATTTAGCGCAAAGACTTCTAAACGCATTTATAATTGCGACGAACATGAATTTAAAACGATATACCACTATATTTCCGTAAATTTGCCATAACATAATTTCAATAGCTCCTCGTTAAATTAGAATTCACCCTGAATATGTTTGGTGTGAACTAATGCAATATTTCCTTGGCAAAGGTCTTATGGCTGGCAGCAAACATACACAAGTGAATGAGGAACTGAATTGGCCTTTCACCCGTTCGAAACAAGTGACCTGGTGATGGATCGTGCATTTTATGAGAGATTTCCATTTGACACCTTGCACGCAAAGAGCAAATTCAATGTTATATGTCACTTTTTTTATCACCACTGTAATGTCACGAGCTAAAAAGTTCTTTTGCATTTCGTCCCATAAAAAATGAACAATGAAAGTGAGTTTTTTTCGTTAAAGACACATGCATATATCGGGAATACGTATGTATATGACGGAATATTATCAGTTGCGCATTCAATAGAATATTACCTTCTTATACAAAACAAGCACATAATTATTGTGGTTTCCATATTTGCACGCGATATACGTCGTATGAGGGCATTTACCATTGAATTGTTCGACTAAAATCGAATATATCAGTGCATTAAACTCACATGGTAACTAAACCGATTTACAAATATGTTATATCTTATGTGAATAAGATTCTTGAAGTATTTGCCTTGAAAAGGAACGCCTTTGTCGTTTGAGACGTAACCCATTCTTATAATTCGATGGTCTCAATTTAAAAACCACCCGCAATTGAGACATTCACTTGATTGACACATGCATATTTTAAAATAGATAAATTGAAATTGAAATAAGTGGAAGAAAAATCGTTTGAAAATTACACCATCGAACTATTATGTTGGACTTTATTTATTTCAGTTCAATGTAAATGAATATTTTAGGCAAATTAACGAAATGGATTCGAATACATCAACGACTGAATGAGCATAAACATTATTGTGAAGTTAAAATATTCAACGTCGTTTCGCATGCGGCCGCATGAATAATGAATGGCCAAACATTTTTGATGTCTACCAAACAGGAGCTGTTCATTTAGTATGACTGCATTATGTATAAGACGCAAATGACAATAGCAACAAATTCCAATTAACTTGAACGAACATTCATTCCTCTACTCCATCCATATTTGTTTTGGATTTTATCTTATAGTTTGCTCTCGAATCAAATATTCAAATCAACACAAGCTGAACAACGAATCAGTCACAATTTACAGTTTGTTAAAAATTTAACACAAAAATGAGTGGAAAGAATGTTTTAAATTCGAAAGCACAGTAAATATCGATCAGCAACTAAAAATAAAGAAAAATTTGGAAAGAAAAGTATGACAACCCACCCAACACTCGCTCATGGTCAACATGATTTTTGAAAATGCTTTCCATTCAATTTGCCAAGTTGAAAAGTTTTAAATTTATATCGATTGCCAACAATGCGAGCAAATTTGCGTTCTTTCCTACTTTTCACCACCAACCATCAGATTGTTGAAATTTACAGACAGCAAAAGAAAAGAAGACGTAAGAAAAAAAAAACAAATCTTTGCCAAACTCTCAGCATGGCCAATTGTACCAATAAAACGTTAAGTGTCGCAAGACGTCAAAAAGAACAAATGTTCAAATCAAACAAAAATGGTCTGCATAATAATTATATCACAGCTTTACTCAAATGCTTTACTCCACAAATAATAAACAATTCTGAAATTAGAACGCATTGTACAACCGAGAAGAGCACCATCGCTTCACTCAAGCGTTCGCTTGAAAATGTGTGGCATTTTGGCGCACACTTGAATCGCTCCCGATTTGACGTTCGCAATGTAGAAACATTGTTAAGCTTAGTTAATTATGAATGAAATCAATAATTAAAATCGTTAAGAAACTTTTAATACCAGACTAAGTGACTGTTGATACTTTTAACGGCTTACCACTTCTTATCGTGTCGAATGTCGTGCATTTATTCGTGAAAAATATGGGCTGAGCCTTTGAGTGTGAGCTTCAATTCCAAATTGGCTTACTACATTCTCTATGACAGCGAACCATTTACTATATTTACAACATGGCAAACGGATTTTGAATCCAATTGGTTTTCAGATGGTGTGGCGTGAAAAATTAGCTTCAGCATTTGATGAGTGCCGAATGCATTGGAAGTGATAAACTACACTCGAAACTAATTCGTAGAAAATCTTCTATTTAAATTTCCCATCTCCACTGCCGTCAGATGTACGTACGTATGCACATGGTACATCCTGAAATGATGGTCAGATTGTCGAAATTGAGGAAAGATAAGAATTCGATATCATTGCGTTAGAATTTATGGCATTTCCGTTCGGACCGTTTAAACGTTGAATGCAAGTGTGGTTCGTTGTGTGTCATATATGTGGTAGGGTTTTAGTTGTAGCGAAAAAGATACACTTCCGTTTGATATATAATACAGACTCATTTGTCTTGTGTGTACTCGTTTTTTTTTCTCGGCGAAAATTACAACTGTAATAACAATCGAGAAAACTGCGAACACGGCAGAATGAAAGAGTTTGATGAATTTCAAGGCTATTTTCATGACTGCAAGTGCTGTTTCCTTTCGCTGGCCGCCCTATCGATTCACGGTCGCTCCCTCTTATTCATTATTTTTCCTAATACTTTTCCATGTTCGGGAATTAGCCCGGCTGCGTCTGTGTATATGGTGTACGATATCAGCACGACTACATTTTACGAGTGAGGATGAAAGTGAACGAGTGCCGATTGTAAGATTTTACTCTTTTATATTGTACGTTGTATGTTCGCGAGAGGTGATAGTAAAAAGCGTCTACATAGTGTTTTAAGCGTAAAGTGTACACTGTACAGTGTGCACAATGGCCATATCCCATATCTATTATAATTTATGTGTGTATAAAATTTTCGTGTTCGTCCCGTCAACGCCATTCGATGGTGTATTGTGTACTTGAGCAAATAAATTTTATGGAACAGAAGTAACACACACACACACAACGACACACGAACAATATGAACGCATAAGCATTTCGATGTGAAGATGGACATTTAGTGCTGATGCTCGATGTTGGTCAGCAGCATGTGCATGTGAATAGCGCAGTTTATATTGCCGCACATCACTCGCACAAGGAAGTTCACTTTTATTTTTATTATATTCAACGAGATGTGTTTTTCAGTAAGTGAATGAATGGCTCTCGCTCGAGGTTTATACATACGATAAAGACTGAAGGCATATCGATATGATGAGTGAATGTTTCGTCGTAAATGGCATACAAGTTATGCTGTTGAAAGCGCACAAAAACAGTTTCTACTACTACTGCCATTTCCAAACGACAAACGACCACACATACTCGCACACTTGGAATTTGCGTGTGTGCGAATGTGAACAACTGATGCGAACACACATGAGTTGGAAAATTTATCTGAAGTTTAACATATTCGGTCAAGCATTTTTCATTATTCAAAATATTTAAATGAATACAAATTACATGCATCCGTGTGATTTATCAAAGTCAGCTTGATTAAGACATCAGTCAAAGAGGTGATTCTTAAATCAATTATATCATCTTCAGTTTTCACACTGATTTTTACGGTAGTTCCGTTTCGATTGATTGAATTAATCCTTTTGACCAGTTGTTTTCATTTCCTCGCACGAGAAAAAAAACAGCATAAACACACACGTTCACATTGAATTTCAGTCGATCCAACAAGTGACCAGTTTTAGGTCATTCCTACGCTTTCAATTATTATCGACATAAACTAATGGAAACTCAAGTTCACGTAGCCCATCTCGGATTTTCTTGATAACATTTTCTTTCGTTCAACATCGATTAAATTGTTGTGAAACACATGTGCCGTTACGTCTAACGGAAATTTTCACTGCTTTGTTGTTAGCATACATATATTCTAGTTTGGTACACATTTATAGCATTGACGAAGCACGTCTCGGTGAATATGCGTATATGTGTCTTTCTATCGCTTTCGTTGAACTGATAGAACTGGACGTGGGCTACTTTATATTCTCCAAAATAAGTACGTTACATTTTATATAAATTTCAAATTTCCCCCCGGCTTATTTCATTCAGGAAAAAAAGTCGAAACACACACACACACACTCTTTCTTTCTCTTAACGGCCATCATTCGTTTCGGCTTATGTATTTTGAATTGCACGCACACACAAGTTTGTGAAATCATGTAAAACATTTTGGCGATAGTGAAAAGCGATATGAAATATAAGATAATGCGTAAAATACATAGCAGGACCAGTTGAGATAAGGTGAAATATAGCAATAAAAAAGGGGGAGCATGTGTATTGCTCTTTTTAGCTGGACATTGGTACGATTTCGTTTTTTTCATACATTCTTCTCTGATGATGGAAAATTTACATAACTCTTGTACAGAATAGAAGATTATGTGTTCTTATGTGATGTGTATTCAGAAACAGCAGCAACAGCAACAACAACAGAATCTACGCCAGCAACACACATAATTTGTACGATATATAGAGAGAATCGACCATCAATTCTTGTCCCGTTCTTAAATAATGTTTTAATGTATGCAAAATAACTAATACATAAAACACACACAGTAGACAAGCGCACCCGCTCAACGGATCGATATTTGATGATTTTCATTTGAATAGTGCGTATGTGTGTTGTGTGTGTGTGTATGTGCGTGTTGGAAATGTTCATGAACGAGAGAAAATCACAAACGTGATGTTCGAGAAAAACTATCATAGAATATGTCGTTGCTATGCAATGGACGTCTGTTTGCATTTGAATTCAATCAATATTTTCCATTCTAATTCGATTTCAGTCGGTCAAAATACGTTTCATTCAGTTTGGATATGATGTTTTTCGTACAAATATTATAAAATTGAATTTCTGACCATAAGGGAGAAACTGTTTGTCCGAGCACACAGATGCAAATAATGTAAAACTTTGAAAGCAGTCATGCCAGCGCACCGAAAAATCGCACTTTTTTGAAGTAAGTAAAAATCGTGAACTTACGTAAAATTACGTTTTTTGGAAGAAGGCGAGAGAGAAAAAAAAAAGTTTTAAGGACACCCAAAGTGAATTTTCTAAACGATCGACCAGTAATTCAAAGATGAAACGTACAAATTGTTTACAAAAGGAAAATAGCAGACATGATTCAACGAAAATATTTCAATCGTGAATTTATACCGTGGTCCATGCGATGAATTGCCAGTAGCAGTGAGAGGTGATGTGTTTCACGCGGTGCTGCGAAAAAATATCAAAAGCAATGAATTCAAGGGGAATCGCATTCGGCATTTGGATTGAAAATCACTTCACAGCCAAAAATTGATATATCATTTCCGTTTCAATAATACCACTTTCAAACTCCAGTCGACCTTTTGCACGAATGTTACAACCTCATTTGTTATTATTTCGTAACGATGTTATCGCAATTGCGCTTCAGTTTTGATGTTTGCATTACGCGCGCCACTGGAGCATAGTCCACCCCCTGGATAAAAGAGTGTAATAAGTGTGAAATGCGTCGTACATTAACATAAGCAAATGAACAAGTAAACAAGTTGTTGTCAAAGCATTTACCAAACAATTTTTCACACGTTCAACGTTGAACAATCATGTTTAATGTTGGTTTATCAAAATTGAACGAGTTAATTACCGAGAAAATTTAATTTGAGCGTCTATGTCTTGTAGCCAAGTGACGCTGCACTTGAAAGGCCAATTTTATGAATGTCTTTTGAGCGAAAATTAGTATTCAGCAAACAATGAAGAACAGGAAGAAGTGCTGTCTATCAAGAAAGAATGGTTTTGTTTACTTGGCTTTGTTGGTGTCGCGTATTTCATTCATCACAACAAAGTAACAATCTATAAAACCAATCTGCGAGACTAGACAAAAGCAATAACTGATTTTATGACAAGTGCACTGAATTTGTTTGTGAAACAGTTGAGTTACTATAAATTGAAGAATCGAATAAAATGATTAAATTATTTACTAGAGAAATTAGCAATTAATTATATTATGGAACAGACGCTGGCCATTTTTTCTGATTTTTTTTTTTTAATTACAAAAAGATGTATCTTGAACAAAACAAACAAAGTGCTTTTATACGACTAATGGTAATTCGCTTTTTTTAGTTGTTTCATCTTTCGATATTGCAAGCATCACTTGAAATAGAAAATCTATTAAAGTTTAGATCTAGTTTAATCTATCTGTCTAAGTTAGTCGATTTTCCAAAATTTGTTTTTCTTAAAATCAAAACACATTAATATGTCCATTCATTGGTTTTTGTGAGCTTTAAATTTACTAGCAAAATTCATATTGAGAAAAAGTGTAATTTTCAGGTATCAATAAAGGAATATCCAACATATTTTAGTCCCTTTTGCTGAAAATAGTTTTTGTACGGTTTCAGGTTTCAATGAAAACCGATTCCAGAAGAAAGTGAAAAAATCTACCAAGTATATGTTTCAAATAAGTTCAACCTTCAGGGCAGCTTCATAATTGGGAATCGACTCCACATTGAAACAAAAATTAATCTTACTACGACATCGTAAAGTAATAAACGAATAACAGTCCAATAAATCTGTCAGTTGTAAAGTTTACCAAAACCTATCAAATGATTCAATGTTAAATAAAGTGGGAAAGAGACGCCCGTATGAGCAAATTGTCAATGGTCTATCTGTCAAAATACGAGTACGAAAAAGCTGAAAATGTCATGAACAGAACAATCAGGATAAAAAAAGAATAAATTTCATTTGATCATATTAAATTAATACGTAAATTTTTTTTGTAAATCATAATACGAAATGGCAGGCTATCGAGAATACGCTGAATTAAAGTAAGTTTGAAAATTTCAATCAGTTAAATACTGAAACAACAACAAAGCACATTGGCATTTGGTGCAAATGTTTTATTGTCGTAACATTGAACTTAGTGTGATGTAATTTTGTTTTGGTTTGTTTAATTTGCGTGGTAATAATTAAAATTGTCACTGAACAATGACTTTCATTTTGTGTTTATAGCAGATACATCAACGAAGGACTGGATGATGAGTTGGATGAAATGGACCAAGTTGACTACATATCGCGTTACCAACTAGAGCATTTTGGTGTTGGTAGAGTGGGAGAAAAGCGATCAGAGAGTCAACGATACTTGAATCATGACTATGTGCAACCACCAAACGAACCCGATTCATCAACGCCGCTAAATTATAAATACGTGAAATCCACACGAGATCTCACCCTTCCATTGCAAAAACATCCAAATGCTCAACCAAACTACGAAAGTCCCGAAGATGAAGAGCTATCGCTTCGCAAATATTTAGGTGTTAGCGTCGGTTTAGTGAGTTTGATCACAGAAAATCTATTGAGCCATCCGTTTGTTGTGCTACGGCGACAGTGTCAGGTTCGTCATAATTCGTTGCGACGGCATTTAGTACCATTTACACTTGTACCTGTCATATGTCATTTGCATCAACGACAAGGTGTCACAACATTGTGGAAAGGTTTGGGTAGCTGCTTGTTGATTCGTGGCATGTCCTTGGCGATAGAGGATCTGCTGTCAAAAGTAACACCGTGGCCTAAGTATGTATAAATTTCGATGTGAAATCGGAATGATTTGATTTCATTTGATTGTACATTGCAGGGAAATCACACATAGAACGACCTTGAAGAAGTTTGGACAGCATTTGATACTAAAAAGGTAACTTTTTCACCTTCAATCGTTTTATTCATTGGGTGTTTTCATGACTTTATTTGATTTGCAGTGTCAGCATTGCCGTTGTAGTACCATTTTATGCCGCATCTCTAGTTGAAACGGTGCAAAGTGATATTGCAAGTGAAAAGCCCGGCATTTTCGATGTTTTTCGAGAAGGATGTATACGTTTACTCTCATTTCAAAATCCGCAAAAAGGTCGAATGCTACCCATATGGGCATTGATTGGCCCAAGTGTGGCAATGGGAATATCAAAATACATATTTGGGTATGAAATAGTCCTTATTGCACTGAAATAGTTGGCTCGAATTTTAATTTATTTACCAAAACGTTTTCAGACTGGCTGTCAAAAGTATTTCAACGAGAATTATGCAATATCGTTTACAAAATTCACAACAACAACGAGGCGCACGACCAAAAGATTTCGAGAGTGATCAAGAGAATATTGAAATCTATTCGACATTGTTGTCAATCATGTCAACAGAGATTTTGTTTTATCCATTTGAAACGATTTTACATCGCATTCAGTTGCAAGGCACACGAACCATTATCGACAACTTGGATTCTGGATATTCGGTGGTGCCAGTCATAACGAGTTACGAGGGTGCGGCCGATTGTTATAGATCAACTATTGCCAGCGAAGGAGTTTCAGGGCTTTATAAAGGCTTTGGAGCAATGGTTTTGCAATTTGCAGCACATTATGCGGTCATAAGACTCACCAAATGGATCGTTACCCAAGTGATGGAAGTTGTTGCAAATAAGCCACCATCAAAGGTTACTGAATTTTATAATCTAAATTCGTCGATAAGAAGCTCACCCATTGACGGCGGCACCGCAGAGAATGAATCAATTGTGTCAAACACAATTTCAAAAAGCATCAGCTCACTAAGTGTCGAATAGTTAAACAAAAAGTCGTTGTTTGTACAATATATCATTTTTTTTCCTTCAAAATGTTGATATATCCGTTTGTTTCGTTTATTAATTAGTCAAATTTTACAAGCTAAATTAATTCAAATTCAGTGAAAAAAAAAACTTAAAATAAATTCTAGATCAATAAAAGCTGCGATAAGTAAATTAACATTAATTTGATCAAATGTTTCCTATTAATTTTATTTATTTCAATAAATAATGAAAAGAGTCATGTGTTTTGAATGAGGAAAATTGCATTCAGCGCCATTCGGGCTAACCTCAAAATATTGTTGTACAATTTTTATGCATGTGTTAGTATGTTTGTCATATATTTCTCACTGACACCGTGTGTCACAGCAGCGTTCAATAAACGATTTGAGCTCGCCTGTAAACAAGTCACTTTTGGCGTCAATCTCTTGTTGAGCATTTTATTTTATTCTTTAAAGTTTAACAAAATCAAATTCAACCATGTCGAAGGCACATCCACCAGAATTAAAGAAGTAAGTTCATCAAATTTGTCTGAATTTTAGATTTTCTCTGGAAAATATGCATGTTATAAATGTTGAGGTTATGTATTTACCGTCTATACCTCTTCGCCATTAATAATACAATTTTTATTTACGATTAAACTATTTTTTCGATCATTTTCAGATTTATGGACAAACGCATGATGTTGAAGTTGAACGGAGGACGATGTGTGGTTGGAATTTTACGTGGTTTCGATCCATTCATGAATGTTGTCATCGATGAAACAGTCGAAGAATGCAAAGATGGTACCAAAAACAACATTGGAATGGTCGTAAGTATTCTGCATTGAGTTAGTCATTTTGATAACTCGTTTTTGTATTTTGATCCAATTTTGATCGTATTATTTTGTGTATATTTCAATTCTTAGGTTATTCGCGGAAACTCAATTGTAATGGTTGAAGGCCTGGAAAGGGTATAGCCGTCGGCATACATGAACTTTTGATATTCAAAATAAGGGAATAAAATAACATTTTAATCTGACTTTGGAATTTTTTTTATTTTCATTTTTTCTCAACAGCGCCCAAAATAGGTGATTGTTTCTTATCAGTAATTAAGTGATTGGGTACGATGTTTTAACTATTGTATAGGTCTCGATCTTAGAAATTACTTGTGACATTATACAAAGAGAAAATCGGTATTAATCTCAAACAAAAATTTACAGGTGAATTAATACTTCCTCATTAAATCCATCAGAATTCCATACTACAATTCACTTTATCTTTCTTTCTTTTGACTTCTAAGCTTTTCTGCTTTGTTCTTCTCAATAATATTTGAAAAATTCTAGTCACATCGCGTTTAAAAATACTAGTTTGCACAAATAACAATCCTTTCTTCTTAATTCATACAAAAGGTATTTCAGGTGTTTATTTATTTTTGGATAATGAAATTCACTTTACTCTTAACGACTGTCGTAAAAAGATAGATGTAAACAACGAGAAATTGACTATTATTAATAAAATAAAGTAAATAAATATTCATTTAAACAGTGTATACAGTGCAGTCAGTTTCATTTTCGATATGAGACGTTGGAATAACGTGTTGAGACGTGGGTTCAAATTTCGCCACTCGACTGATATTCGATGTTGCACTGATGCCGTGGACATTCTTCTTATGATTGTTGAGCAAATAAATTTGAATAAAAGACGATGAACACAATTCACATTGGTATCTTTCTCCAGTATGTCGCCTGATATGTGCCTTCAAGTCATTTCCTTGCGAAAAACTCTTCGAACAATGTGGGCATTGGTATGGTTTTTCTTTTGTATGAACTCTGGTATGAACCGTTAAATTGTAGGCCCGTTGAAATCCTTTTCCGCACACAGAGCATATCTAAAAATGGAACATTTGAAATCTGTGGGTATTAAAAAAAGTCTTAAATTATCTTACATGTTTCTTCTCATTAGTGTGGTATCGTTCGTGTACTGTTAGATCGGTGGTTCGAGGGAATGCGCGCTCACAAAACCGGCACTGGAAAAAATACAATATGTGAATATTTGAAATCTGGTAATGGAATCATTGTCAGCATACCTTATAAGGTTTTTCTCCAGTATGTCGTCGCATATGTATAACCAAATAGTCATTGCGAATAAATCGCATCCCACACTCAGAGCATAAAAACGGCCGTTCATCGCTATGTACTTTGGTGTGTTCGGTGTGCTCACTTTTGGTTGTGAATTTTAAATCGCAGGTCTTACAAGCGAACGAAACTTCAGCATGTGATTTTCGATGCTGATTCAACTCTTTCACACTCGTTGCAACATATTCACAATTTTTGCATGAAAAAGTAGACGTTTTATTGCTATGTCGACTGGCCACATGGCGACGAAGGTGTTCAGTCCTTGAAAATGAACGTTGGCAGTGTTCACAAATATGAGGTCTAATTTTGGCGTGATAGTTTTCGTGAATCTTAAGGTGATCGCGTCTACGGAATCTCTTATCACATATTTTACAACCATAAGCACGTTCGTCGGTGTGTATAGTCATGTGGCGCCTAAGATGTGTTTTTCTCGTAAATACTTTATCACAGTGGTCACATTGATACGCCGATGAAATGATTTTTTGTGGTTTTTCTACTTTGTTAATTTTTTTGTCAGTCGCAAGTTTCATCCCCTTGGATTGCAATATTCGATCACCATGTTGACTTGTCATATGACTTCGAAGATCTTTTGATTGATGTACATTCATGTGGCGCCTGAGATGAGTTTTCCTCCCAAATGATTTACCACAATGTTCACATTGATACGTTGATGATTTGATTTCAGTTGGTTCGTCATCAAAGATATTGGCAATATCGGATGTTTCATTTTTCACTTTTTTGCATTGTGACTATACGAAAATAGAAAAAAGCCGTACAATTTATCCAAAAACTTCAAAGCGAAAAAAATTCAATCGTATCGATCAATACATACCAGTTCTTCTTCTTCTGAAGCAAGAATATTTTCCAAATCATTAGCGGAACTTGTTAGAATATGTAATTCAGGTTCAATTAATATAGGTTTTACTTCCAAAGGCGGTTGCAATTCATTGAAGCTGCTATTGTCTTTAGACAACTTTTTCAGCTCTTTGAATGTAATCTCACATTGCTGGCGAAATTGGAATGCTGCTTTCAAAGCCGCCAAACAAAGCTCACATATTTTATCTGGATATGGAAATTCCCTTACACTCTGAAAGAAAAAAAAAAGATCCATTCAATCCATTGTTATTTGTGTCAATTTGAAATTCCAAAATGATAATAATACAAACATATGTATTTCCAGTTAATTCATCTAGTATGCTGGATATTTGAGTTTCGCTATCATTTTTCGATTCAATAAGTTCAACTTGATTTGGAGTAATTGGTGAATATATCGATATTAGATCGGAGCTTGGTTCATTCAAGCATGTTCGGCAAATACAAAAAATATCCATTTTATTCAAATTTCAAAACATAAACACACCATGATACAGATAAATTTACTAAATCACTCGGAACAATATAAATAAAAGCCCCAAAAAATCTGTTAGCCCGAAAGTACATTTTCAATCAATAGTTCGATGTGTGCGTAGAGATATATATATGTGTGTGTACGTGTGTTTGTGCGTGTTTTATTTGACAACAAAAGTGAATAAACAATACTATTGGCGCTATAGGATGCATGCATATATACAGCATGCACGAAGTTGGCTGCGTTTCAACTCATTCGTTGGTATAGAGTCGAACTGTCAATGTGTTTATGAAGCAATGATGCGAAAACAGCGTTTACATGAATGTGTATGTGTATGTGAGTATTTGTTGCGCGAAAAAGACATTTTTTCATCGCTATTCCGTCAAAGTTCAAGTAAAGTGAAAAGGAAAATTGCAAAGGAATTAATTGTGCTATTTAATGTGTGTTGTGCATTTGAAATCAAATGACGAACATTTCACTCGTCGATTTTCGCAATTTTATTGAATTAAATATTGAAAATATTTCGCAATCATCAGCCATTAAATATACGTAGACTGTTTACAATTACATTAGTATGCCAAGTTCAAGTAAATGTTCGGCCACAAATGAACCGACCGCCATTGTATCTGAAATAAGTAAAGCGAATAATATTACAATCGACGATAATGGCTTGAAAATAAATACAACCAAAATACCAACATACAAATTTTACGGTGAACGATCGACAATTGCATCGTCGCTGCAATCGAAACAACAGCCCAAAGATGATTCGATTAATAGTGAAAAATTGAATTGTAAACAAAATGTGAATAGTTACAATACATTGTCTGAGGGTAAAATGAGCTGTAGGATGAACGACATCCAAGTGGGCGATGAGGTGCTTGTGCATTTCGATGGGGGAAATTTTTATTTAGGTGTTATTAAAGAAATTCGTTCGGATTCATTACTTGCTCGATTCGCGAGTGGCACAGAAAAGTGGGCTAAACCTAGTGAAATAACCAAATTGAATGTGAAAAAAGATGAATCAATGTGTGTGGTGTGCAAGAAATTTGATGAAAATGTTCAAGTGTGTTCACAATGCCAACGTGGTTTTCATAAAAAATGTTCGAAGCTTTCAAAAAGCGACGAATCCTCGACCGATTGGTATTGTCAGAAATGTTCTACGTCGTATGCCGATGCGAATGAATCATCATCATCACAGCCAATTCATACGGGACGAATCGTGAAGGCAAAAACTGTACAAGAGACATGCTACTGCGGTGAAAAGGGTGACTGGTTCATGCAAATGCTTCAATGTGCACGATGTCTTCAATGGTTCCACGCGAAATGTACTAAATGCTTAAACTTCCCACTGTATTTTGGAGATCGGTAATCACATAAATTCTATATTATCCTTTATAAATTGAATTGGATTCATTTGATTTCAATCACAAAAATATATTTCTTTCCATCATTTTCTAGATTCTATTTATTCGCATGCGCTAGATGCAATCATGGTGTTGAATTTTTACGACGATTACACATGAACATTGAAGAAGTGGTGCATTTGTTGCTATTCAATTTAACACTGCGATTTAGAAAACGATATTATAGCTTGACCAACGTGATTTATCCATATGCACGAGATAATTGGCATGCATTGCAATTACCACCCAAGGTAAGTTCTATTTGAATAGAATCGAATTGCTTTTGTATTGGTGGTAAAGGCGGCCATTGAAAATTTCTTTCAATTCATCACATACAGTTGAAAAATATGATGCTGAGTGACGTCAAAGAGGATATTAAGAAGGCGCTAGGAACCCATAACGATCGATTCAAGCCCGGCAATGACGTGAATCAGAAAATTCTAAGCTGGGCTTTAGTATCACGAACACCACCCAAAGCACCAAACATTGTACTACCACAAGGACCCTTATTGACTGAAAAATATATAAACGACTTATTCAAAGAAGAAGCTAAAATTAATTTCATGACACAAAATATGTAAGTAAAAAACCATTTATACGCGTTCGTTTTAACCCCACTGTTTTCGTAGAAATTCCAAAGCTTCTTAAGCGAGATACAAAAACAAAAAACAACTTGAATTATTATTTATAAATATTTTCTTCGATTTTTTCAGTCATAATCCATCCGAAGTATCATTTAACGACGCAAAAATCAAAGATGCAATGGCCGGAAAAAGCGTAGAAACCCATATAAAAACGACGGAGGATACGAGCTCCGATGATATGGACTCGGGAGCATTTAGTTCAACATCAGACGACGATATATTGGCCAATTTTAATTTAAAAGATGCAATCAGCATACAGACCAAAAACTCAAACCAAGACCCCGAAACGGCGTCGGTATTCACTGAGAAATTGTCAAAGGGGCGAAAATCAAGCGTGCCACAGCTTGGACAAAGTGAAAAATCAAATGATACTTCAATCGACTTTAATTATTCATCCGATGACACATTATCGTTCACATTGGATACCATAATTCCGCCGCCAAAAAATTTCTCAGGCATAAATAATCCATTTTTAATCGATACCAATGCATGCCATGAAAGCCGTTCATTCGGCATCAATTCAAATAAAACCAGTACACTATTCAAGTGTACAAATAGTGAAAATGTTGTTCCTTCAAATGTTGCACAAAATAAACCAAAAGTTCAATTGGTGCGAACGGTCAAAAGACGTTTAAGTGTAAATGACATTGAAATGGGACCGAATAAACGTCGGAAATTGAAAAAACGACTCGAAAATGTCGAAGTAATAAGTACTTCAACTCTTTCATCCCTGGCGGATCTTCCAAAATTGGCAGCCTATCTTCCACTTAGCGCCGATTCAAAGCGAATTTCAATTGCCGCACTTCGATCTACGCTCAAAGAATTTCCAACAAAAACAAAAGCTATCGACAAAAAACGTGGCACAAGTCTCGATTCGAGTTTATTCGGCGAACAAAGCAATTCCACATCCGCCTCAAGCCAACCAGATTCACAGCCAATTACGGCAAGCTCCTCACTTATTAGTTCAATTTCATCATCCCCAATAAAAGATACATTGAAAGAAGAATCCATGGCCGATTTACAGTCATCATTGAATATATATTTTGGTGGTGTTGCCAATAGATTGGGAAACGGAGAAAACTTTGCCATTAAAGGTAAGTATCGTATAAATATCTTTACATTTTTCCATTGTTTGTGCCAACCAAATTTAAACTAACAAAATGAAATGCTTTCACTTACACATTATAGGAAAACGTGTTCTATCCGATGGACGACTTCAGTATTTAATTGAATGGGATGGGATTTCATAAAAATAAACAACGATATATGTTTGTATGGAATTGTATAGTATCCTATTCACTTGGCCAATATAAAACAGGCCATGAATTATATGTACATTTGCTTACTGTCCTTTTCTTTTATGAAGAAATTTTTAAAAAAACTATTATCTTGTTACGTCTTTAGTCTGATCAAATGTAAACGAATTAATTGGAAATCGATACTGGAAGCGCCTATCAATTTCTGTGACAAAATGTTAATATGTGATGTGTTCAACCTTTCATCAAACATATTTGTTGGCTCGATATGTTTTTTGTAAAATTTGTTTTTCTTTTTTTTTATTTCGGAATGTCTGCGTTCCTTTATAATTTATTAAATTATTATTTTTACGGTAGTTAGAAGATGCTTTGAATTTGATTTGGAAGGATTTAAATTGAAGAAAACAGGGCTGATTTATAATTATACAAATTAAATAGCAAAAATGCGAATTTTAGAAAGAGATAGGAAATATTTTTGTAATTTAAAAAGAAATGTAAAAATGTGCACCAACATTTATTGAATTTTACAGGAAACTAATATTATAGTAAACATGTGACCCAGCAGAAGCTTGGAATAGCATTTTAGCATTAACAAACTTTATTCCAACTGAATAACGGTTAAAAATCATATGACAAATAAATTCATAAATGTCTAATAAATGATGCAAAAACTTCACAATATACAAAAAAAATTGTTGTTTTTATTTTGACATTTTTATCAGTCCGAATATATTTGAATACAATGCCAAATGTATCATATATCCATTGGCCCGTTTAGTCAAGCTCGCTGATTTTGATTAGTATGACTCATATTTTCACTTTATTCACATCTATATCCATGCAAATATTTATTCACTATCAAATAATATCCATATATCTCCGCTTCTGCAAAATTATCCGCATTAATGAGGCATAACTGATGAAGAAGAAATGGTAAAAAGTACGAAACTCACAGATACCATTTAAAACGGCATTTTCTCCATGTTTTCTGTTTCACCTTCAATGAAATTCGATGACACCTGATTAAAGCATTGTATGTGGAAGCGAATGTGATTTTGATCACTGAAACTCGTACGCGTTTTCCACGCTGTTGCAACAAACGTGTAGTTCAAATTATATTCAATATAATTGAAGTAAACAAAGTTGAAGACAAAGCAAGTGAAAGAAACGTGTTGAAAAAAAGTAAATATCGGGCACCTTGTTGAATATTGTTTTTATATGAATGCACATTACCGTTTAGATTGCCGCATTCAATCAAGATTTTGGAATGAATTAAGTTTTTTTCAAAAACTAATAAAAACAATGAAAAAAAAACATTAAAATGAAGAAGAGGTGTACAGAATGAAATTAAATTATTCATTGAAACCAGAAGACGCAGTGAACCAACACGCACACATAGATACAGACACAATGAATGACACAATAATTGAGACTGCAAAGAAACAAACAACAACTTGTAAATGAAAAGAAAAACTTTCGCCGTTTTATCGTGGCTCACATGGAGCGCGTTAAGTCATACGTCGAAAAGGCACGACGAAGACGACGACGACGACAAGTTGGTGCTGGGCTGTCTATTGAATGCACGACGATGCTTTCGCGCGGCAACACATTAACAGCCACTGCACGACGATTGATGTGAAATGAAGTCGGTATAACCACCGTTTCGCTTCGTTCATATTTTTCCATCGGTAAATCGAAACACAAATATACCACCAGTGCCAAAGAGTCAGTGCGATTTCATCAGTTACAGCGATCGGTCGAGTTTTTTTTTTCATTTTCGCTCCATCTACTCGTCCAAATAAGTAATGTGTGGTCTCAATGATTGAGCAAATAACTTTCTGAATTAAAAATAATTCGCAGTAATTTTGAAATTAAAAAAAAAACCAATAAAATCCAATCAAACAAAATTAGTCGCTGGTAAGAATTCAAGTGTTGTTTAGTGATTTTTTTGAAAAATGAATTTTCCGTTCCATCAGCAAATTTGAAATTGAAAACATTACTCGATGCAACAATAACCATGGAGACTGTTTTAATTAAACTTTTTGTCTGAAAAATTCAAAAGTGAAATGTAATAATAAATGGAAAATAATTGAAAAAAGAAAATCACTTGGTTTTGAAGAAAGCCGCCAAAAGACTGTTCAATTTCTACATTCAATGCAACCGGGAAGTTGTTTTCCAAAAATTACCACCTAATTAAAGTGTGAAAATTTTCGTGTCTACAATATTGTTTACCATTATTTTATGAGTCATTCTTCTAAATTGGCCATAAAATATGACGGAAAATGTTTTGCGATTGTCGTTAATTTTTTTTTCGCCAATGTCTGGTTTCAAATAAATTTTGTGGATTCTCAGCCATTGATACGATCACCATTATTCATTCATTCATTCGTCTGAAACGTTGTGCTTCAAATGATTATAACAATTTTCTTTTATTCATTACAAGTATTAATCAAGGCGGAGGGAAAAAAATAGTCGGCAGAAATCGACACCGTGCATATGCAGCACAAGAAAAAGAAGTACGCATTTCAGTGAAAGTAAACATTTCTCTGAGTTGTTGGAATTTCAGGTTTTTGGAGTATATTTCTTGAGCAGACTACTGTACAGTTAAAGTTTGTTGTTTTTTTTTCTACTTATTTTTTTCTGGATGTTTGTATTTCATTGCTGAATTGCATTTGGCGCTAACGCTATTTCATTTGTGAAATATCGGGCAAAACCGAATAGAGTGTGAGATGAAATGAAAAGTATACTATAGAAAATATAATTCGAAGTCAACAAGAGGAAAAACATAGTGTACTAACGGTAGAAATACACGCGACGCGTAATTATAATATTTGAATAGTTTGCATTAAATCCATACTCGATCAGCAAAACACCATGAACGAATAAATGAAAAGTACAAAATCCGTGAAATTACTGCACGGAAAACACGATTTTTTTTTCTTCAGTGATAATATCTTTCCTACGACTCAATTCGACTGATACTTGTAGCGTGAAATTACTGCATGATGCTTTCATCATCATCATCATCATCAACAGCATAGATCTGAATCAATGTGCATCACATATTTATTACATTTAATTGATCTTCAAAAAATCGTTCTAATTCACCGCAAATTCGAATTGATTCGGCAGAGAAAAAACCTGCATATTTCGCACTTGAAAAATTCATTCAGAGTAATTACTGCATAGATCTTGTTGCGATTGACATCAATATCAATGCATATATGTGTGTGTGGCCGACCCATGGAATTTCAAATGCAAAAATTATTCTCTGCATATAAATATGAAATATCATAGAAAATCCGGGTCTAATGCTTGTAATATACGAAGTTAAAAATCACATTCAAATGGTAATTTGCACGATTTGAAAAGGCCTTCAATTTATTATCTATTATTGAAAACAGTCATTATTTTAATATATTGGAGCACACTCCCATGCGCAATGCCGCCACCAATGCTCGCACACATTACTTACTCAAGCTAATACAATTTGTACATTATAAATATGACCTTAAGATTATTTCGTTAATTTCCACGAACTCAAGCTCTCAATCATTCAATGTAATTTATTTTCGGTGTAAAAAGTCTTGGCTACGTGGAAAATCCCAAATGTAATGGAATTTGTACACACTTTTAGACAGCATCTGATATCATTGAATAGCAATATTTAATTCGCGGGGTTTTATGTCCAACCAACACCGTCACCTAATTTCATATTCAATCTTTTTCGCATCCAATTAACTTGTCACCGAAAAAAATACGATGCTTTCGTAGATGTGCAGGTTGACACTCTCTCACTTTAACGAAATAAAAAAAAATGTTTTTGTTCATTTTAAATAACAACTCCATGATCATAAATTATTATTGCTACACCAGTTTTTAACGATCTACACCTGTTTTTCCAAAGTTCTTTGGCTTTTTGACTCAAAACTAAATATGGACATTCTTGGAATTCGCTACAGCTTCAAGTACATCAAAAGCACAACATATGTTTTTTGTTGACTTAGCCGGTTTAATTTTGTTTTGAAATGAGTTTCGAGAAGCGAGCATGCAAATTACACATTTCAAAATGAACATAATTATCAGTTTTGTTTTCTGCTCTCATTTGTTTTTCCTCATAAGTTTTAAAAGTATAAAATCATGGATTCAATTACAATTAGCCGCATCGAAGCCATTAGTAAAGTTGATTGAATTTTCGTTTTCGTTCTCGCACTTTCTTCATGAATCTGTTAAATAGATCAGCATGCAAAGCTTATATTTGATTGATCAATTAGCAATAGCGAAAAATAAAAAAAAAATTGAAAGAAAGAACATTGAATTGCATTTTGAGGCGAAAATTATTAGTGGCATGATAAAAGAAATGATAAAATAATGAACAAGAAACGAAATCAAATCAAAGCTCTATTAAACTTTCTCGCCGCTCTTGTGAATTAATGAAAATCGAGAGAAAAAAGATGAAAAATATCAACAGGTAACATCAGAGCGCATAACTTTCACCAATCGTCACATGCGCTGAGACAAGATTGAATGAAGTTTTGTGGACATATGTGAGCATATGGGCTGAACAAAAGTACCCCATATATTTTAATAAATGATTCACGCACTTTTTTCCAACCGAAAACTAGCCATGATCGGTGTTACAATGGCAAATTACCATCCATTGGCAAATAATAAAAAATGTTCATCTCAAAATCAGCAGAGAAAAAAAATGAAGAAAACAAAAGCGAATCAAATCAGTCACATCACACAATGGGTTCATATTTACGCGATGTGTGTTTTCAAGAAGAGTGTAAACAATGCTGCATTTTTCTTCAAAGAATGAGTAAAAATATATATGCGAACCACAAAATAATAGCGCATAATACAATTGTAAATGCAGTACTCTAAGAACATTCATTTTTCAAATGAAAAAAATTGTGACTTTAATAATATCCGCAATATTTTTCCTAATGATCTAATTCCCTATGGTAAATGCTTTTGTTATGAAAAACAAACAAAAATGAACAATAGGATTCCGGGCAAAAATGAACGATTTTCAAAAATGCGCAACAAACAAAGAACTTTTCCGCTTGAAACGTCGAACCGAATTGAGTGAAGTGAGATTCGACACCGGCATATACTGCAATAGGCATTCGTGTAAATCATCAGCATAAAGACTATATGTTTCGATTGGAATGGTCTAGCACTAATGCAGCATTGATTGAAATGGTCTAGTGATTTTTTGTTTTGTAAAATTCACATTCACATTTGTTGTGGTTTGAAAATTATAGTCGTACATTAAATAGCGCTTTCTGCTACTGCTGTGATACGCAATGACCTGAAAACTTCATAAACACGCAGCTCTAATCAAAACAAACACATCAAGTTTTTTTTTATAAAGTCGGAAAAACTAATAAACATGATCGTTCTATGATATCGATATTATTTTGATTTCGAGTGGACATCTAATGACTCCATATAAATTTCTTGTTCTATTCACTCAAATGCGATGCGATTAACGAAAGTGAAAGTAGTTATAATCGATTGTAGCATCCCGCAACGTTCTGTGTATCGAATATACGTTGATTTGTTGAATTCCATAACAGTGGAACTAAATTTAGAATTACCTGAACCGAAAAAATGGTTGGCATTTCCTATTTTTGGAAATTGGAATTTTAATTGGATGCTTGATAAAGTATTTTTTTTCGGAAACGAGTTACAGCAATGACAAACTGGCATACATCATCTTAATTTCACATGTAATAAAGTTGTTCGCATAATTTGTTGGATTTTATTGAAAATACCTTTTTTTTTTGCCACAATCACACACAGTGACACAAAACTGAGAAAGAGAAACTTTTTTTTTGTTAATAATTTCTCCAGTTGAGCCGATTTAAGAAAAATACTTATCACTTTTTATTCGCATAACATGCGTGTACAAGTGCGTTGTCAATGTCGCTTTTCCTCTTATTTGATGACCATAAATGTTACTGCCAATAATATATAAAAAAATAACATCTGAGAAATGAGTGTCAACGATGTTCAATCAAGTTTGATAACGATTTGCGGTTAACGAGATGGTCATCTAGATATTGAGCGAATGCAATATTCCAGACTCGTGACGAAACGCAACAGAAAAGTGAATGAATGAATGAAAAACCAATGGGTTTGTTGATTTAAAATGAATTGTGAAAATCATTGATGTGAAAAAAACGCGAAAAAACCGCCATGGCAAAAATCTATTAAAATCGAAATCAATTCCCATTTCAGTATCTTCTATTGGTTTTTAATACACGTGTGTGTTTTTTTTTTCGTGTTCTCTCGTCTTCTTCTCATGGGAAGTGTGAACGCATTGAAAAAGAAAATAAACAATAATTCACGATTTGAACCAAAGCTTAAATCGAACTTACCTGCTACGAAATGGGCGTGAGAGCGAGCGAGAGGCAAAAAAATTATGCGCTTTCTCTTAAAACTGAAAAATGCGCTATGTCCGATGGAACAACAGAAAGAAGAAGAAGAAGAAAAAATAACGTAAAAAAATGCAAAAGAATTATATGAAAGTTCAATAAAACAAAATGTAGAAAAACCAATTGACACACACTGGCTGCAAATGTAAAACTGGATTTATACACTTGTTTCGCTTGATCAAGCATAAGCATGTTATACCCATTCGATCATGCCCATCAGCATCACCTTCGGTTTCGATTCTTTGATTCAATGCCGATTTCTTTCGCAAATCATGTGCACACCATATCTTTCTTATATTTATTTACTTCTCTTTTTTTTTCTTTTCTTTCATATTTAGAAAATTATCATTTCCATTTGCAATTGAAGCACACGGTCTTTTCTCGCGGCACATTGTGCATATGACATTCATATTATAAATCTGTATCACAAAAGAAAGTGAAAACAAGTGCAATTCACTCTTTCACATTTTTCCCATTGCTCACATTGTAGCTTAATTGAAGCTTGTAATCTTCGATCATTTATTTATTATTCACGATTGTAAGACTATTGATTTGATGTTTGGGTTGAACGAACGTATGAATTTGTGATTGCTATGCCAACCTTAATTCGTTCTGTTTTTGTTTTATATTAATTGCCTTATTGTGTGTGAGCCGAGTGAAGATTTTACAATACTTTCGTTTCGTGACATAAAAACCAGTTCTTTGGAAATTATTCAGATCGTTTGGTTGCAATGGATCGAACACAGTTCTGATTTCTGTGCGATGGGCATGTTTAATTTGGGTTTTGGATGTAATTTCATCGAGTAATTTTCCATTGCTGCAACATCAAAATCACGATAAAATCCATTTCTTTCGTTTCGTTTTGATCGTCGTACGAAACGAAAAATGAATAAGTCGAAAAATTTCTTCTTGAAAATAAATTGCCGGTCATTTGACATGAGCAAAAATACAATCCAGACATAGCGGCGCGCTGTCATAAAAACATATTGAATTCATGCGAAGCTTGTAAAATAAATTATGCAAAAATGTTTACATGAGGCCAGCCTTAAAATATTTTCTCAGAAGATGGCATGATTAATATGGCCGAATGAATAATTTTCTTCATTAATTCCATGATGGTGCGCATCGACAAATCAATATTAATCCGTTTTTCACATTTTTCGAGTGATAACGATGTGACGATAGCATCTAAATCACGAATTTTTCTCATTTTTCTTCGGCATTTTAATAGTAGAAAAAATTCAGCAATCTAATTTATAAAAATAAATATTGAATCGGGTTGAATTGTTTGCACGAAAAAAAAATTATACTTTCTCATATCGACCAATGATATCGAATACGATCAGATGCAATAGAAATTCACTTCGCGTGGAAATATTTTTTTTGTATAATACCTATACCATATACCTGATGATATTACGGTGCTTTTTGCTTAAGTTGTGGTCGTAAACAAAGAAAGTTTCTACATATGAGAAAAAATAATAAAAAATTACATTCTTATGGAATTTTATGAGATGTCTTTTTTTTCTGGATAAATGAACATATTTATCCATCTCCAATTAAGTGTGCACGGGAAATATAATTTCCATTAATGTGACGTGAATTTCTTCTGGGAATCAAGTGACAAAAAGCGTCGCTGAATACACTTTAAACATTCACAATTGCATCTGCACACGATACGTGCATAAAATAACACATTGAAGTATATGAGCCAATGGTTGGTGTGGCCAATGGAGACTAATGCGAACTTGATTTCTATTGTGACACTGTATAAAACGTGCTAACTGCGTTCAAAACCGCTCACACGCATCAAGTACACGTACATGAATAAATGGTGTGAATCAACGATTGCTTGGCATTTTAAGTTATCTAACTTCTTTCTCTTTTTTTTCGGCGCATTTGAAAGGAATGAGAAAAATGTATGATTTGTTATGCGATTGCCGCTATTTTTATCAATTCTTTTTTTTATTGCTTTTATGATCGGTATATATATTCACAGTTACGACAACTCATTTCATCCGAAAAATGCCGAATGAAATGAAGAATTGCGAAAGAAAAGAAAAAAAAAATGACGAAAATGATGATGAAGAAGAAAAAATCAATGAAAAATTCAAAAAATAATACAATCGAAACGATTTATGCAAACTGAAATGGACAAGCAATCGCTTATATTGTTTCACAAATTTATGCAGTATACTGATGATGTCAATCGTTCATACAGCGCGTATGAATGCACACTAGAAGCGAACCGATTAAAATGCCGAATTATTAGATAAAAAAAGAGCGGTGTCCAAAATATATACACATGTATGGAGATACCAATGAACGAAACAATTATCTCCAACGATCAAGGAAACACGACGTAACTGCTTTTCTTCGTTTCATGCGAAAGAGAAAGTGATGTCAGTTGAGAGAAATAACACCGCGGTAACAACGACTACAGAAAGCAGTCATCCACACGATATAAATGCCATATAAACATAATGTGTTGTCCGAAGCGAAAGAAATATGGTTTCAGACGACCGAAACAAGATATAAGCAACAGCGCAACAAGTGTTTGCATAGGCCTACATTTACACACATTTCCAAATACAATACGATGGATCGTGCAATGTTTATGCCGTTGCTTAGTGTACCTTGCCATCAGCGCATAAATACGTGATGAACAAATTGAAACGCGATGATTCTAGTTGCGCGGTTATAAACACACAATTACTCGCAAGGTCATTATGTAACAAGAATAAATTCTGTTCCATCTTCTGATGTTTTCTTTCTCATCTTCTTCTTTTCTTCTCTCTTTTGACAAATTTTATTCATGGTGAATGATCGATCCCACCACACTTTCACTCTTGAAACGATTGAAAAGTTCGTTGCAAAAACCAAGCCTGCAATAAACTTAATGATTTTATTTCGAATTTGATGAGCGGTGTCAATGAGCTACAAATTTGTTTGTTTTTCATTTTTTTCAAATTTAAATTCAGGTGTTTTTATTCGCTGCATATTTCTCACTTAAAATCGATTCTACGAAACAAATTTCACCAAAAATTGTGAGACAAGATGTTGTGAAAATGTTCATATATTGTTCATTGAGTCAAAAGGCAAACAAAGAAAAGTTGTGTTTTCATTGAGTATTTAATTTTGTTTTTCTTTTGTTCACAGGTAATTACCAACCCAAACACACACCTTTTGCAATCAACTGTTCGCAGATATTGAACAACCATATTCATAATGCGGCTGCCACTGATGTTCGTGTATGGCTTGCCTCTGTTTCTATTCACGATTGGAATTGTTGATGCTGATCTGGTGACTCTGAAACCCACATCAATTCGAACAGAGCTTCGAATTGGAAAATCATTGCGCCCGCAAGATGAACAACAAATTAGTGTAGCCGGAACAAATGGTTCGCCCGTAAATATTATTGTAAAGAAACGTGATCCAAAGCAGGCGTCGACATTAATACCAGATAGTGCAATTGTTTCAAAAACACGAACGCGTGATGTTGATAAAAATGATTTCTATTCACCATCAACCGAAGCGGCGGCCAATTTATTTAAAACATATTCGATCGCAGTGAATACGGAGCCGAATCGAAAACCCGGCAAATCAGATATGAAAACGAAAAAAGATGAAAAATTGATTGAAACATTTGTTAAGCATATTTCGAAAATAAATCGAATTAATTCGTCACGCGTTTATCGTCCGCAACTCGTGACAATTGATCAAATGCGCTCTGATGTCCCTGATCCGGTCGTCATTAGTTCGGATGCCGTAAATTTCATGACTTTCGATAAAAATGCCGATCGCATGAGCAAAAATTTGAAGCACGCTCGTGGCAAGCAATTAATGCACATTGGCACTGATGGAATACCAGTGATTGAGGGCATACGCATGCCAGACGATGAAGAAGATAAAGTGAAAACATGGAGAAATGGACGTGTGATAAATGGCGTTTTAATGCCCTATGAAAAAGGCTATGTGCCGAAGAAAGCAATTGAATTGAACACAGACTTTGGACAATTGATGTACGTTAAAAGTTTCAACGATGAAAACAATAATGAAAATGCGGATAGTGTTGGTTCGGGTCGTTCATTTGGTCCATTTACAAAGTCCGACAATTACAAATCGAAATCGGCCGGACCATTTACGGTCGATGATAATCTTAAAGTTGAGACCAGTGTTCGGTTTGACGATCGAAAACCCATCGGCCCATTCTCAATCAAAGACAATTCACGTGTCGCAAACTCCAAACTAATCGATTATATTAAAACAATCAATGACAGAGAATATCGTCGACGTGATTTTTTTCTAAGCGATGAACCAAAATCCGATCGAATTCGATTTGAAGATGATGTGCATGAAACTGCTCAGCCAAAAATTCAACGACGAATGCTAGAGAATATAGGCGAACCAGTGTATGCACCATCGCGATACTACGCAAAAAATCCAAATCAATCATCGGAAGGTGAACGATCGCCGATTATGGAGTATGCTCATCCAGAATATGGTGTGAAAGCTGTTACCGAATCGTCTGGTTTGACGAAAAAGCCAAAAGTACAATACTATACGACAGACACAAAACCCGTACAGCCAGTGAATATTCAATACAAAAATGTACAACCGTATCGACAACAACCGCAGACAAATTATTATTCAACAATGATCGGGCCACAAAAACAAATTTATCCATACAATAGTTATGTTACGAAAAATCAACAAAACGAAGACGAACAACCATTTTACATGAAAATCGCGAAGCGAATGCATGATGGCGTTCAGAGTGGTTTCGACATCTTTATTCGGCCCATCATGGAAGTGGGTAAAACACTGACAAAAAATCTCGGATTTCGTTCAAACTATCGATCAATTGGAAAAAGTTTCAGCGACACGGATGTTGGAAGCCGTAAAGAAAGCGAAGCATTGAGCAATGATTTCAATTCAGCTATCGATGATCTCGATGCACACAGTTCACCGGAAAATAAAATTCGAATTAAGCGCGGACGATTTGTACAAACGATGAGAAAACGCCGCGCCCTAGACACCGATAATTTCGACTCTAATGACGGTGAAAATAAACTAATTGACGATGGAAGCAGTTTATCGTATCGAATGAAAGAATTTATTAGAAGCACCGATTGGAATAATACTGGCTGCGCAAAACGTGTATTTTGTGAAGTTATGATACAGCAATCTCCAGACGATATTGCCATAATGGAGAAAAAAATGCTCAGTATTTTGCCGCCGTAAGTAGTTTTATCTCTTTAATTTAATCGGTGTCAAAAAATATTGTAACTCTTTTATTTTTTTTAATCGACAGACAAAGACAATTGCACGAAACAAGCAACAATAATAGCATACGAGTTTTCAGACATCTATCGGATGTTACGAAGGCAATTCAACAGAGAAACTGTGCAAAGTTCATATGTCAGGCTCAGCAATAAGCACGAAAACGACGCATTTGGAAAAAATCAAAATATTCTCTTTCCTTCGTAGATTATTATAAGAGCGACAGCAATATTCTCTCCTACAATAAACGAACTGTTCATATCACACACACTATCATCATATTTATTCGATTAGATTGTAATTTCAACGTAATTATACTTTTTAAAACAAAATATATGTGGTACATTTTATTGATAGATCAAGCAAATATCTGCCAAAAAAATCAATAGCGTTTTAAGAATTGTTTTTTTTTGTTTGTTTTTAAGTTGTATTTAAATCGGGTAAAATATATTTAATTAATACAAACTCAAATGTTAATTTTCATTTCTGACTACTACCATTTCTTTTCTTTTTTGTTTGCTTCTAGTCTTTGTACTGGTGAAATTCATGAATTTATTGAAAAAGAAAGCATTCACCAAAAAACTGCTTACAAATTATTCACAATAATCGCTACTACATTTCATTCATAAAAATCGCTTTGGTGTGCAGAACTTTCAGAAGCTAACGGAATGATCACTTTTTTTTTAATTGTGAAAGCTTGTTAAAAGCTTCACACTGCGTTGAAGCCATCTATGTGGAATTTCATTGCTTACGTTGAATCTTTACAACAGCAACTCGTCGACCAACTCAAACCGTAACTTTTGCGCGGTGTTTGAAAGAGCAGACTAAGAAGAATAGATAAACAAAACTCGAACATGCAAATAAAATCTTAATGGTCAATCTTCAGTTTTGAACAAAGTATTATCTGCATATATATCAATAAACAGTTTTATGTTTTAGTTTAATTTTGAGTTTACGGTATTTGTTAATGAGTTCAATGATTCCAAATGTATAGATATGCAAGCATAGGTGGTGATGAGTCACAAGGTGCGTTCGATGTGATTTGAAAACATTGATCTTCGGTAAAAGTTCTAACTGTTGAATTCTAATTGAATCAATCGAGTATTAATGGGGCTGATTTCACTTTACAACTTTTGGAATTTACTAAGAGGCGGAGCGCAGACTTCCGTTTCAGAATAGAATGAATGTCAATGAAATTAAATTGTCTAGATTGATGGGAAATTCTTTATTTTATAGTGCGGGTGTATAATCTGTTGGTACGAGTATCTAGTTCAATTCGTGATCGAGCGCGACTCCAATTTCACTTACTTTCGTATTGCAAAGCGCTCAAAGACAAAAAAGCAATGCCAATCCAGTGAAGTGGAATCAAGTTCGATCATTTGACGTTGAAGCGAAAGATATGGAAATTATTGTTCTTGGCATAATAAGCAGAAGAATGAAATGAATGCCGTGTATATTCACAATTCATGTGCATAAACGCGAAATAGCAATAATGTGTTTATTACTTTGGTTAGAGCTGTTGGTGCTGTCATATAACACGTTATTTCTTTCTTATTCTGTTCTTTTCTTGCTATTTTTAGCGGCTTTCTTTCTCTCTTCATATTCTTTCTGGGAAGTTGGCTATAAGCTATCGCTAACCATCAGTATTTTATGTTTTCGTTCCACCACTTCAGTACTCATCGAACCTTTGAAGCGAAAGCATCAAAACGATCAGCAACCAAAGAACGAGAAAATTTATTCAGAAACAATGTGTGCTGAAGATAAATAGTTTGAATAGTAGTGTGAGTTACAACAATCAAGTGCAGAAAGTCGAATATTTTTTTGGTGTTTCGTTCAACTGAAAAATAAAACAATTCTTAAGAAAAAATAAAATGTGGAAATTTAAAATTGTGTTGAACGAGAATTAACTGAAGAATAGTGACGACGCCCACGAAGAGAAATTGATTTTTTTATATGCGTCTTTAAATTGATGGATTTTTGAAGAGTTCTTGTGGTCTTGTTCTGAATTTGTAGAAGAAGACGATTAAAAAAAAAAACAAACAAATTAAAGTCGAACGCAAGCAAAGGAACGCCTTTACCACGAACGGCGTAAACATCAAAAAATAACGGTATGTTTAATATATGCATACACATAACGATACGTGTTCTGGTTTTTTTTACCCGTTTTATTCTTTAAATGGTTATGCGATTAACGCATTTCTCTGGTCATTTCGTGATCATAATTTTACATTTCCTCTATGACCATGATGATGTAGTCAAAGTCGGAATGCTTGCGCTTGAGGTGCTGCTGCATAAAACGATTGTTTATTTGACACGGTTCTTTTTTCGGTAAATTTTCAAGCACATTTAAATCTCAATGCGTCATCTCATTCGGATGCGGTAACAAAAATTAGCCACAAAAACGTTCAACCAAAAAATAAACCGTCTGCATTTTGCACAGCGCTCAAGCGATACCGTTACAAATTACCATGAATGTGTGATTTTCATAAGCCAAAAAATCGATATTATGCGCAGAAATATTCAGTAGTCATGCTAACGGATTGAATAAGTACAGCTTGAAATATACAATACGCTTAATTAAATTCAATTTGTAATTAACACATTTGGATAGGTTTTACAAGACTTCATTATATTCGTTGGAAACGGTACTCTTATTCTATACGCGTGTGTAATGCACATATATGATTAAAAGTCAAATTAGACGAGATTCCAGCGTTCGTCGAAAATCTCTATATACTATGAAACTTTAATAAGCGAAATTCCATCATCTGACGTCTGTTTTTAAAGTACAAAGTGTCGGTTTTCTTTTATTACCAACATGATTAAATGCTCGCAGCATCTTACTTTTCATGTTACTTCTATTCTACTTTCCTTTGTTTTGTTTTATTTTATGTTGTTTTGTTCATGAAATCGTTTGTTGAATGAACAATTTTGAAAAATAATTTTTAATTTTTAATACGTTTTTTTTCTCTTCTTCCATTATTTCCAATTGTAAGCGAATTTACAGTGGTGAATATTATTCGCCTCACTTCAGTGAAACCCATCAAAAACTCGTCTAGAAATCAGAACAATTTCAGAACATGTGAAAATTTAATGAAGTTATCAAAATAAAAAAAAGAGAAAAGCGTTCAACAATTTCGCAGCGATAAAATGATGGAATGAATCGTAAAAACCATGATCTTAGATTAGAGGCTGGTTCCACGTTCACACAATATATGTATAGATGTTTGTTGATAAATAATAATAGAAAAGAACGGCATCCAAATGAAACTGTCTCAATCTACTCAATTCGTATTCGAGTATTGGTTAAAGATCTGATTTTATTGGGAAGAAATTACATTTTCCACAAAAATCATGCTGTTTTTTTTTACATAAACCAAATATTTGACTATGAAAATCATTCGTGCGCACACACGCCGTAACACGCCTAAACAAAATGTAAGCGAGCCCCATTTTTACACCAATGTGTGAGTGTGCCACATTGCGCCAACAATGCATCCAAATAAATACAAAAAATGCTACACGATATAACTGATTCACATGTTATACCGCGGAATAGAATAAAGAAAAACAACAGTAACACAACAAGAATAGTAGTGACAGCATAGAAAATAGGTCGCGCCATCCAAGTTTAATGGTAAGGTCAAGACGTATACAATAAAAAAAGAAAGCAGAAAAACGCATAGTAAATACAGAACCAGCACCGTTCAAACACGTTTTAAACGCAAACAACGAAGAACAAAGCGGAAGAGGGGATTCTCATTTTGAAAAAAAAAAAAAAAAAAATAATATAATAATAATCGTATATTCTTGGAGTGTATGAGATAAAATGCTAACAACACACTACCGTAGTAATTCTACATTCTTCTGGTGAATTCCAAGCGTTTGTTCACCGTCATCCGTCAACTATAGACCACAATCCATTCGCAGCTCATTATATGCACATATGAATGTGATAAACGTATTAATGGCATCAACCAACTGTTTCGGATTAAATAATAAACGAGCAAGTCTTCATCGACAAAAAAATACACGACGGAAATGGAATATCTGCTTGTTATGTATATCTTGTGTGCCATTAGTTCAATGACTTTGCATTGCATACGCTGGAACTTTGTGTTTTCACTTGAGACTTTTCACCTACATACACGCAGATTGAAAATTCAAGAGAAAAAAATCTCAAGATTTACATGGACTCTCAAGATTATTTATCACAACAATATAAGATCTCATCTTTGTCAAACACGATGGACAGTTACCATTCTTTTCGGGTTAATCATTAATCGCGAGAGAAATTTCGTCAAAACGAATGCTTATTTGTTTCGTTTGCTTTCGAGATCAGATTGCGAAGCACTTCTTTTCTTGGAAGCTGTCAGTAAGAGTTTGTCACGCGTACAATATTCTATTAGAAGTGTGATACTTGAGCTACAAAAATAAACATACTTTCTATGAATTTACTGATTCGGAGAAAAAAAAAACGTTCACTGTGTAAAACGGTGCCAAATTTGATTTGTGCCTTTTTATACGTTTTTCTTTTATTCTTTTCTATTTTAAATACAATGATAAAATCAAAGTGCCAAAGATAATTTGTTTTCTATTTCAATTTGCAGAAGAAAAAAAACCGTCCAGCCATCATCATGAATTGGATTTGTAGTTTGATTGTATTTCAATACACAATACTGCTGTTGCAAGGTAGACCTGAGACTAGCACTTCATCTATGCCCGAAAAGATCACATTGGAAATGGAGCATCCGTCATCAGTGTCAGAAATTTTAACAACACTAGAAAGTGGCCTGCCATCAGAGATTGTTAGTGCGGACACGAAAAAACATTTATCGGCCAATGTCGCTATTTCGACTCCATCACAAACGACCAAACGTGTCATGTCCACAACACAATCGCGAAAAAACGAACCAATTAAAAAAGCTACAAAAGCACCTGAATTGGTCATCAGCAGCAGCAGCAGCACAATTTCAACGGCTTCGAGCGACATGGATTTTATCGCGAAAACAACAAGGTACGGAGACAATGTAGATCAAAGTAGAGACATTTTGCATGCCAAACAACTAACTGCAGATAATGTATATAAGTCTGAGCTTCAATTATCATTAGTAAATAACCCATCACTTTTGAGGCAATTAAGACAACAACAAATTAATCGCATAAATCGTCATTACTTGGCAAATGTATACAGTTACAATCCAAATTCAAATCAATTTTTTGCACAAGTTCTAACCACACCAAAACCAATTCAAGCAATTTTGTCGTCAGATTTAGAACCAGAACCAATTGCACTATCACCGAATCCGATTTCGGTTGCACAATCCACATATTATATTGTAAATCCAGATGAAATCGGTCCCATTGATAACCTCCAAACAAATGCAAATAGTTTTTTAACCTTTGACAATCAATTTAATCCAAATTATGTTAGTAGTGAAACGTATCAAGTACAACGACCACCATTAACTGTAAATATACCATATCATGAATTTCCGACGCCGTCGCCACCGCTGTTGATTAATTCAGCAAATATCACGAAATTATATTCGATCATTGGTTCAAGCACACCAGATCCGTACAATAATTATCAGGCATTGCCAACAAAACCATCGACAACACGACGTAAAGTTGTCCATTTTACTGTAACAACACATCGTTCTGTAAAATTAACTCATAAAAATGGTCACAATTCCCCACATAATACAAAAAATTCGCACAAAAATAATCAAAATTATCAAAACCATCATCATCAACAGCAGCATCACCATCATCATCACCATCAATACGATGATAGTCACGAATATTATTATGAAAATCACAAGCACACACAGAACAATGTTAAAAAACATCAATCGGAAACGGGGCAATTTAATAATAACAATCAAAATGATGTTAATCGAATTTCAATAGTTTATAATGAAACTAGTCATATTACTAGTACAAATGACAATCAAAAACCAATTAATATTAACACGACTAATTTAAATAAAAATAAAAATGAATCAATCGCTCAATCGACGACCAAAGAATGTTTGGTCACACAAAATTTGGCCAATCCACATCTGGAAAATGTGTGTAGTTCAAATGATTTGAAAATTATAATTCAATTCGATGGAACCAAAATACCAAATGCAACCGAAAAGAAAAAGAACGAGGTCAAGCCAAAATCGAAAAAGAAAAAACCCACCACAACAACAACTACTACGACCACTACGACGACGACCACGACTGTCGCGCCAGATTCATCGTCGTATGAAAGTGATGAAGTTGAAAAATATGATTATGATGATGATGATGAAGAACAAGAAGAAGATTTGGGTATTTTCCAACCGATTCAAAGTATTTTCGACTTTCTGCCATCGAATCGGGCTCGACGGCGACATAGAAAACGACCAAATAAAAACAAAGACAAGAAAAAACACGGCCAAAAATCGAGCGAAGTAATTAATAAATTTCAAACAATTGTTTTACAATCGCCGCCACCGCCGACAACACATCACGAACCAGACAAACATGATTTTCATTTGAGTAAATCATCTTTGTTAAAACTACTGGCATTGTTACCGCTATTCGGTCTTTTAAAGCCATTCTTCTTTGGTATATGGACGCTGGTGTTATCGCCAATTTTGGTGATTTCGATCGCGGGCGTCGCTCTCGGTGTTGTTCTTTATCCGTTCTTGGCGATATCTCGCAAGCAAGTCTATTATGCATCTTCGCAACGATCGCCCAGAATAGTTATTCATAAACATCCAACGCCACACTATGGCTTGAAGGCCCCATCATCAGGCATTCGCATCGCCAAATGGACAAGTGGCGAGAAACGCAGAGTCTATGCTCCTCAAAATTTAAATCATTATCGACGTTTAACGAATGGCGTACATCCAAGGCGAATCATTCCGATTCGATTCAGAAAAAATCAACAACGACCAATGCGACAGCGACGAGATACACAATTTCAACAGTGGCTTTTGATTCAAAATAATTTTAACATTCGAATTATGTCACCCAATCATGAATTTGACTACCATTAAAAACGATCTATAGATATATAAATGTAAATAACATGCTTTATTAACCTAATTTCTATTAATTCTTGGCTGGGCATCACCATATTTGCATGGACCGTATAAAAATATGTAAAAAGGTAGAAAAATAATAATAATATTTAAAATCAAAATATTGGATCGGTTTTATTGTAAAGTAACCCAAAAAAAAATCCAAAAAATTTATGCATCAAAGTCACCAAAAAACAGTGTAACTTTTTTTCATTTCCAAGCGCCAACAAATCTAACCGTAAAATATAGTGAAAAATGTTGTAAATTATGCTTTGGATGTGAGGTAGCTACATATTAGGTAACCTGCATAATAACCCGTAAAAAACGAGCTAGTCATTAACATTATAAAAGAATATTTGAAACATATTCAAATGAAGAAATAGAAAATGTGGCTGAAATTCTTTATTTCGTTTCTGTTTTCTGCACAGACTCATTGAGGAATTAAATGCTAAACAGAAATCACACGTGACAACGACACCAAAAGCTGACCCAGTTACGACCACCACAGCAAATGCTGAAAAACCAACAATCTATGACATAATCACCGAAACGGAAAAAAACCACACGCTATTCTCAAGCCGTAATCAACAGCAATCGATTTCGAGTAGCACAGTGTCACCACCGTTGGCTCTACCGTTATCATCGAAGATGCCAATGCAAAATCAAAGATCGGACGACACACCAAAAGCGATCGGTCATCACGTAGAAATGCATCATAAAGGCGGCCATCCAGGCATCGCCGAACCATTAACATGGCAACAGCTCGAATCGGAAATGTCAATGGTCGATCAAAATCTAAAGGATTCATCAACTTCAAAGGATGGCATTTCGACGTGGATTTTATTGAGTGGTAGTGACAAGCAACCATCAATGGTCGCAACACCGGCCACAACAACAATTGCTCATGTGGAAAAAGTGGACATTAAAGATGATCGTCAGAATTATCGTTTTGGTCACGCTGACAAAATCGTAAAACCAGTTAAAAATCGCGAATCAGTTGAAAATAAAAAACCAAAACCAGATAAAAAGAACAAAATACCTACTTCCACAGCCGCGCCAAAAACAACATCCCCACTATCAACAACAAGCGGCATTCTAACCGCCAGCGATTTTATGTCAACAGAACAAAAGAATCGACGAAAAGGACCGATGGTGGTCAAGGCAGGCGAGCATAAATTGAGACGGAAATTATCCACAACCACTACTGCAGCACCAATTATTTCTCATGAAAAAGTCGACAATATGCCCGTATCGGCTGAAGTAATCGAAACAACAACACCAGTCTCATTTATAGTTCTTGAACCGAAAATTGCCGGATTCGATTTGCCACAAGATCGTTCGCCGGGTACAACATCCAAAAAACCATCGAAAAGTAATGCAAATAAGAATAAACGCAAACCAGCGAAAAAGAACAAAGTAACAGCCGTTACAAAAACACCACTCAAAAATAAAGACAAACCAATTTCAACAACAATTTATAATTATTTGTCACGCGAAGTTATGCCGAGCGTGGGTATTTTGGGTGCTGGCATTTTGTTAACCGGTATTGCTTCTTACTTTTTAAGTCCATTCGGAGCATTGCGACGTTCGTATGATGAAGCCACTGATCGCCAGGATAATGTTGATAGCATTTATTCGGTAAATAACGAAGAATATGCAAGTGCAGGTTCGGATAGTGGACAACATGAAGAGGAAGTTTTTTCAAAATTCTTACAAGGAATGCCATATCGTGACGTACCGAGATATGTGAAATATTTCAAACCCGATCAACAGCATCCGAATCAAGCGATGGGTCCGAATCATGCAATGGGTCCTTATCGTCAACAGGTGCGAGTTCAACCACAGGCATCGAATGTCGTACCAAAATACAGCCCATACATGCGTTATCGTACCGCACCCAGTCCACATTACAATTCAGCCCAGTATAATCCACAACAAAGTTATCCAACCTACCGTAATCATCAGATGAGCACACAGCCAGCGGTGCAACCGCAACCGGCCTCACCTGTTTATAATCCACAATTCCATGAAATGCAAAAGCAAAAATCATTTGCCAACAATATGGACACAATTCTGAAGCATCAAACCATCATTTACGGAAAAGCAACCAATGAAAATGCTGTTGAAGAAAAATCAATTGGAAGCGATATTCAAGCTGAAGCCGACGACGAGAAATTGCCACAAGCCGAAGGTCAAATAAGCGATATAAATGAAAATGAAACGATGGAAGATGTTGCAGCACAAATGCAACGTCGAACAAATACATATGTTGTGGGAAGTGCAATCACAGACACACAGCCAGGCGAAGCGGTTGTTTCAGCATCAATGACCGCATCAATCGATGGTTTACCGTCGAAAGGCATTGTAGAGCCAGTTATCACAGTTACAGCGTCATCACATGGGCCGAGACGTCGACGTGAAATCGATGCCGTAACGCAAAAATCATCAAATAAAACGATCGAGCATGAAAATCAACAACCATCATCATCAACAACAACAACAACCACAACCACTGCACCGCCAACGCAAAGCACACGCTTATATAGTGCAACGGAATATTCCAATTTAGTTTCCGAATACAATATGCTTAGAGAGAAATTCATGTCATTCGATCGTGACTATTCGAATGCAGAAAATGAAAAAAAAGTTGAAAAGAAAATGCAAGCCGAATTTAAAAGCATAACCACTGATCATGATGCACTGAAAAAAGCCGTTGACGGTGCAAATGCGATTGAAACATTTGAAAAACAAGTGCGTATACGCGCTAAAAATTATGAACTTTCGGTAGTTTTGAGAACGGGCATTGCAACATTGCGACAACGAATTAAGGTTTTAAACGAACTCGTCGAACATCCCGAAGACGATCGAATTATTGAAAAAATTAATCGTCGCAATGGCAGTACCGAAACTAGCTCAACATCAAACTCAACGACGACCACAATTGCACCAGAACTTGATAACGGTTTTGTTGGATTTTTGAAATTGCTTCAGTTGAAAGCACAATTCGGTTTAAATTTACTGCAGAATATACGACCCAGTTTTGAGCGAGCATTTGAAGAAGTTTTCAAAAGACCATATGAAAAACTACATTAAATGTTCATGCCAATTTCTCTGCACATTTTTGTTTACAATTGAAGAAGAAGAAAAAACCCGTCGTCAAGTCGCCACAAAGCGACAAGGTATTCTAATCATAAAACGTGCGTTAATTACGCATTCTTTTTTTTACATGAATGAATGATTTAAGACAGAACAAAAACATAATTACTTTTATAGAAAAGAAAAATTCTACAATTTGAGATAATAAAAAACAAGACTAAAAAAGATGATGGCACACTTGCGTGAAACAGGAAAAAACACGAATGGAAAAAAGTGAATTTTCAGCTGCCGAAAAAATGAAAGCAAAACAAAAACCAATTTAATTAGATTTTGTCTATTTTCGTTTTTCTTTCACTTCTCAATTCACAAAGCTTAGGTCTCAATAGCTCATTTCTAGCGGAAGATCCGATGACCGAAACTGATTCTGAATTATATTTTTTACTTTAAAAATCCAAATGTGTCTAGTATATTCTATAATTAATTACAGAATGCTTCAATATTTTTTAGCGTAGTTCAAAATCTTGCAAGCAGAAAAAAAATTAATTATTAAGCTATTTATTTTGATAAAATGGAAAAAAATCTTCTGAATTCGAATTATAATGTTCATTTTATTTTTGTAGCGAAAAAAATACATACTGTTTAGATTAAGTGAATTCTCCAAATAATAATGTTAAGCATCACTCATAATAAATCATATAAAATGCACTAAACTAACATGAACGACGAATGCATCTTAATAATAAATTAAATTCGAAATGAAATTAAAAATGTCATGTATGTTTGTTTGCCAGTTTTTTTTTTGTAAAAGATCCGAAATTTCTAAAAATTAAGATTGTACTAAGCCCAAATAAAACTGATCTTTCCTTTATATTGAATAAAGAGAAATTGAAAATAAAGTAAATAACATATTATTTAGACATAGACTTAGACTTAGGCCGTCTCAATTTGGATTTTGGCGGATGATTGGCACATTCGGAAGATAGAATATGTTTACGAAGATCAGGAACTCGTGGTAACTTCTTTGAACACAGTCCACATTTAAAGTAAACGATGCCGACTGCTTGGCGAGTTGGTTTTAGGCAGAATTTCCTATGTTTGTTAACATCTTTATTTTCAACGATGATGCCATCACATTTGCATTTAAACTTGTACTGATGAAGATGTTTTTCTATAACATGCATATTATACGTCCTGATACTAACAAATCTTTTGTTGCAATGCTTACATGCATACCTGCAATGTACAAGACATTTTTTAAAAATGCAAAAGTCAATAAACAACAATAAATGACATAACATACGGTTTATATCCCAGATGTGTACGCATATGAGTTACATGCAAGATGGCAAACGATGGAAACGTCGTCTTACACAAGTAGCACTCATACATTCGTTTACATTGAAATTCGTGTTTCTTTTTGTATTTATTGTCCGAAAATTGTTTGCTACAAAAACTGCACTTCACCAATCCGATTTTCGTATGAGATTTGGTGTGTATTTTTAAATTGATTTTGGTCTTAAATTTTCTTGGGCACAGTTTACAATGGAATTTTGCCTCTCCCGTGTGTTTTGTAACCATGTGACTTCTTAGTGTTTTTGCGTTTTTCGATGTTAATTTGCAAATATAGCACTCCATTCGACGTACAAAACACAATGTAAAATGTGCATTTCTCTGAGCTCTAGTTGCAAAACGGCAGTTTTGACAATTTGGACAGACTAATGAGAGTAAATGGGGATGCTTGTCGTGGAAATGACGCGCCAATATTTTATTTGATGAAAATGACTGTGGGCAGGCCATGCATTTTGCATACCGTTCTCCAACGTGTTTCAAATCGAAATGGCGTCGAAACTTATTGAAACTCAAGCCAAACTTCGTGAACTGACATAGATGACATTCGTAACGGCGTTTGCGGCATTTTCCCTCGTGCTCTTCTAACTCGGCTGAATTCAAGCAACGACGATGACATCGTGAACATGCAAAGTTGAATAATTCTCGATGGCGTTGCATGTGGTGGCTTAACGCCTCAGGACGTGGATAAAATTTGAAACAATGCGTACATTGATACGGTTTTTCACCTGTAGATCATTTTTTTTTTATATTTATTATTTAGGGAAGAAAAAATAAAATAGTTACCAGTATGTTTTCTCATGTGCATTTGCAGCATTTCGAAGGATAATTTTGGATAGGAATATTTACCTATGGAGAAATAAAAGTAAGTACAATGAATGTCATGAATCAAAATGAAAAAAGAAGAAACAATGAATCGCAATTATGAATACTTACATAAATGACACTCGAAGCGATTTCTATTAAGGCAAGTAATCTCATGTTTTATCTTTGACTCTTCGGTAGCAAAAAGAAATTTGCATCGTGAACATTTGAATGGCATTATTTCGGGATGGTGTTGCATATGAGTTCGGAGACTACACTTTGTTAAGAACCATTCGTTGCAATGTTTGCATTGAAACGTTCTTTCACCTGTATGCAAGCGTTGCATGTGTGATTTTATCTTATGCATGTGCACACGGTTCTCTGTTTCTTTGCACAGGTGACATTCAAATGTGCGTAGTCTGACGCATTTCAATTTATGGTCCTCAAAATCCTTTAAATGCATTAAATTTTGAATTGAATTTTAATTTTTATTTTGATTAGAGTTACCTTTTTCTTGAAAAAGTTCACTCTACACAATGGACATTTGTAAACTTTTTTCGTTTTATGGTCGGTTTTTACATGACATATAAGCAAAGCACGCGTGAAAAATCTTTCTCTGCAATGTCTGCATCTATGTAGAAAAAATAAAATAGTTACCGGTATGTGCGCAAAGGATAATTTTGGATAGGAATATTTACCCATGTGGTGCATAGCCGGTATGTGATCGCATATGTTCCTTCACGAGAGATCTATTCCTAGTGGTTTGTTCAAAATCACAATACAGACACTTCACCATTTTGACTCCATCTCGTTCAATTTCCAATGGCTTTGGTTCAGTGTATTTCTTAGACTTGTTCCGATTCTCGCTAGATTTTTTCTCTTTCTTTTTTGTCTTCGGTTTTTTCGATGGCAATTTTTTAATACTTTTATTCTTGCTCTCCGTTTCATTTGCAATTTGCATCATTTCTTCACGAAATGCATTTATGGTTGCTTCATCTACATCGGGTTCTGTTTTTATAATCTCAAGCTGTGATATCAATCCAGACTCCGCTTCAACTGCAGCTTTATTTGCATCATTTTCAGTGTATATTTTTGTTGTTGGAAATTCCATTTGCTCGTAATCATATTCAACTGGCTCGGTTTTAATTTCCACATTATCAACAACAAACTCTGGTAAAATGTTACTTGAAAAATTCAGTTGAAATTGTTTCTTTTGTGGTTCCAATTCACTTGCACAGTGCACTTGTGGACGTTTTTTCGGCATTTTTTCTTAATTTTTCGAAATCGAATCTACATACGAAAGAAATAATTATCAACAAAATCAATTTGATTGTGAGAAAAAACGCCAAAAGGCGTATTCTCTTACGATGTAACGGGAGAATCTCTTAAGCACATTTAGTGTGATTATTTTGACGAAAACAAACCAAACAAACTTGGTTGCAACGCATTTGTCAAATCATATGTTTTTTTACTTGAACTGAGCTACCGGCAACGAAGCGACATCTTAATAATACGTCAAATTAGTTTCAACATTCAATTACAAAATAGCGCGATATTCGAACCAAAAAAAGATGATATTTTTTTTTTAAAGAAACCAATACATTTTCATTTCGAATGAAGAACTTTCGAAATTAAATCTAAATAATTATATCGAAAAAATAAATGGCACACAAAATTAGTAATAAATAACTTGGCACATTTTGGCATGTACGCCATCTTGTGGGAAATAGTTATACTATTTGTAAAATTGAAAAAAACCTGTCTATCCAATATGAATTCACCGAGTTTTTTGTTTAAACTATTTATTATTACATTCACATTGGTTTTATAACGCCAAGTTGTTTGCAGATGACTGATGTATTCTAACGTAACATTGACATTTTCCGAAACAATATTTTTACATTATTATTATTACTGACAAATTGCTATCTGTGAGAAGGAAGTTTTGATTTGATTTTTCTCTAATGTTCTCCAATCATCTCTATATAATAGATATCATTTTGTTTTTTTTTTATCCAGTTTTTTTTGTTCAGTTTATGTTCAATATTATCAGCGTCTGATTGAAATAACAAAGTGTGTATGTCTTCCTCTAATAATTTTGCGGTGTTTTCTCTTCCACTTTTATCATACTCACATGATAGATTCATGAAACGACTAATAAGAAGGAAACTTATTCTTTGAACTTGACTAATTTTCTCGTTTGTTTAAGGGTCAATTTACTCTCTTCCGTTTTACATTTATTATCGCAACGCAAACCCATTCATTGATTGCATGAACATTTTACCTAGACCTTGAATTTTATCACTGCCATTGGATTAACTCGTTCAGTACACATGCATTTGTGGATGTACGCTTAATTTTGATAAATAGTTTTAAAAAAAGACTGCTTCACATTTCATATTGCGAAAATATAAGCGAAATTTGTTTGAATGCAATGCCAACATGCTCTATTAATCACAAGAAAATTTGTGTTGTTTATTGACTGGGCAATGCTTCACACAATTTAAATCGAATTTCTATTCTTGGTGATGCGGTTTAACAAGAGATTCATTATATTATTAATTAACAGCCACCACAGAGAGGTTACTGGTCACAAATTCTGAGTTCTTAATGAGGTTTAATTTGTCTAAAAATGTATATCTAAAATAAAATGAATCAAAATACGCATACCAGTCTCACGCATCGATAATTGCATTAAAAGTACAAATGAACAATGTAAAAGGTTGTTGTAACCGTTCGTTAATTGATCGTATAATGTTTGTGAATGTGTGACAAATAGCACGAAATGTTGCATCGTTCCAATAAAGACTTAATCAAATACTCTGCCAGTTAAAAACTACTGCACTGACCTGTATAACTCTCAACTTGTAAACAGTCCGAAGCTCATTTTGGCCTTTTTTGGAAGTAAAGCCATTCGAACCGGAAGTTTTACGCTATAAAATTTCCCAAATGGTTTCAGTGTCAACGAGACAAAAACTATAAATATTTGATAATTGTTTGTGACTGAAAACCATTATTAAAGGAAATTCGGTGAAATGAAATAGATTAAAACAATCATCACTATAATTTATTGAGATGATTTTATTTTTGATGCCCATCGGTTTTGCAATGACAGAGCGTCATATTTCATAGCCGAAAACCGGGTGCAGTGACTGGTAACAAAAACAAAGAAACAAAAAATCGGTTAATTATTCGGTGGTCTGTGCTAATGTCGCTACATTCAGCGTCAATGTTGTCTCTGGAACCGTACAGTGTGTTGGTCATACATTCATATGTTTGTAAAATTTGAATCAATTGTTGGTAATCAACGGTTTGTGTACAAAACGCGTGATCAGATTATATGTCGTGTTGAGAGCACGAAGCATCATCGAGCAAACCTTTTATAACAATAAACTACTATCAAACACAATTTATTAAATTATAACATAAGAGTAATGGTTATGGCGCGCATTGTGTCGCTCTTTTTCGCCTTCAACTCCCACGACATGTAAAAAAAATGTACTAGACAAACACACGCGTTCATATATGTATCTCGGAGCAGATCACATCACTGTGCGCTATCAAACGATGTGAATTTATGTTTACAATCTAGTTCGTTTTCGCTGGTTGATGGGAGAACAAAATAAAAACGTTTCGGCTGTGCGCAACCATCGAACGAAAAGCACCCCAACTGTACTGAAAAGAGATCTTTTCCTTACTGATACATTTTTAAATCGTTGAATTAGTATTGGTGATAAGTGAAAAAAAAAATATGATTCAATTTTCAATTGACATAGTCGTGTAAGACTTAAAACCTTTTCAGGATGAGCATGTTGCTGCAAAAAGAGTTAGAGTCATTGGAGCTCACATATCCAATTGAATCTAGCACAGTGTCAAATAAAAACGAGACTAGCAAAGTGCCCGTCGCTGCAATCAAAGTACGAGCTCATTTTTTTATTTTCGTTTTGAGTCAGTTGAGTGACGTGCAATTTTATTCTCTTCTTTTTAAAAAAGCGAAATCTATCGTCACCCACTGAGGATCAAATACTTTTGCGACATGATGAAAAGAAAGAGAAACTATTTATGCATCCCGGAGTCATTGAGGAAGAACCAGACTCTATGGATAGTATAATAAGCGATCCATCATCATTTCCGATTACCGTCTTGCCTCCTTCGACGGCTGGCGGCACTGGTGTTCTTATTCGAAATTCGACTCAAACGTCATTCGGTCGGTTAAGCCGAATTAGCACCAATTCAAAGTATGTATTTGATGATTGTGCACAACAGACGAATGTAATAACTAAATGTGATTTAATTAGAATATTTAGTAAACATCAAGTGAAATATTGTCTATCAGTTTGGTGATGATTTATGTGATTATGTGTGATGATTCTATTTTAGTTCAATACCAATTTAATTTTAACTCTCGGGAGGAAAATTAACATTTTCTTGGATAAATTTTTAGATTTTGTCACAATGACACTCGCCAAAAGTGATTCAATGTGTAGTTTATTTATTTTCAGAGTACGTGAACAAAAACAAACTATTGACTGATAAAAACAAATATGACAAGTTTTTGCCAGCCAATTATCACATTTTGTAAATACTTTCACAGTTTGTAAATTCATCTAAATTCGAAAATCTATTCTAAATACTTTCGAATTGGATCGAAAGTAAAAATTAACTCCAGTAACATTCCAGAAAATCGACCAATAGTAGTTGCCTGTTGCTTCATTGCACGCGAGAATTTAATTTTTAGAAATTTTGCTTTACAAAGTGCGTGTCAATTTATAAATTGTGATCTCTTAAATAATTTAATCATAGAAATGCTACATAACAACCAACGCCGTTTACGCTGCAAAGGTTAATTACGAAGTGATGCTGGAAATTAGTGAAAACCTTACATAACTGGTTGTGTGCGTGTTAATTTTTTTTGTCATATTGTGCTTTTTACCCAAAGAATGATTGAAAATTGTCACATCCTGCAGTTCTTTGGTTGTTTCTTAAAATCTATTCACTAAATGTTGCGAAAAATAGTAACGTACATAGCTAATAATTGAGCACACACTCGTCAAGTCTTTTAAATATTTACTTTGAAGTTGTAAAATTGTTATTTAATCCATTATCACCATTCAACGAGTTTTATTGAGTGGAACAATACGGTCATCTGATCTGTCACTTCTACGACAATTTTTTTTCTTCCGAATTCAAAAATGTTGTTTATCACTTATTTATACTTGACTCTTGTAATGTGGATAAAATCCACAACTGATTTGTTTTTTGGAGTAAAAATAACAAATGTTATCATCACAAAATTTAACAAGTACTAAAATCAAAACAAAATGCCACATCAAACATTCTGAGATGACTGTTTCGCGTGAGTTTTTCTTGTAATAAATAAAGTAAAATTCAACGACAACAATAATGATTCAATCAAGAGAAGTTATAAATTGATGTTCAAATAAGTAGAATTATTTGATATTTCACATGTTTTTTACGAAGAGCTCTTGAAAAATGACACAGAATTCTGTTGTTTACATTTTGCGGAAAGAACGTCAAGCTCAAAAAACCGCCTCTCTTATAATGTATTTGGTCAATAAAACAATTATTAGGTTGCGAGTATGATAAGGCATAGAACGAGAGCGAAAATTATACGATGAGTGATAAATACAGCTTGCGACAGCATTCATTTAGTCCGGATAAGCTCCTCAATGTCGCCGTAGCACAAACAGCGTCAATGTACTCATTCTGAAAAGAGAAATAAACAGAATTTTGTGTGTATAATTTTGCGTGATGATTTTTATCATTCCAATTCAACGAGAATCAACAGTTTTGATAATTCTATTTATGATGTACAATTAAATCTGCATCGCAACTTATTTTCAAATTGTTTTGCAGCAAAGTGTTGAAGATACAATAAAATGCTGCTTTGATAAAAATTGGGCTTTGTAATACGTGAAGTTTATTTCACTGCAGTTTTGTCCAGAGGTTTTATGTGATAATTTTGAACGAAAGTTATCGAATTTCAATGATGAACGGCGGAAATGGTGCAAACCATCGTTCACCTGAATCAATTCACGGTGAAGACACGCGGCTAATGTCGCTCACATCACAGGCACAGATTTGGCCAAATTCGCCAATTACACATAATCCATATGATACAATATCTTCACCAGGGGCGTATTATACAACAATTCATTCTACAAGCTCACGAAGGTATCGTTAACATTACTACGTATGCGCAGCATGTATTTTAGATGGGAGGAAGTGCACATACCAATGTTAACGATAATACAAACAAATATAATCGTTACAAAAAGAATTATAAGGTGTGATTCCGTACGAACGTCTTTAAAACATTTGAATATTTAGAAAAACTAACAGTTTTTCAACTGAAAATTTACAAAATTGTTTGAATGAAGTTTATTTTTGTTCGAAGCAATAAACTACAAAAGGTCATTTGTAAATATATTATTTTGGTGTTTATGTGAATTTTTTTTAACCAAAAACTATCATGTGTTTAATTCGAGTATTACAGATCAGTGTGTCCATAACATATAGAAATAGCACTAAATAGTGTCGATATCTATACTATATTGGTCCACTATATATGTAAGATATTCCGCAAGACACCGTAGCTCACGATAGAAGTGAGTGCGGACGGCAAACATGTTGACGCATACACACAGTTCTTTCTACTGCCGCATGGCAATTTGTGATTTTTTCCGTCTACACTGGCTTCGATCGTGCGATACGGTGCCGTGCGGCAATATCTTTCATATATAGTGGACCGATATAGTATAGATATCGACACTATTTAGTGATATTTCTATATATTATGGACACACTGTTACAGATAATACATTTTCACGGTCAATTTTCTAGATAACGCATTAGAAGCGAATTATTTGTTTGGACATTTGAACACTTCACTAAAGGAATGTTGACATTTTTGCTCAATGTATCTGTAGTACATGGGCTATAAAATAAGTTACCGTCACTGTTATCGCGATAACAATTGATTCATTCATGACCCCATGACGTAGATAAGACGGCAAAACATTCGTCAGCTAGACGTTCACGTAAATATGGAGCAATATGAATATGAACGAATGTTATGATTCAGAAAGAACTTAAACGGAAACATTATTATCAAGTTGAGATGAAAGAAAAAAAACGAGCTTTAACATAGCGGCTTTTTTATAGTTTAATTAAGATTTATGAGACATGGCGGTGCGTTATTTGACCGATAGTAAATGAGGCAAAACAAATCTCCCTTTTTAATCAATTTAATATGATCACCACTTCACCTGAGCACTTTACGGACACAATCATGTGATATTATCATTGTATAATCGTAATTTATAGCGATTTATTTCTTTTAAACTAAATAGAAGCCGAAATTATCGTCCAGGAAGCTACCGAAAAATTAGAAGACGTGCCGTTTTAAAAAATGGGTAATGTATTCAATTGCTAATGGATCAAATTGCCAATTTAATTGATTTCTTTGATCTAATTTCAATGCAGTGATTGCAATGTTGTTCAAAAGAAAATCTCGCAGAGGAGAATACGTTTCTTGCAAGATATTTTCACAACACTCGTCGACTCGCAGTGGCGATGGACCTTGATTGTGTTCGCTCTTAGTTTTGTTCTCTCTTGGCTTTTCTTTGCGATGATATGGTGGCTCATCGCGGTCACTCACGGTGACTTAGAAGAGATGCACTTGCCCAGCGAACAAGGTTTGTCACTGCTCTTTTTTACTACAATGAGCGGGAATGAATTATTATTCATTAAGCCATGAGATAAACGAAGGGAATAAATTTCAATTGTATTCAAAGGTTGAGCAACCAATCTAAACATACTTGAATGCATATTTAAATCACAAATTATATTCCCCAAATTGTTAACTCATGACATATACTTCCCGCATTAATTTACGACAATTTATCGATAAATAAACATTTAAATTATAGTAGACAATTTTGGACTGCAATCATTTTTTCAATTAAATTTTTTTATTCCATATTTAGCAAAGAATGAATGGGTTCCGTGTGTGTTCAATATATACAGTTTTGCATCATGTTTCTTATTTTCAATCGAAACTCAGGTA
>NW_022201606.1:1886113-2026792 GCF_009176525.2 Contarinia nasturtii
CGAAAGAGTCATATAATTGGTGCAAATATTCGAGCTCAATTGATAAGGTCACATTCAACAAAAGAGGGCGAATTAAATCCACAGTATATAACAGAATTGGACATTGGAACGGATGGCTGTGCATCAGACCTGTTCTTTATTTGGCCGATGGTTGTTGTCCATCGCATCGATGAAACATCGCCATTTTACAATATGTCGGCGTCGGACATGTTACAGGAGAAATTCGAAATTGTTGTCATATTAGAGGGTACGATTGAATCAACTGGTCAGACGACTCAAGCACGCTCAAGCTATTTAAATATGGAGATCTTATGGGGTCACCGTTTCTTGCCAGTCAGTTTTTTTAAAATCACTTTATATTTTGCCATCTTTCCTCGTGAAATTTCAATTATCATTCTGTATTACAGGTTGTTGGATACAACAACGATCGTCAAGGTTACGATATTGATTACTCCAAATTCAATGAAACACTTCCAGTCGATACTCCGCTTTGCTCTGGACGTGAATTAGCTGAATTTTATAAAATTCAAGAGGATATGCAAACTCCCAGTAAGTATTAAACATTTCATTATTTATATATTTGTCCGTTTATGTGTTTGTTTAATGTCGAAAACTGAAGCCGAACAAATATATCCTGCCAACGACGATCAATCCATAACAGCATCAACATCAATTAAAAATTAAAGCCATATAAATCGATTGTAAGTAATATGCATGTTTTCGTCCTCAGAATGGCTAGTTTGTGTTTAATTTTTTAGAATTAAGTTTGATCCAAATGTTTTAATGGACTGTTTTTTCTTCAGAATCATGCAGCTCGTCACCGTACAAAGTGATGGCGCCAATTAGAGAATGTAGCAGTGAAATTTCCTTCAACTATATTCGGCCAAAATTTTTATCACGAGTTTTACCAACATTTCCTGAAAATCCAAACTGGATCGAACATACCAGCTCTGATTCCAATTTAAGAAGGCAAGTTCAAGCCAATGATATAACAACGTTCATCTCATATGATTCAATTAATGAATCGGAAATGCTCTGAGAAGGTGCATAGTTCAAAAAAATAGCAGATTAAAATGTTTATTCTTTAGATGTTGATAGTATTTTAAATAAAATGAGTCTTTTATTGTTCTGAAATGCGAATTATTTTTATAAAACAATGCAAATGAAATGCACATTCGAAATATTTCCAGTATTCAGTTCAAGGTAAATACTAAATACTAAAGTTTTTTTGAATAAAATTGGCCAGCCTCTTGTTTCACACATTCATTGCTTGGTCAAATAAATTGACAACCAACTGAAAAGAAATGATTCACTATACCAATCGATAAAAAAAAGTCATGAAATGAAATATAAATAATACAAAAATTGCGAGTAGAAATATTGTATTTCACATGTTTTTACAAGTAGCTCTTGAACAAATGACACAAGTCGCGGCTGTTTACATTTCACGAAAAGGACAGCAAACAAACAAAAAATCGCCTCTCTCGTAATATTTTTTGTTATTAATATAATCATTTAAAATACATGTCGGCTCAATCATTTCCTGATTTACTTTTTCGTGAGAATGTACGCATTCAGTCATTTATTTAGTGCGTTCACATCAATTAGGACCGCCCATTCGTGATGAGTGAAAAACATAGAAATTGTTGTATTTGCCCATCTGTACATTGAAAATGTAGAATGTGATAAGGTGGAATAAGAGCAAAAATAACGAAATGGCGAGTGATAAGCACAGTTCACAATCGCAGTCCGAATGAGCTCTTCAACGTCGCTGTATCAAAAACAGTGTCAGTTTGTGTTGATTCGCGCCCATTCTAGTTAAATAGAATTTTGTGTGAAATTTTTCAATTTTGTCTTGGAAAAAAGCAGAAGAAGCAAAATGTATAATTAAATGTACATCCAAAATTATTTTCAAACTATTTCTCAACAAAGCGTTCTAATTGAAAGATAATAATATCGTAATTCAGTTGATTGCAGTTGCGTGTGATCAAAAATATTTGATATACCAAACGAAACGGTGACATTTGATATACCAAATGATGGATGAAAAAAGTGGTACAAATCAAGATTCAGGTTCGCCCGACTCAATTCGTGATGAAGACCGACATTTATTAACGCTTTCGCCGAAAGTACAGCTTTGGCCAAATACGCCAGTTACGCCGAATCCATATGACACACTACCTTCACCGGGAGCCTATTATACAACAATTCAATCGACCAGCTCACGGAGGTACGAACAAATATGATAAAAAGAATAATGAGGTGTGATTCCGAGTTTCCAAATTTAAAATTCAAATTCCAAAATTAAAGCAAATAACGTATGACCATTTCAATGAAAACTTTCCATCAATTTCTTTACGCGTGCTCCTATTTCATTTTATTGGACTCTATCATCGTAATATAAAGTGATAAAAAATTTATTACCTTTTGCTCGATCGCCGCATGAAAGAGAGTTTTTTTTTCTCAAAGCAATGAACTAAGAAAGGTCATCATGTAAATATTATTTTTGTATTTGTCTGATATTAAATATTTTTCGAGTATGACAGATAATAATGAAATTTCATGGTTAGTGGTGGATCGAATTTCAGTAGCGAATTATTCTTAACGATATTTGAAGAAATCATAAAGGGATTGTTGAAGTATTCGCGCATTATTAAAGTATCTGTAGAATAGGAGTTATCAAACACCTCATAAATGACCCCGTGACGCCAAGATAAGAAAGCTCGAGTAAGCTAGACGTTTGTGAGAAGATAACATAAGATGAAATGTGTTGACTCGTGTGCAAAGTTGTATCGAACACATGACAGTGTGTCCATGAAATTAAAAAAAAAAACATAAACAAGCAATGGAACAATGAAACGAATTCAATGTTTCGGTTATTTACTAGTTTGTAGTTTTGAAAAATGAATGATTTGTTTTTTATCTAATAGAAGCCGAAATTATCGTCCAGGAAGCTATAGAAAAATAAGACGACGAGCAGTTCTGAAGAATGGGTAAATTCTTCCATTGAATTTGATCTTGTTTGGGTGGACTTATTTCTTCTATCTATAACTCATTTCGTAGTGAATGTAATGTGGTTCCAAAGAAAATTTCAAGAAGAAGGCGACGATTTCTACAAGATATTTTCACAACACTCGTCGACTCACAGTGGCGATGGACCCTAATTGTGTTTGCTCTGGGATTTATTCTCTCCTGGCTTCTTTTTGCGATAATATATTGGCTCATTGCGGTCACTCACGGTGATTTAGAAGCAAATCACTTACCTGCGAACCAAAGTATGTGAAATCATGCACACTTCTATTACCACCACCGAACAAAATTTTATTTCATTTAATTTCAGTTGCAAGTAATTGGATTCCATGTGTGGTAAATATAAATAATTTTGCATCATGCTTACTGTTCTCTATCGAGACACAGCACACTATAGGCTATGGGTAATTTTTCAAAAACCAAAATCCACGAGCTCCATTTGCAAAATTAACCTTGAATTTAATTTTAGTGGTCGTGCAACTACGGAGGAGTGCCCCGAAGCAATATTTATTATGAGTTTTCAATCAATTTTTGGTGTATTTGTGCAAGCATTTATGGCTGGTATTGTCTTTGCAAAAATGACTCGCCCAAAGCAACGAACACAAACTTTGCTCTTTTCAAAGTACGCAGTGGTTTGTCAAAGAGATGACAATTTGGTTTTAATGTTCCGTGTGGGTGATATTCGAAAGAGTCATATAATTGGTGCAAATATTCGAGCTCAATTGATAAGGTCACATTCGACAAAAGAGGGCGAATTAAATCCACAGTATATAACTGAATTGGACATTGGAACGGATGGCTGTGCATCAGACCTGTTCTTCATTTGGCCGATGGTTGTTGTCCATCGAATCGATGAAACATCGCCATTTTACAACATGTCGGCGGCGGACATGTTACACGAGAAATTTGAAATTGTTGTGATATTAGAGGGTACGATTGAATCAACTGGTCAGACGACTCAAGCACGTTCAAGCTATTTAAATATGGAGGTCTTATGGGGTCACCGTTTCCTTCCGGTTCGTTTCTCTTTCTTTTCGGTTTTTCCATCCACTTCAATTTTCATTGTGTATTACAGGTCGTTGGATTCAACAATGAACGCCAAGGCTATGACATCGATTACTCCAAATTTAATGAAACACTTCCAGTCGATACTCCGCTTTGCTCTGCACATGAATTGGCCGAATTTTATAAAAGACAAGAAGATATGCAAACTCCCAGTAAGTATTGAACCCATTTTGTTTTCATTCAAATTTATTGTGCGTCTATCGTTGTTGTCGTTTCTTTGTTTGTTTTGCATATGTATTCTTTTAATATTGCAAAATGAAGCTGAACAAACACATTCCATATAAATTAATAGTAAGTAGCATTTACATTTTCGATCTCATTATGCCTATGATGCGACTATAAAATTAATATCGGCCTAAAGAGTAAAGTTGATCAAAAATTATATTTCTTTTAGAATCATTTGGGTCATTGCCTTCTTCGTATCGTATGATTATACCAACTAGAGAGTGTGGAAGTGAAATTTTCAACTATGTCCGACCAAAGTCCTTATCACCAGTCTTACCAGCATTTCCAGAAAATCCAAATTGGACCGAACAGTACCCCAGTTCGGAATCAAATTTACCGCGGCATCGACGAGACCCATGCAAAACCAACGATACGCCCATCTCAAATGATTCGTCCAATGAATCTGATGTACGAGAAAGTGTATAGCTCAAACTGGCTCATATTTCCTAAAGTTTTTGAAAACACTAAAATAAAATATTATATTCGATTGATGAAAACAGATTTTGCCGGTTTTTTTCATAGTATTTGTATTTTTCAAAAATTGAAAGGGAGATTGAGTTTTGCTTTTCAGCAGACATTCAATAAATGAGCTTTTTTTCACTTTTTCTCAACAATTAATATTCTTTTGACAACAAATTGAACAACACTCAACATTCGGAAAATAGTCTCTTGGTAAGAAATGACATGAATCACATATTAAATGTACATTAGTTGAGTAATTTTGTTTTTATGTACGAAATTTGACTTCTGATTTTTCTATCTAATGATTGATTTGGACAAATTCTTTACAATCAGGTAATAAACATCAGTTTCAAGTATATATATATAATTATCAATATGAAATGTTTTTCTTCAGACAGTAATTGACACTGGTTTTATTTATGTGTGAACAAATACTTGTACGGAAAATATAGTGGTATTTTAAAAAAGAATTTATATTTTTATGTTCATTTATGTTGTATTTGTACGGCAATTTCATTTAACACATATCATTTATTGGAAAATCGGTTGTTGGATCATGAAAGGCATTTCATTGAATTATGGCAAGTTTAACGTAATTTTTTTACTCGACGAAAAATTCACTGTTTTTAATAAATTATGAGAATTTTTTTAGCTACATCTATGACTTGTGAACATATTCTGAGGGTTTTTCTATAGCAAAACCATTTTCAAATTCTTGTAGTGAATCGAACATGAATTTACTATAAAATAAACCTTCTGTATGCACATTCAAAGCCAAATAACTGTTGACTTTAGAGATTTTTAACATATTTGTTTGAGTATAATTGTACGCGTGGTTCGCGTCTACTTTGCTAATAACTTGAATGCAAATTGGTAGTGATATCTTTTCTTTTGGAGTGCCAATGTCACCTTTGTTGTAAATACAGTTTGGGGGAACAATTTGATTTAATTCTTTTTATGCATAAATATCTTAACCAAAATAGCCATATGCATTATTCGTCCAATATACATGAATATTGGGAGTAATATGCGTGTACCAAGTGGTAAATTAACGATTGCTTATCTGTTTACGTGAATTGTATTTCAAGGTGTGATTTCTATCAATTAAAGAGTATTGCTCCACATTTTTCTTGATTATACTCTGCACAAGCTGATAATAATTTCATATAATATGCATATGCCAATCAAATATTAATGTGCTTTGTATTTAGCGCATGTGCGAATAAAAGGATTATCATTTTAATATTTTGGTTGTTCCCATAATTTTTTAAATTTGATAGATAAAATTTTCTTTAAATTTTGCAGAAAAATAGACTTTTTGGTACTAAAAATATTAACCGTTTCATTTGCTGATTTGCTTTAAAACTTCTTTATATTATTCGAATTTACTTAACTAAGAAATCACAAGCGAACCTTGGATCGAGTTAACCGATAATTTATAGCTGTTATTCACAGGTACTCTTTACCAGCGGTCTGATCTGTGTGATCAAATTATCTTGAAAACTTATCAAACAATATCAAGATCGGCCCATTTACCAGTTGACTCGAACGCGGGTATGATTGTGGTAATAGTGAAAGTTGCATATTTATTTCCTCAATTTATAACGACTTCCTTATGAGCCTTTGAAAAATGGCTGATAATGAAAGTTAAAAGTACAATTTATTTTTAATGTATTTTTTTATCTTTGGGGTGATTTTATTTTATCATATGATTGCTTGCATTTGCAAAAAAAAAAAAACATTTTTCTCATCTATTTGAAAAATATATATGACAAAATGTATAGTAAATTTCGAACGGGAAAACACTTATTTTAATTTACATTTTGATCATTTAATTTAAAAATTTAGATTTTTGTCTACGCAACTGACTGGCAAAAGAAACATATTGGTCATTTATACATTCTATTACAGAACAAATACTTCAAATGAATGTTCTTATCATCTACAAAATGGCATCTGCGAACTCAGCCTAAATGACATAACCTTGCCGCCGCCAATATTTCATTTCTGTTTGTTATTCATTTACATATTTTAATATGGCGATACTATATAACCATTGATCATTGAGTAGAGAAACAAAATACCTGTACATCATTTCGGTAATTATAAAATAGTAAAAGAGTGCAGTTGAATAGTAATTCAAATGGTTCTGGAAGTTTCACGATAGAGACTCCACGGTCACAAGAATAAAGGCCAACATTAACTGGGATCATAAATGCGATAGTGAGGTCATTGTAAGTATAAAGTGTTCGAAAAAGAAATATTTTGATAAAGAGATAATCAGCTATAAATATTTCAGCCATGTAATTTTTGTTCACATTCTCGATTCTCAATTGTTTTCAGGATTATAATTGGATCGAGTAGTGATTGACATGCTGCAATGTTTTTTAGAAAGGTATTAATTTTGGTTTTGATTCTCATATAACCCATTTGCGGACTAATTTTGTCGATGGCGGGACTGTGCGGAGTTCGGCGGAGATAGCATGCAAATGCTGAGTTACTAATCATCTGCTTAAGAATGATACACATAGAAGTGCTGTTACCCTCGTACACACAGAGTTTGTATGTCATCTCCGCGAAACTCCGCACAGTCAAAATGACTCCGCAAATGAATTTATGGGTTGCGTACATACTTCATTTCAGTTTTGCAGAGAATTTTACATGGGTCAATCACGAAATTCTAGTGCATCTAGTTTTTGATAAGATTTCACAAGAAAACTAGAAAATTCTAGTGCGTGAAGTTGGCTCTCAGTAGTTTTTCATATGAATTATATGGCCTTTGGTGTGAAGTTGGCTTCGTTTGTGACGTCATTCTTCACACTAGATTTACTAGTTTTTCTAGTATTCACTAGCGTGATTCGCCCCATGGAGTTTTAGACCATTTACATTTACATAACACGATTCTGAATAGGTTCTCATCTTAAAAAGGTAAATCTTTGTGAAAATGAACTCTAATTCTAAATTCCTCTAAACATATCACTGTGTACGCCAGTGCCTAAAACCGTTGTTACAGGCACCGGTACACTGCATAGTGGCAACATTGCTCGATAAGTTAAGTAATTTTACGATGTTTCACAATTTTATATGTATATAATCATGGTTTTTTTTGTTAACTTATTGCTTAAAATTATGTTTAAATTGTTCGAAAGGAGACGTGGAATAAAAGTCATATTTAATTAAATAGTTTGCATTATAATAAGATTGTCACACAAAAGATAGAACGTTTCTTAATTGTTGTTGTTTGGTTTTTAAATTGTAAGTGAATACATATACTTTTAAAAGTGTTGGGAAATCAATTTCCTTGATTTTGACATTGTATACTCTTCTATCTACGTTAATTTTATGCACATCAAGAAAGAGCATCCCTACTATTCGGTGTGCTACTTCTATACAAATATCAGTTATAGGAATTCGGTTCGTTGGTTAATAATAAGCAAGAGTGGTGGAGGTAGAAAAAGTTTGATCCAAAATGTTGTTGCACTAAACGTTACTTTACATTGAAACTGAATACATGGTGCCAGCACCTGTGACAGCCATCACAAAATGTAAAATACAATCAAAGTATTTTTATGACATGCTCTCAATGCATTTTTGCTTCGTGTCTATCCCATAAATGCTTATGTCCTTCGTCGATGCGAATCGAATACACGGCTCGAATCATTCAGTATTTACGTAGCCCAATTTTCTTCTTCTTTTTTCAAAGGAAGACAGTAATTGCATAACATTTTGGAAATGTAATAAAAAGACATTGACTGTGAGGGAAAAAAAATTCTTCAGAAAAGATAGCAAAGTTTACGTCTTATCTTTCGATTGAATCTCTTAAATGATACTAAACATTGCCAAAATTGTTATTCCTATGGTGCAAACATACTATAAGTGCTTTTTTTCAGCGTTTAATTTAAATTGTTGCCTGATTTGGTCAGACTTTTTGCATTTTTCTGCTAAATGGCCTTTAATAATATTTTAATATTTCTAGCATTTGAATAATTTTATTTAACTACACCTAACGCACTTGAAATTCATCTACAAAACTATCTCGAATTTATGAGCCCGTTTTCCACGTCTGCCATTTAAAAAAACAGCAGCCGCTTTGGTCCATGGGAGATATTAATGATACTGCGCGGAAATATTGCAATTTCTAGAAATGTTCTAACTTCAAAGTACTTTGATCCATTTTATTTTACTTCACTATCAACTTGTCGCGGATTATTTTTTTAAAAAAACATAACAGGTACGAAAACTCCCAAATAATGATGTCGCACATTCATTTGATTTCAAAAGTAGCGCATCAGAAAATTATTGAAATTCATTTGCAACCAGTGACCGGTTCGCGCATATTTCTATGCCTGATAGCTATGCTAAGCATAGCGGAGACGCAAGCCGCAACGCACCCGTCACCATTCGATTCGAGCTATATTGTATGCGCACGGTCGTCTGCATAAACGAACATGTGTATTGTTCATATAGAGTGAACGGCGATGCGTCGGTTGCGTTTGCGGCTATGCTTGGCATATCTATGCTACCTAGCGTATTTAGGCAAGCATAGAAATATGCGCGAACCGGTCACTGTTTGCAACTCGTTATCTATATTCAATATTCATCACATCGAATTTTGAATTAAATTCATTCAGTTTTGGAGGAAAACAAGGTAAACTTATAACATGTTATCAATTTTTAAAATTAAAGCCACTTGTTTTGCCTCTCTCCGTATAATTTCCAACTAAGATAGAATAAATTGTTTTTCGTCCAAAATCGAAATTCGAATTAAACCACTTATTATATTTTGATAATACCTAACATTTAAATCTTGAGGATAATGAACATAAACTGATGATAAGAAATGAATGCCGATTTATTTTTCAATGTCTATACTATCTTTGATGAACTTTCAGACGAGTAATGTATTTGGTGCACTCAAGCGTGATGTTCGCGGTTCAATCTGCAGTGATTTCGAGTACAATTCATCGTCGTCCAATAATAATGATGCATCTAGAAGGTATGATGTTACTTTTGGTATGTGCTCGATCTTATAGGGAGTTTGTTGAAAGTGACGAATCTCCCGAATTACATGAGCCAACTAAGTACAATAAAAATCAAACGTTTTTTGTCAATAAGATTACTGGATGAAATCCACCACACATACTCACCATTCTCATTTTGGAAAAGTTCAGCAGGCCATCGGGTGTAAAATCAGGTGTGCCCTCTTCAATGAAGCTTAAATCGGTAAGATACATGCCCAAGTACGGTATACATGGTGGATCACAACAATGTAACGCTTCACGCATGCTTCGGAAGCGACCATCCGAACAAACAACTGCCTGAAGTTTTGATATTGTGTGTTTGATCTGAATATTCAAGAAAATTCCAATTTATATTCTGTTAAATTGCAAGAGACATGGATTTAATTAAACGAACCGTTTTTGGCACTTTATCCCATGTTTTCTTCAATCGAAAAACGGCCGCGTTTGTAAAAGCTGCACAGACTTGTAAAACTCCATTGAAGTTGTGTAAACAACGATTGATATCTCCGACAGCAGTCCACTTTTCGATGGCCAAAACACGTGCTTGCATATTATTCCTGTTCATAAATTAAGAATATGAGCAGAACGTTCGTTGAAAAGCGTTAAACTAAGAAATGATATGTACGCACCGCGATATGATTTCTGAGCAAATAAGCCTTGTGCCATCGTTGAATCTCTTCGTCATTAGTGAAATGTGTTCGGCTTGCGTTTTTTTGCTCGATTTCATCCAAGCCTGTCCGAGAAACTCTCTAAAAACGTGAATTGAATCAATGATTGTGCGTAACCATTTATATTTATGATTATTTAACTTACTCGCTACGAATGTTTACAAAAATCTGATGATCTAAATATGTCATTTGCTCAGCAATTTCGAGAGCCGATAACGTTTCGATACTTTCTTTGCTTGGACTCTACAATAAAATAATGATGATTTAGTTACCATTCACATACTAGAAACGATTGATTTGTTACCTTTGGTGGTTCTAATAGTTCCTGTAGTTTTTGTTGTCTATTTTTCATATTTTTCATATCGTCGCGACATAAAAGCCGAATAAGCTGTTCGGCGGCTCGAATTTCTACTGGCAATAGGTGTGTGGTTATTGTTACTCTTTCTAAAAAATTTATAGTTTCGGTTCTTAATTCAGCATCTTGTGCAAAATCTTGAAAGTGTTTGGAAATCCAATGCCTGTAATGAAAAAAGAACGAAATATTCGGAAAATGTCTTACACATGCTTGAATTGCACATACCGCAATACATTCAAAACACGAATTGTTGCTGGAGAGCTGACCATATTACGTTCTTCATTTTCTTTGATGGTCGCTTGTTCGAATGCATCGTCACGGGGATTACTGGATGCTGAAGTGGCTATTGCAAACGCCGCCGCCGCAGTAGACGTGCTACTCCTAAATACATCCATAGACAACACAATTATATTAAAATGTGGGAAAATCAATTGGAATGAAATTTCTTCTAAATTTACAGCCATATTTGTTTTATTTACAAGTGTTGGGTTTTGGTTTTAATGTTTTTTTTTACTGTTTGCGATGGTATTTTTTCAACAATATATATATATATTTACAGTTTGCATAAACACACAAACAAGGGTGTTTATACAGTAGTTACAAATTTGAACAGCCACATGAACACTGCGGATTGTGTGAGCATGGATGTTTTTTTTGTGTTTTGTGCATTTTATGCTTGAAACTTTCTAAAAATTGCCTTGTGTATTGTTGTTAGAAGTGAAATAAAAAGAATTCAAAGCTACAGAAACAGCCACCTGCCCTTGTTCTAAATCTAAAACGTAACTAAAATGTTCAAATTACCGAAGAACTATAATAACTATAATGTCGTTAAACATGTTTCATCATAATTTGTTATTACCAAGCATTTTTTTTTTTTTTTTGAAAAATATGTTTCACTACTAAAACTCCTATAAAGGTATATTTATTAATGAAGAGCAAAATGGTTTACGCAAGCTCTACGAAATATTTACAGTGCCGTTTATTCTTCTTTTTTCGTTATTCACCAGCGCCATCGAACTATCTAGACCTATCTATATCTAGTTAATGGGATGAGGAAATAATTGTTGTTTGTTCGTAATTAAATTTTAAAAAAATGAATAGAGACTTGAAAAAAAAATACGATTTATAATGATAAAAAAAAAACAGATTTTAAAAGAGCATGAAAAAAGAGAAAATGATGAAGAAATTCTTAATCCAATTAGAGCACGCATAGAGTGAGAAAGAGGCTTATCATTACACAATCGCGAATAACGTTATAATAAAAGACGACCATCAAATACAAATTCAAATGACTGAAATCATATAAATTTGTCATTCGTTTCAATCAAACATCATAAAAATTACAAGTCAACGGACAAATACATTCTACGCAATTTACTAGCCAATTCAACACAAAAGTCATCTAAGACATGCAAACATTCAAAATCACATGGTATTTGCTAAGCTAGACTACGTTGGAGTGATGCGTAGAAAATGAAAGAAATATAACAAGAGATTATTATATAAACTCACCACAAAGGGTCTGGTCCAAAACTGTTTTACGATGATAATAAATGATAATTTTGATCAAAAATTACAATAATCATGTTTACTTTCATGTTTAAATGAACCAATTCATATTATTCACCATAAATGAAACAACAACATGAATCACTCTGATTGAATTAATACGATCGAAAGGTTTTTCTTTTTTTTTTTCGAATATAAATGAAGTAAGTTTTAGCTTTTCGGTTAACGAAGAGCAATTCAATATCACGAGATGAAACATCAAAATAATCGCAATTTTTTCCATTGTCAATTTTTGTTGGTTTTCGATCCATCGAATTGAATAAAATGCTTCATTATTTTATTGATTCATCTGCGTTCGATTGCTTGAAACAAAGAAGAACAAAAAGGGATACACGCTATAGATTGGACACGAGTCTGTTTCGTTCACAAATATTAAACGTAATTTTATGAAATATTTGTGAACAAACATTTAGAGATCGTTGTCGAATCCATCATCACAGAAGAGAGAAAAAGGTAGAATTTTACGAACACCTAACAGAAACTTCGCAACAAAGTGAACGAGAGAAAAGCATAGTGTAATGAAAAAAAAAAAGAAATCAAACAAAAACATCTAATGTCAAACGAAACAAAATGCAATCAATATATTAGAGTGAACGATGGTGTGAGTTCAACACCATCTGTCTCAATTTTTAAACGTGTTAAACTCAAGAGAAATTTTTTTTGAAACAAAGTGTTGCAATTCCATAATATGAAAATACAATTCAAAAATAAAATTGGCATTAAGAATAGAGCGTTAGAAAGAAGATTGTTTCCAATGCTGAAAGAAGATCGATGGTTTATGGTTGAGTCGGCATTTGTTTGGCTATTGTGTTATTCCCAATCGGTAAAACATTCGATTTCGTGACACCTGTGATTTCGTAATTTTTTATCTTGCATTTCTAAACACTTGATCTTACGTTGAATTTGCTAGTTTGCTCAAATGCTATCGATTTTCTAATTTATAAATTTTACGCAGAAGACTGCGACCCGCGCGCCGATGGATATCAAATTAATTGGAAATATAATAAATATTTTTAATAAAGTCACCTTCGATGAGATTGTCTATATGATGTGATTACGACGCCAACCTTACTGCTGCATGGAATGGCATCATGCTGAATTGATGCACGTGGAGAAATCGTTCCGTAGGATGAACCACCAACCGAACCACGTGGTGTTGTAAAAAACGCAGTACTGTTCGCTGCGTCGTCATCACTCTCGGAAAATCGTCTGCCACGTGGAAAATAATGTTTTTTATACGAAATTTTCCCCATATATAATTTTTCCACGAAAACATAATTGGTGTTCGGTGAAAAAAAGATTTACTCACCTAGAGCCATCTTTTGAAGGTGTTCCGAAAAGGGTCTTTTTAATTTTTTCAGCGGTTTTTGAAGTACGTCGAACACTTCTGGGACTGATAGGGCGTTCAAAAAACTGAAAAATTGATGTTGAAGAAATGAAAAATCCACCGAATCGAATTTCTGCGTAATTGATATATGCTTACCTTTGGAATTCCACCAAAGCCCCCTTCAGAGCTATTAAGTTGTAAGCTTCGACGATGCTGTGATAAGGCCGCAACTGGCACACCAATTAAAGTTCCAGCACTTGGTCGTCGATTCATTGTTAAATAGCTCATCGGCTGTAAAACATTGCTGCTCGTTTTGCTCGGTGTTGATTGTACCGAAAATGGTTTACCGCCGCCACCTCTTTCATCTTTCAAAATGCTTTTTTCAACAGCCGATATGATTTTCGGCTTCGAACTTATTACATCAGTGGTTGACTTCTCAGCCTTAGGCGCTATTTCAATTTTATTTTCATCCTCTTTGGCAATTGATTTACGCTTTCGTTCCGGTAATGGGCTCGTTGGTGCTTGAGAAAATTTAAACTGTGCCGTATCCTTTTCATTATCCTGTGCCGAACCGGATCCGGTCGAACCGACAAGTGTAACGCTACTTAAATTCGATGGAGACGATGGTCCACTTAATAAATTGAGCGTAGTTCCGTTTAATGTATCCACACTGCTTGAAGTGGTTATTATTGTAGTTGGCGAGAAACCTGAATGAGCTGGTGGCGTTGTCGGTGTCTCTTGATGTACGGAAATTTCAACAGTTGTTGTGGTTTGCGTAATTGGTGGCGTATCATCAGAGTTATTTTCATTCGTGTCTTGATCAATGGTGCTTAATTTCAATTTCAAAGCAGTTGAATCTGTACTCATTGACCGATCACGGTCACCAACTTCAGAACAATAGCCTGAAAGTAATTTCAAAGCTTAGTCTTTTCGCTTTTTAATGTAAAATGTTAAATGGAATACCTGAAACAGAGCTCGCTCCCGATGTTCGACGAGGCATTATATTCTCCTCACCTTTTGGTATATTAAGGCGTTCGTTTATTTGCTCTTGAGTTTCATCTCCATTTGGCTGTGCCGCGTCAAAGACATCTTTCAATGCCTGCAACACTTCTTGAGCGCTGCTGAATACTCGATACGTCAGCAAAAATGTGTTGAGAAAATCAATCGAGAGAAACCTTAAATCTGTTACAAAAAAAAAAAGATTTTTTTTTTCAAGTAAATATTCTCGTCCGAGCAACGCGTCTGCAGATTTTATCAAATATAATTTTTAAAAAAAGAAATGCGATTCTCCATACCTGTTAAACGTTGTAGTAGACGTTCGGGTGTTGCATATCGCACTTGCGGTAATTTACAGGAATTTAAAGTTCGAGAAAATCTTATATCTATATCGTCCGTGAAGAGCCTTGGATCGGAGTGCAGTGTTAGCTGTGGACCTATAGAAGAAGCTTTAATAGAATTCACGCATTACAAGAACATACATTCACACGACATCGAATTGTTCATAATTACAAACCGATTGATTCAGTTGTTGGCGAGAGCATTGTGTGCAGATGAATATTATCAATGCATTGCGATATGTCGCTGATCCACGCTTCCTTGTCTTGTACCGTTGGTGCAACCAAATGAATACAATGCCTTGCATCTGATTTAGTTACAACCATTATTTTAAAATCACGATTCCCCGTACACATTGTTTCATTTACACTTAGACTACTACGAAACGTTCGCTGCGATAAAACGTCGGTTTCGGCTACAAAATTACCAACAATAGATTGTGATTTAAAAACCGATCCAATGATTTCAATTCGAAAATATATAATGGTCTTACCGTCGTCTTCTCGGTCCGAATCATTTGGTTCTTCAATCAATGTTGCATCTGCCAAGGGTATTTTGCCAACATCTTGCAACAAATGTAATCGTCCTCCCGACGTTCTAAAATGAAAGTATTCATGTCAAACATGCTCGTATGCGAATGTACCCATGCAATGATGTCTTTTGAAATGAATTGAAAAACCCACCTATTGGCAATTATCATGTAATTAGAAAATAAAAAACATTGGCGCACCGCCTCGCGTTCACTCTTGAATGTTGATGATAGACGACGACGAAATGGTGATTTACCCTCGGGTACTTGAATAAGACTTCCTGCAAATTTTCGAATTATACAACCAAAAAATACAAATCATAACGCAAAAACTCTAAACACTCAAATTCAACGGGGCAGAAAGGTGCTGTTCATGCGTTTTCCACATCAAAAAAAGAATGTAAGCACAAAAATGTATTCAAAATGCTTGCTATGAAATGTGCTGATGCTTCAAAGAAGGTATAAGAAGCATATACATGTTTACTTAAAATGATGACGGTAGCATAAATGCGCTCTATTCGATAAAATGTCAAACATATCGTTTGAATATATTTATGGATACAATATGTACATAGTGTTTGTAAGAGTGGTTTGGTATATTGAAACTTGCCTTGGCGTACGAATACTTGATTTACATCGAGCAATATATCGCAACCCTCAACAATCATACGTTCGACGGCTAGATTCTTGCGTAAATTTTCTGTTTCAGACACTTCATCGTGCATTTGACGTGATAAATCTTCTAATTGCTGGCGCGCATTACAAAGACTCTTTCGCTCTACATGGTCAAATGGTGTGTGCGCCAATAATTCGTGCAATGTGATGATATATCTTGGAATCTGAAATAATTAATTGCATATTTGAGCTTTATTACCACTTTATTCATTTTTAACGACAAACGTATGCGACACGTACACACGTGATAGGTGAGTATACGGAATATATCGACTTACCTGACTCATTGGGTATGTTAGGAACATTTCCAATGAACGTCCTTTGCAAGCTGGCTTGGATTCCAAACGTCGCAATACAATTGAAAACTCACTTCGGCTCTTACATTCAGTGAGCACTTGCAATGAATAGTGATGATTTCGCACATATTCTTGATAGATGCTCAACATTGGCAGCAGCATATCGAATAAATCGCCTGGGGAAGTCAAGAGATTTCATTACGTTGTGTTTGACACTACAAAACAAAAACCACAAAAATTATTATTCGGTCAACACAAAATAGATTACCCAAAACTAATGTTGGCCACGACTCCAACCGAGACGTGAGTCCTTTCAAGAAAATTTGATGAAGAAACAATACTGTTTCGGAATTTAGAAATATCGAATTGACATCTTCGTGAGTCAGAGGTGGCCGTTTGGAACTTGCAGCCATTTTGAATGGTCGCAAAAAACATGAGACCAACACTTCAAGCTGTTCGCAATACTCCTCTTCGCTTTCAACCATGCTAAATACCAAACTATTACGTCTTCGCATACTTTCCGCATGCGGTGAATTGATATATTCATCGACAATTTGTTTCCATCGCCTTCGGCAGAGCCAGCCCCGGAAGAACGACTGAACCTAAAGTTAGATTTATGAAATTGAAATTCATCTCGGAAATTCGACTTGTGCCGTTAGCGCATGGTACCTTTTTTATTTTCTTCAATTCGGCCGGTTCTTGGTTCTCATGAATGTGCCAACAATCATTACGCGGACAATAAACACGACTCGTTTCAGCAGTTATACTTCCCCGGGAACTTGTACATGCCGATCCAACTCCGCCAACTACAATGACATTCAATTAATTTTTTAAAACAACAGAAAAAAAATCCCCAAACAAAAGTCGAATTTAATATTCACCAATATCACTCCCATTGGCATTAGCGGCTATATTACTTCCAAAACTTTCGCGACGAAACTTAACTGGACTTATGCAAATCGATGGACGCTTTGAATACTCTTTTCGCAAACTGAAAATCTATTTAGCATAACATTGAATAAACAAATAAGATAAAAACGTGTTGTATTTAACTTTGTTTATGAGTCAAACGTTGAGAAAATTTTAAACATAAAACATTTTCCATTTTTCACGAATGATTGATTGATACAATCCCAATATGAGGGTTGTCCGTGTTCATTTTGACATGTTTATGTTCACAATAATGTCTCATACCTCATTTCGTAGTTTTTTAATTTCCGTTGATAATTCTTCACATTGCTGAGTGTATTGCCATTTTGATGTTCTCTCACTTTCCACAACTTGCAATAAATGAACATGTTTCTGCTCTAGTTCTTCTTTTTGCAACAACAATTTATTGAAGCTACGAAAATATCAAGTTAATTAGTCAAAGTTTTCTGTCAAAACGATCATATATCATCTCAGGTTGGCACCACGTCACAATTCAGAAGTGATAATTACCTTGCCTCCCTTATCGCACCGATCCACGCATTGCATTCAGACTCATGGGCCGCTTTCAGTTCATAGTTTCGATGGTGTTCGCGTCGATAGGAAATTGTAAAGCAATGCTGTAAACATTGACCAGAATATAAACAATTTGATTGACAATTTTTTCAAATCAGATTTTTATCGATAGCAATGCTATTATTGAAATTGCGCATCACGGTGTGGTGACCACCACATTCAATTGAGTTGACTGTTGTGTAAGCAGTTTCTTGTGACGTATTCAATAGAAAATTGGCTGACATTAACCATATTTATTACCCCAATAAAATAACGTATTTAGAGCTTTTTCTCGAAATTGAAACAAAAAGCAAACATAAAAATTGTGTCACAAACGGAAATTATATATTTGTTTTTATTTCCAGTACATTTTATATTCAGCTTTGAGGATTTCCGCAATTTAAATATTTGTGAAACAAAACATAAACGAACATAAAAAACGGTTAACATGACACTGGTGTTGTGTTCTCAAGTCGAACGAAAATATTCACGACGGGATACATGTATGTAGAAATTGTTTCCTTTTTTTTGCACTCATCAAACGAACTCGTTAGAAAGGTGAGAAAAATTGGCTGCAGAATGTTCGGAGCATATACAAGGTATTCGCATATGTGGAGCGCAAGCAAATTGAATCGTTCATTTGAAGAGATTTCGTATATTATATGCCATAAATCTCATATAAATGTATGAAGCTAATGTGAGAGTCTACTTCATATGGTTTGATGATGAAAAAGACACCGAATGTACTTGTTGGCGTTCAAGTAACTATGTCAAGGTCAAATTATCTCTTACAATGTGCGGGCTCTTCAACTCAAAAATCGTTCTCCATCAAGTGCGTACGCTATGCGTAGAATGTCGCTTTTGCTGTATCCCTTCCATTGTATACATCCGTAGCACATGCTCGTGTCAATTTTCCAGTGTACTGGAGTGAATGTTATATGGTGTATTGTATGCGTATAACGTACATATACCATAGTAAATGGATTGAGCTAAGCTTTTTTGTGTTGCTACCTGAACCACTCAACATATTCATACAGTTATTGAGTGTATTATTCGGTTGAAATTGGATGAAGTTAACCAACTAATCTCTTGGATACACGCACAAAATAAAACAATAACAAAAAGAAATATATATAGGCGAGAAAAACCGTACACGCAAAATATTCATTTCGAGTGATGATCAATCTAGCTTATTAAGCATCATACGAATAAAAGATTTACTTTGTTGACAACATTTCCACCACAGTAAATAACCACTTTTTGCCCCCAAACAAAATTGATAGTTTTTACCTGTAATTTTTCTTCTTTTTGCGATGATTTTGCCACTGGTGATCCAACACATGACGGCGGTGTTGTCAATCGTTCACAATATGAACCCTCAAGAAATACTAACCACATGAATTGTTATTAGATGAATTGTTGTTACTACTATCATATTTACTTACTTATTCCAGATGGTTTCGTTGAGTTTTCATTATCGTAATAAAATAAAAGGTTCTGCAGCAATTTTAAAATACCGAGAAGAGAGGGCGAGAGTGAGTGAGAGGGAGAGAGAGAAACAGAAATACCGATAAGCAAACAGATAAAATCGAGAGATAGAGAACGAGCACGAGGAAATTGAACCTCCATGAAGTTACATCCATCCATTTAATATCCAATTTAATTTTATTTTTTTGTATTTTTAATTTACTCAAGTACCTGGTAGAGAACAAACCATCGCATTTGCCAGCGATTACAATCAGAAGTCCGCTTTTGGAGATGTCCACGCTTTTTATGGAAAATAGGTAGAGATATAATAATGCATAAATTGGAGATATGGAACCAACGGAATTTTCATTACTTTATGTATATTGTATTATGTATATATTTATATACTAGAATGAACGGGCGCGTGTACGCTGTTCACTGGGTGCACACATAAGGCAACTTTATTATAGGCTATATAGTCTATCCAGGCTTAATATTTTCATTGTGTGTCAGTCAGTTGCTTGGAGCGCCTATTTTGCTCTTACAATGACACGCTTGTTTCGGATTTTACGGACAATCAAGGAGGAATATAAATCTGGAAATATTACAGTATCGTAGATGTGACGACATGTATAAGCATATTTTTTTCTTTCGTATGCCGTATTTCTATCGCGTGAGCATTTTTACCTGTAGCTCTATGTATACATATAGAAATGTAAGGAAAAAAAGAGGTTTGACGTCGGTTATGGGTTTCGAAGTTTTTTGAAGGTCGCCACAGTTCGCAGCACGTTTCCTCCAAGTCACAACCATAGCGTTAACAAACAACGAAATTTCTGCTTGTGTAGCACCTTAATTGAATTTTAAAGGAAACGATTCGATTAAAGGTGAAAGCAGTACCACATTAAGATGCATAATAAACACATCATAATCATTTAAATACAACACAAAACTAGTGTTAATTTACATGAATTGAAATACTATACTACGGGCCATTGCACTATTTTTTGCGTTTATCATTTGGGTGTTCTCGTATTTTTGATCTATGACACTTTAATTTAGGCATTAAAGTAGATCAAATTGTGTGAGGTAAAATGATTTTTTTTTTGATAAACTAGTTAAACTTTCAATTTTTATATCGTGCTTGAACGATATTACTTCGATCGAAGAGTAAATATAAAATTAATTCTATTAACATAAGAGTATTCACATGGGTTATTAAAAGTTAATTTTAAAATTTCAACGAAAAATATATAACAAGGTTAAATAAATAAAATCAAAAAATCAATTGCATTTAATTACAGAATATATATAAATCCAACACCGACATGATTTCGATCCAGATTTACCAGTCAAGTCAAGTGCTCGAGAATTTAGGATACGTTATTGCTGTTAGTGTTTTAGGTATATAAAATTGGATCACTAAGCAGCGTGAATCACTCTGTAAACAGCCCTATTTTGTACAGATTTGAGCAAATCAAGTACGATGTTGTTTGTGCTCAGTGACGGTGTTCTCACACACATATTTTTTTTCGTTCTTATGTTTTGCATTACATGGAAAATGACGCTGGATAAGAATAATGAAATGGAACGAAAACTATTTCTACACATTCACTGAACCGAATCCTTCTCTCGCATTTTTTTTTACTAAACGATTTCTATGTTTCGTGATTCATTCGACTGTGCGTTTGACGCTTCTTTCTATACAACATTAAACGATGGCTTCCATCCAGCCAGCATTTTAATGAATGGCAGTTAATTAGTACAGAACAATTGATTATAAAAGAATACTGTCGATATTGATTTTGCTGCTGGTCGAACATTTTTTTTTGGTTCAGCAATTGATTGAAAGAATTGAAGCTTTTCCAATAAAACATTTTCCATCTTCCGAATTAGATGGAAATTTGTAACGTGTTTGCTCATTAAAAATGAAAAGAAAGCAAGCGAAAAAGTGATATTGATTTTGTGTGTGTGTGTGTTGTTATTATATTACAATGCTATGAAACTACCATCCAATTCAATTGAATCTCAAGCATTGGTTTCGTTTTTACACAGGGCACGGTTCGAATACTTGGAAAATTGTATTTTCGTTACTGCACATCGAATAACCTTTAGCCCGGGAAAACAATACAACATAACAATCAAAGCCATTATGTTGAACTGAACCGAATATTGTCTTAGTTGATGTTCATTTTATGGATGAACGCGTCGATTTCGCCAAGTAAAACTGTATTCTTTTTTATAGAATGAATAAGTTAAACGAGGCCAAGTTAAGTATAGTGTAGTATTTCGTTTTATTTATGGACAGAACATGATATATTTGACTCTTTTCGCAAACTACTTCAATTCACGGAATTGAGCCTAATCAATTCAGACAAAAAATATGATCGATTGAATGATATGGAACTTACCATTGAGTGGTCGTATGTTGCTCGATCCGCTAAATGCAGTAGCTGATTGTCGTTCACACGAACATTCCTTTGCATTTTTGGACTCAACATTTTGGTGGTGATGGCTTTTTTGTTTCCGTTTGGTTTGTTCGTTTGGTCTTAAAATTTTGATCGGTTAAGCTAAATTTGCACAATGTTATGAAAATATTTCCAAACCATTTTTTATTGGAATTTAAGGGTTATTATTCACAATTCGCTGCAATATTAAATAGCTAGATGCTAAATATGAACGTGAACTATTTTGTTGAAAGCGGAATTTCACACTTTCCATCCGAATAACTTATGTAGTCCGTGTGGTTTTTGGTTGCACCACTGAAAATACTTTGCATGGCTTATCCGTAAATGGAATTATTTCTCGACACTCAACATTTTTTCATTCTTAGTCTCTCTCTCTCGTCGTTCGAGTACAATGTTGCTTATATCTGATTTACAACTTTGTGGCTTATATCTATGAATTCATTGCACGGAAATAGCTAAAAAGCTTTTCGTCGAATCTATTTAATTTTGAATTTCATGTTTCTTTCATGTTATATTCACGCCAAATATCAAGTGCTAACAACATTTGAAGAATTTCCAGAGGTGTGTGTGGTGTTTTTTTTTTCTCGAGACAAAAAAGGAATGTAATCTCGAATTTTCTTGATATAAATAATTAAAGTCTGTTTTTTATGACCTCATATCTGCACCACGATATAGTTTCAATGTCGCACATGCATTAAAGTACACTCTTCTTTCATTTTAATTATAATTACATTTCGACGTAGTAAAATTAAAAAAAAGCGAGAGTCATGTCTCGTTAAATCCACTCTTTTATTTTCGTATCTCACCCCACAAACCCTCTCGCAATCATATCGCTTGTATATTCATATTATATATTCGTGCATTTGTATACATATAATTGTGCTTTCCCACCCAAAAAATGTTGCTTTTTGTTCGTTTCGAAAAATTTCTGTAGCTTCACGTCATTTTCCACTCATTTATAATTTACTTAATTTTCTTGAAAACACTAAAACCGAATTAAAAACGGTAATTTTGTTTTTTTTTTTTTTTAATTTAAAATGCACACCGTTTTCTCATATCTTTTGACTTGTGCGTTGAGCTCATCTATTTTTAGATTCAAAGTGCCATTTATCTGATTTCTGCTACATTGAGAACACGATATCGAAGAAAAAACCCGTAGATTATTTTTTTCTCACACACAAAATTGCTTTATTTCTTAAAAAAATATGCACGGCTTAAAGTAGAGAGAAATTTTAGTTTTATTATGTTTGATCTCACATTTTTGCTTGTACAATGAAAATGAAATTTTTTGTAATGTTAGATAAAAAAAAAAGTTACTTTAAATTTGGCATGGAAATTGAAAGTGACTTGTCTGTAGCAGCAATAAAACACGACTGAAAAGGAACTTTTTGGAAACCAACCTGGGCCATGGAGAAAGTTGTTCATTTGAATGCGGCGCCGCAAACAAGTGTCCACGGAGGAGCAGTCTTTCCTTTCCAAATACATTGCGTGTTTCATATATTAAAATTGCATGTTTTGAGCAAAAAATCCAGTGAACGAAACGATTGAAGAAGCGGGAATCTGAAGAAAAACTGAATTAATTGAAAAATTTTCGGTGACATTAATTTAAATTTATGAGAGTTTAACAAACTTTTTAATGGCTCAAATATTTTAGTTGCAATTAAAAGAACTTCTTTTTTTTCGAACCACACATGTTGTGGCGATAAGAAAGTTATTGTTCAAAAAAAAAAAAAAAAAAAAAAAAATCGACTAACTTGGCGATGAAATGAAAAAAGCACTCATTATGCTTGAGTGAAAGTTGAGTTTTTGAGTGGTTTTTTTGGTTTAGCTTTCGTGAAATCAGTTTCCAATGCGTATTTTCCATAGCAGAAGATAACTCACTTAAATTTGACATTCAGGTATTGGAAAGCAAAGGTTCAAACGGAATAAAGTCGAGAAGGACAAGGTACTTATTATACGGTGAATCGATTAATGCGCAACAGGCATACGATTATACAGCGTGTAAAAATATTTCAGCACACAATGCCAGACATCCAGTCAAAGAAAATGTTATATTATAATTTGCTATAGTGAAAATATTTTTTCAAATAAAAACACTTTATTTCCAACTTGTTGCATCGCATGATGAATATCCCGAGAGTACGTCGTAGTTAATGTCTTTCGCGCTCATAAGTAGGTTCCAAAATTTGCTCCAGATAACGTATTTAATGGTATTTTTAGGGCTTGTCGATATTATACATGAAGTACGTATTAATCAATTTCGTAATTAAATTATATTTTGTTAATACTCCATAAAAGTCATTTATGGATTTTATCATAATCACCAAACCCGTTTAAGTATGTATCTATCGGAAACGGCAAAGCGAAACGAAAACAAATGATCATTTATTGATTTTGTTATTTTTATTGAATATGTTGTTGTACAAATACAAAGAATTTTCATAAAAACCCCATAATTTTTTGTTGTTGTAGATATTAATGTACCGATTATAAAAAAAGCAATTAGATCTTTGGAATTTTCTATGATGAAATGGTGAATCGATTGTAGCCGAATGATTTTTGTAAAATGAATGTCGTCTATATTAAAAATGTTAAATTCCATATTGTGCTCTAACACATTCCTATCAAAAATCATTCATATGGTTGCCATTCATCTATGAATTTAATATATTACTCGAAGCAAGAACAAAACTTAAGCTTATGCAATGTCTAACGTTATTTTCCGATACAAAGGCTGCATCCGTTTAATGTAATATTACATACAAAATGGGATAGTATCGAAAGAAAGAAGATACGATTATACATATGTTGATGGTTTCATGGATGTTATTTGTACTTAATCGCTAATGTTTTTTTGCTATATTGTTTTACTGATGTTCCCTTAATCCATTTTTCGGTGTATTTTGAGATGACTTTACCAAAATCCGGTTGATTTTCCGCCTGGTGGATTACGAACTTTGATGGTTGCACGTGGACCAGTCTTATCCAACTCTTCTGCTCGGCAAAATAAACGAAAGAAAAATTGAATTTTTGTCACATTTTGGGTATTAAAAGAGTCAATCTTACCGCTCAGTGAGAACGTTGAATCTTGCATATTGCGTTGACCATCTTGACGCGGTGCTCGATTGGCTCCGGTAATGGATTGAGCTGTTGATTTGGTTTCTGATGTAATGCTCAACGCTGGACCAGCCAAATACTTTGTAATTGGTTCAATTGGTGGAATTTCAATTTCCAATTCTTCAATAGCTCCATTTTTATCGTCGCCATTTTCGTGGTCTTCATTATCAGCTTCATCGCCATTCGAATTACCATTTAATGGTTTGTACACATATGATGGATAAACTGGCGTTTCGATGAACTGACCTTGACCTGTTGCGATATACATTTTACGATATCATTATAAACCATGTATAAAGATATGATTTTATTTTATCATTTCAAACATACCTTCGGCAACACGAACTTGACCATTTTCAACGCAAACCTTACCACGAACGATAACGATTTCTGGAACGCCGTGACACTTCATGCCTTCGAAGATATTAAAATCGCATGCTTGATAGTGCGTTTTAGCCGAAATGACACGAGTCGCTTCTGGATTCCATACAACGATGTCGGCATCAGATCCAACAGCGATACGACCTTTGCGTGGATACATATTGAAGATTTTTGCCGCATTTGTACTGGTTATTGCAACAAACTTTTGTGGACTTAAAATTCTCGCTTCCACTCCACGCTCCCACACCACCGACATTCGATCTTCAACACCATTCACACCGTTTGGAATTTTGGTGAAATCCTTTTTGCCCAATTCTTTGTGCTCTTTATTGAATGTACAATTGTCACTTCCTGTCGTTTGCAAATGTCCCCTGTGTATTTCAATGTAATCAATTTAGTATTTGGCAATATATGTTTCGACAATTAGTAGCGGTTAAATATTAATATGGTTATTGCAAGCCAATTTACAACTAATAAATTTACTCAAAAGCAAAAAATGAGATGAATTCCATATGAGAATGTCAACGGTTCATACTTACGATGCGAGTGTTTTTAATAAGAAATGTGGCGCTTCTGGATCAGCACGTATGGGAGGGCTTGTAGTATAATAAATAGCTTGTGTAGGCTTTATACCATGTAAATTGGTTCCAATAGCACCTGCCAAAGCTTCACCATAAGCAATAATACCGCGCAAACGAGCGCGAGCAACCGTTTCAGCAGCCAATTTACTTGTCATCCGTGTTATATAAATTGGTACCTTAACCTAGGTGTGGTGATGAGCCCATTAAAATGAAAATGAAAAAATGATCGAAGCATTGATTAAACTTCGCGATAAATATTGATACAAATAATCATAACAAACAAATCACTGACAAATGAATTGATTAAATAATTGATTGATTCGCTGAATCAATTGTGTGTTTAATGAGTTATAAAGCTAGTTTATTTAGTATGACCCACAATTAGATGTTGTTATGGAAAAGATGAAAATGAATGCAATTCTCCTTGAATTAGAATTTAGAAACACCACAATGTTGAAGTAAAACAAACACCCGCTTTTTCTAGATTATTTTTCGATATAAAATTACGTCGTTTTTTTTAAATGTTTAACTCACTTTGCAAGCATTTTCATAACAAATTCAGGTGTTGTTGGATCGGGTCTTAGAGGTGGACTTAGAATGTGTGCTGCAGCATGTCTGAAACATGAGTGATGGCAATTCGTTCCATCGCTACCTAGCGTAGCGGCGAGTGTTTCACCAAAAATGCCAATACCCTTGTAACGTCGACGAGCACGAGCGATTTCAATCGCTTTTCCGGGAATTTTATTAAACAAATCATTTTAGCTATTATTGATTTTTATGTGGATTTTTTTTTTATTTGGAATTTGTGTGTGTGTGTGGTACCTGCTGATTTTGACATAATATGAACAACGTAGAGTGGGCAATTAACCTACCCACAACGCAAACACCAAATCAATATTATACATGTATAGATTAATCAAACATAAGGATTTACATTTTTTTTTAAATTTCAGTACATATTTTGGGTTTTATATAATAATAGGAGAGGATATGAAAAGAAAAAAAATTAAAAATAAAAAAACAGAAATTTGTGCACATGTTAAAAAAATACATTGTCATTGACAAATATAAATGTACCTGATGAGCAATAATGCAAGCACGATTGACGGCTTCTGCTTCAACTTCTTCACTTCGTGACAGCTCATGACCTTCGGGTCCGTTGACCCCTGCGGCCAATAGTTTTGCTGCATTCTTTGCGATTATACTTCCGTTTTCGGCATGCACTTGAGCAACAGCTCCTAAATCTCTGCATGCTTCAAATGCATCGTACAAATCGGAATCGTCCAATTGATAAAGACCCTTGTATGCCATGAACATTTTGAATGAATTCACGCCACGTTCAGCGCACAAAATGCGCATTTCATCCCGAACGGATTTTGACCACCAAGTGACTCCAACATGCAAACCGTAGTCACAACAAACTTTTGGATCGGCCCATGCTCGCCACTGATCATACGCCTCTAAGAGGCTTTGGCCTTTGTTTGGCAACACAAAATCAACTGTTGGCGAATGAAAAAAAAATTAATTAATCTATTCGACTTGAGTCAAGAGCGTTGTTGCCTTACTAATAGTCGTAGTTCCGCCTGCAATTGCAGCCTTTGTTCCTTGATAAAAGTCATCAACAGCCACTGCTCCACCGAATGGAAGTTGCATATGTGTGTGCGGATCAATTCCACCTGGCAAAATAAGACGATTGGCTGCATCAATCACTCGAACGCCACCGGGTACGACAAATTCGCCAGACGGTCCAACCCATTTAATAATTCCATCTTCGATGTAAATGTCAGCAGCAAAAGTACTATCATGGTTTACAACTTGACCACGTTTGATATAGAGACGACTTTGCGAACTCTGAAAAATAACAAAAACACCCAAATAATAAAAAAACAATGAAAAATATGGGCCGGATATTTGTCAATGTACCTGTAAATGAATCGGTATCTTTTTAACAGGTGTCGGTTGTGGTGATGACATTTTGACGATTTTTTCTTTCGATTGCAGTATTCGAACGAGCAATGTATGTGAAATTGCTATTACAGCTGATCGTGTATTGTGCTATTTGTGTCAGTTGTGTTTGGTGTGTGCCTATTTTTATCACACTTGATGTTTTTGCGCACTGTTCAAATGATCTGAAATTTAAAATAGACGAAAATGTTAAGTGTTTAGGAAATACGACTAGAATGCATGTGAAATGGTAATATGTGAAAAATGAATGTCTCATTGTAACACTATCTAAATAAAACACTTTTATGGCATCAAAAACCATGAAGCTATTGCGAAAAATGGAACACATTTACGAAAATGAATTTACTATAAATTACTGCATAAGAGAAGTTTCATTCTTATGCGGTAAAAATGGCTTTTTTTACAAAAAAATGTGTAAGTCAAGAGAGAGACTTTGCAATTCACATGTGAATGCAAATAGGTGAACTGGAAGTGAAAGAAAAACGAAAAAGCAGAGCAATTAACTCACAGAAGAAGTATTCATTATCATGTTAATTGTTTTTTGAGTATTTTTTTCTTGTTTGCATTTCAAAAGCAAACAAGCTACAAGAAACAAGTGGATTTTGGTGCTAGATATTCAATACAATTATCTGAAGTGATTGTAAAAAAACGCTAACGATCAACAAATTGTTATTATTATTATTCACAAATCAACGTGGCAATAGATAGAAAGCCATGAAATCCGAGATTACAATCATCGTATCATCGTTACTTTTCTTGTGCCGCCTTTTACAATAATTTTATGCCTGACATAATCCAATATCGCTTTCACAAGAATATTTTATTACATTGAGCGTAGAAAGTAATTATGCTCAATTAACTGTAAACAAATCAAACGACCCAAAATCTCTATTCCAATTTGGACATACACTTCGGAAGCAATTAAAAAATGTATATTCCGAATTATTAGCATACGTTTCTTCTCAACATAATACAAATTGACACTGATTCCCTCGTTTGTATCAACTTAAGATTCAACTCACACCAGTATTGAACTAATTATCATTTATAAATCAATTCAGACTTCGCATCAAAATAAATTACAGCTCAAGAATATGATAATTCCACTTGTAATCCACTTGCTTACTGAATATTAAGAATTGCTGGCGCTATATCTATAATTTTTTACGCACTCGCCAGCACAATGTGCTAAAAAAACCAAACACAAAATCACCACAATTTTTTGTTCGTATAATTCACAAAGGTATTTGTAAAATTTGAGCAGATGTTGTTGATTGTAAAAAAAAAACTTGACAGGCTTTCGTTGAAGTGGAAACAAGAATTGGAAACACTTGAACCTCATCAATATTTCACGCAAGCTGTGCTCATTGTAAATTAGAACAAATTTGTTGGTGCCGTAATTTTCTATTCGAATCGGTGTTCAGACGAAAGAGATGAAATGATATCGGCTTTGAAATTTGTATTGTTGATTTGCATTCATATGAATATATTCGAGTTTTTTTTTATTACAGAAAAAAATGTAGAAAAGTTCAAATTAATCAGCAGAAGGTCATTTATAAAAGTTTATGGTGGCAATTATTTTTCAAGAAAAACTTATAAACTTCATCATCTTCCAACATCGTGTGCGTAGATTCTCGCACATAAAGTTTGTGTAAGACAAGTGTTTGCATTTTCGTAGGTCATAAACGTCAATGGTTTTTATGCGTGTAAAATTCTATTTCTTTCATTTCCAAACAAAAGAAAAAAAAAAACAACTTTCGAATGAAATATTTGCGAAAAATTTTCAGGCGTTTGTTTAAATTCTCTTGAATGTTTCATTATTATTTGTAAACAATTTCACGTTCATCCGCCGCTCCGTGAAGAAATTTCAGCAAGTCATAATAATCTGTTGATTTAGTCGATGCGTATTTGTTTTCATCGTTCAAGACTCATGCCACATTTGAGCGTATAATGTGTGTCTGTGTGAGAGTTGTGAATGAAAGGTGAATGTATGAAAAAGACTGCAAAAGCCACAATGTGTGTTTTCGTACACGGCCTGATGACTGAAGCGTGACATTCTATTGTTCTGTATGATGGCATTGTGTTGAATGATGAGCATCGAGATTTATGCTAAGTTTAGTCTCTGAAGCATATCAATTTCGAACAAAAAAAACCTGGTCGAACAATAATTTCTCCCATTTATTTCTTTCGTTTAAGCGAAACAGATATGAAACTGCTGCACTCTCTATTTGCAATGATACCAATAAGAGTCTACCGCCACAAAGCATAAACACTAAAACATTTCACGCTTCCCGTTCATGAGAGTGTAAAGATTTGATCTGGTGCATTTGCAACTGCAGTTGCAATCAAAGAAGTGGATCGTTTCAAGCGGCAAACAACCATATATGGTTGTTATGGTCAAAACATTCTCCGAACAAATTGCTGTGGTTCATTTATTTATTAAACATTTGTAAAAGTTGTGCCTTTTCCTTTTCCTTTCGTTTGACCACATCCAAGCTCCGTTGCCTCCACGTCACCGCAAGTTAAAGGGAAGCAATTTTGGAAGCGGGCATCTCTGACTTTTGCTATTGTAGACATGCAAATCGTAAAGAATGTGCATGTATTTTTTTGGTTAGTGTATTGATAGAGACATGACAAAAATAACGGCAAAGTGTAAACGTGTGTCAAAAATGGGAATTTGACTGGCAAAAATGAGGAATTGGCTTAGATATGGTGACTTTATATGAAACTCTTCTTGTTATACATTCAAATAGGTTTTAAGTCTTATCCCGACTATTTGAAAAATCAACAGGTAAAAATATAAAAACAAAACTTGAAACAATTTTTTTGAATTTTTTTTTTAATTGTCGTCGATTTTATGGAGTGAAACATATAGAAACAATATGTACAGAAACATGCTGTGTATGAAAACCATGTTAAATTTAAGTTATTCATTGTTGATAAATTGTAATCTAATGTTTTTGATCTATAATCGAGCGTGCAATTCGATTTTCAAACTGGCGAAACAGAATGTCGTTACTCGATTTGGATTATAAAGTTATTAATGGATATATGGAATTTCTTGCAACAAAAAATTGAATTATCCCTTTCGAAATCGATTTGCTTAATTGCTTTCTCGCAACGAAAATGTATGTGTATTTGACGTAATCATCGCACCATATCACCTAAGTAGTTTTTTTTATTTTGCTATGATTGTTGTTAAACCACTTGGCGAGAATATACGATTGTGAAATTGAAAATATCGAACATGAAACAACGCAATTGATTAAAGAACTAAAAACTAACCTAAAAGAATAAATAAACGATGGAAAGAAAAAACAAACACAAAAGAACCGAATGAAAGATTCATTGTTTTAGTTTCCGCTGCATGTGATACGCATAAAAATATTATGCGTCGAAAGTCACAAGACCATAACACGTTCCACACATGACAATGACTTTGTGATGATGGAAGCCACTCTTTGGTTTGCGTAATATCACCGTCAATTGTGCCCATTACGTCGTCAACAGACAATCGTTGCATTTAAAGACTTGGGTTTTTTCGCATTCAAATGTTTGTTTGTAGACGATTCTGAAATGCCATCGTCAAGGTACGTGCACGTTTAAGGAAGTGGAAAACAGAAACGGTTTAGATTAAGACAACAAATTCTATTAATTAGCTTGAAATATTTGAATGATGTTTTACGTTTCTTTTTCGTATATGATGAATCGAAAAGAAATGAATTTCCGATGGAATAGCATTTTGGAAAAAAATTGTATATGCATCCAAGTTCGATGTTCACGAATAATTATTTAATAGAGAATATATATATTTTTGTTCATTTCGATAAGAACGAAATTATGGTTAAATGCATGACGTTTGAGCATCATGCAACTAAACAATAAGCCCATAATACCATGCATTAAGGAATCTACACGCTTCAGTCGTACATATTCTCATCTTTATCTGCACTCAATCGCACCGCACGCTCAGGCAATATGGATAGAAGTTGCACAAAAACTTTTTATCATCTATATTACAGTAGGAAAGCCGCATATAAATCGCATCAAATAGTGATTCCGCAGAGGGGGAAAAATGCTGAATGGAAACTCAGCGTATATGCCATCAGCCCTCCTAGCAATCATCTATGCACGAGTGTTGAGCGTGCAACAGGAACATAAATCGTTTGTTATGTCTTTTATTAAAAAAAAGAGACCCGGAACAATGTTTTTGATATGATGTCGAAGATGTACACATTGCGTTACGAATGCGCATGATCAATAATTCATATATGCCGCCGAATACTTGAAACGAAATAACACACACCTAATAACAGCGTTACTCACACTCAACACCCATGAAAATTATTTACATGTTTCTTTTATGGTGGAATACAAACGGCAAAATGAATAAAATTTTGACTAAACATACAATGGGTCGCCATACACAGTATGGCATTCCATACTACAGTACAGTATACTATTACTTAATGGATGTGCCATATATTGCAGAAGCTGTGCGACAATTTGTGATGACGATGACGACAACATCGACAACGGCAAACTCAAGAATTAGGGTTAGCAAGTACGATTCATATACGCAGTTCAATGGATTTGGGGTATTTTAATAATGTGCATCCGTTCGCTGGCATCGACTGAATGAATATGGGCTATTCTGTCTCTTAAGCTACACTTATTGGATGACTGACTGTTATTACTTTAATGAATTATTTTCAGCTGATGAATCACCACTTGTGTCCACAGCATGGACTCCATACACACAAGTGCCTGGCTTTTTGCGAGCATAAACTGGTGTTTTTTTTTCAACCAAACTTTTGTTATTCAAATTATAGCAGCAGCAACAACAACAACAATAAAACATAATGATTTTTCTGCACGCACAAAACCGAATTACAATTTTTCAAGCAGCAAGACTTTTAGCTGTATTTTATAATGTTTTTTTTTTGTAATGCTGGTAGCTGTCCAGCGCACAGAGAGCGAAAGAACATAATAATACCGTTTGAGTTTGTTATTGTAGAGCAAGAAGTGGAGCGATTTAAGGTCGTCGACCGCACACACTTACGATTTGTCAGTGCATAGATTCGGATTCGTGATTTGTTCGCGTAATTTTTTTTTCTTTTCTTTCCATTCTATCATTATTTTGCATTCTGAACAAGTCGTAAGTAATATCGTTCCGTAAAATTCAATCATTTTTTTAAATATTTATTGTGTATTTTGATACCAAAATTTGCAATTTTATGTTTTAAATGTAATCAATTTAATTAAAAGTGAAGATTAATAAATTGTGATAAATCGGAGCTGGAAAAAATGGCAAATGAATCGATTGTAATACCGATTGAAGATTTGGTGTGTTACGTTTGTGATAAAGACATATTAGACGGAGACGATTCCATGCAATGTGACAACTGTGAAATAAGTTTCCATATTAAGTGCAACAACATCACAAAAGCGGCATACAACGCGCGTCGTGGTAACAAATGTGTATTGATTTATTGTCCAGAATGCATTATAAAACGTGAGGATGGAATAGATGAGAAATTGAAAATGGTTGTGCGTTTGTTATACAAGTTGGATGCATTCAACCAACAGTGCAAACCTCAAAATGATATCAACAGCGAATCGATCAAAGCCGTTAAAACATCACTCGATGCATTGGATAAAAAAATCATGGCACAAAAGCAAACACCCAAAGTTGTCAAGAATGCGACCTCGCAACATGCATCATGTTCGTTTGCCAATGTTGTGAAGCGGAGCAATGTGAAACCAGTTGTCGTGATTAAGCCGAAAAATAAGCAAGAATGTGCAAAAACACTTGAAGCAATCACAAGTAATGTAAACACTGCTGCTGTTGATGTGTGCAGTACGCGGAACGTCAGAGAAGGTGGCATAGTTTTACAGTGTGCAAATGCAACAGAGACAATGAAAGTGAAATCTTTGGTCAACGAAAAATTAGGTGATGAATATGAAATTGTGTTGCCGAAAATAAAAAATCCCAGATTACGTGTCACAAACATACCGACAAATATTGCCAAAGAAGATATCATTGATGAATTGAAAAAGAATAATGAAGAGCTAATTGACTGTGACGTGTCGCTTATCACAGTTCTCAAAAGAAAAGCAACAAGCAAACAACAATCATCGTGTGATGTTATTATTGAGGTGAATAGTGACACATATAAAATGCTGATGGAAATGCATACATTGCGTTTGCCGTGGCGTGAATGCAATGTGTATGAACACATTTATGTGAAACGCTGCTACAAATGTCTTGGTTTTTCGCATATTGCCAAGGATTGTAAGCATGATCAAAAATGCAGCAAATGTGGTGGGCCACATAAATACTCTGAATGCAAAAGCCGTAACATGTGTTGTGCAAACTGCCGTTCAGCCAATGAAAAACTAAAGGTTAAAATTGACACAAAACATCATGCATGGAGTACCGATTGTCCAGTCTACAAGCGACGCATCGAATCTTTAGTCAACAAAATCGAATACAATACAACAGAATAGCAATTATCTTCCACAATTAATATTTTATGCTCAAACATTCAAGGCCTTCGAAATAATTTCAGCGAATTAAAATATGTGATAAAGAAAAAAAATCCATCGATAATTTTTCTTAATGAGACTCATATAACCCACGACTGTGATATTGGTGATATACGACTTAAAGATTATATATTTGTGAATTGTTTGTCACATTCTAAACATACAGGTGGCGTCGGTGCATTTATCCATAAATCAATTAAATATGACAATTTAGCTGTAATAAGTGAACATTTAGCATGGTATCTGTCCTTTGACATAATTGTAAAAAAAAGACCAATTTTTATGGCTGGTATATATTTGTCTGCAAGCGAGAACAAACATCTAGTGTTAAATTCTTTTGAAAACTGGTATCAAAGTGTTCCAGAAAATAAAACTGTGATGTTATGTGGTGACTTCAACATTGATATGAATGCTGATTCGGCTTATATAAGAAGACTGAAGAGTTTCTGTGATGACAACGGTTTGAAACAGTTAATAAACAACCCTACTCGTGTATCACAAAATTCATCGACATTAATAGATTTGTGCCTGTCCAATATTGCATCCAAAAACATTATGTGTTCTGTTTCGATTGACGACAAAATATCCGATCACGCACTATTGGAAATAAACCTAATTGGTAAATGTGAAACTAATAAGCCAAAGAATCATCAAATATCTGTATGGAAAGACTATGACCGCTTGAAGCTCTGTGATACTATTGAGTCGTATTTATTTTCTTGGCATTATGTAGAACGAGCATCATTGAATGATAAAATGAATTGGCTTCTAAGTGTTTTAAGCCTGAGCACCGATCAATTTAAGTCAAAGATAACAATCCGTAATATTGACAATTTTTTCGATAGTGAATTGGAGAATATGAGAGTTGAAAAGAACCGTTTGTATAAAATTGCACAGTACGAAACATATAATGTGGATGAAAAGTGGCATGAATACAGAGTGTTTAAAAATGAATATAAAAATAAAATACAAATAAAAAAATATGAGACAAACCAAAATAAACTAAATCGCGTGCAGGGTGATTCAAAGGGTACCTGGAAAGTATTAAAATCAATTTTATGCAAAGATTCAAGTGAAATTACATATATTAAAAACGGCGACCAAACATTTGATGACGATATCGATATTGTTAACAAATTCAACGAGTATTTTGTGACCAGCATTATTCAGCTGAACGAATCCATACCACTTAGAATCTATGTAAATGACATCATTGCTGACGAACATCTCTCTTTTGAATTTCGTAATGTTTCATTATCAGAGATAAAATCGTGCATCAAAGAACTGAAAGACAACACAGATGAGTTCTTTATCAAACCAACCGTATTGTGGGATGCGATCTTTGTTATTGGCCTACAATTAGCCAATATCATCAACGAATCGTTCACCTGCGGGATCTTTCCTGAAGCACTCAAACAGTCAACAATTTTGCCAATTCAGAAGAAAAGTGGAACTGTACTCATTAACGAACATCGGCCAATAAATATGTTACCATGCATTGAAAGAGTCATCGAAAAACTAGCACACAAACAATTCAATATGTACGTTCAATCAAACAATCTTCTCAATCAATGTCAATCGGGATTTCGAGCTTTACATTCGTGTGAGTCAGCAATCAACGATGTGCTATATGATTTGAGAGATGCGCAAAATAAATCGCAAATTACCGTCGCAGTTTCCCTGGATCTTCAACGTGCATTTGAGGTCATCGAACCAAATTTACTCATCGAAACATTAAAAAAATACGGAGTTCAACCATTATCTCTTCAATGGTTCAAGAGCTATTTAACAAACAGAAGCCAGACGGTTAAGATCGGCGACGTAATTTCAGAGCCACGTGATAATAATTTGGGTGTACCACAGGGATCCATTTTGGGCCCATTATTATTTATTTTGTATATAAATTGTATAACTTCTTGTATTAAACATTGCACCGTTAAAATGTTTGCTGATGATACATTTGTATACATTAGTGCTATTAATATTGATGAAGCCATTCAAAAACTCAATGAAGATCTGGACAGATTATTTGATAAACTATGCCAAATTAAATTAAAATTGAATATAGATAAAACTAAAGCCATGATAATTACAAATAAAAAAATCAATCGTAGCATCATAGACATATTCATAAATGGCACCAGACTAGAAATTGAGAGAGAAATAAAGTATTTGGGTGTTATCATTGATGACCAACTTAAATTTGACAAAAATATTGAATATGTTTGTAAAAAAGTGGGTAAAAAAGTCGGTGTTCTAAGTAGATTAAAAAATGAACTTAACAAAAACCAAAAAGAATATTTATATAAGTCACTCATTCAACCACATTTTATTTATTGTGCATCTATCTTATTTCTGTCCAATTCGTCTAATATTGATCGGCTACAAAACTTGCAAAATAAATGTATGAGACAAATTTTAAGTGTAAATCGTGATACTAATGTTAATTATCTATTTGATTCGTTGAAATTTATGAATGTTAAGCAACAAATAATTTTTAGAACTTTATTATTCATTTATAAAACCGTGAACGGACTAGCCCCTAATTACCTTACCAATAGAATCGAATATCGACAACAAATTCACAATAGAAATTTGAGAAGAGCAAATACCATAGCAGTCACAAATGCAACTAAAGCATGTAGCCAAAATGCCTTGTTTTATAGGGGAATTCAACTTTATAATGCCATTCCTAATGAAATTAGACATATTGATTCGATAAAAAAATTTGAAAATAAATTAAAAAACTATGTATTGGAAAATTATTAATTGAAAACTATGTAAACTGTAACGTTGTTTTATGGAGAAATCTAAATAAATAAATTATTATTATTATTATTATACCAATTTCAGGTAATTCCCGGTCTTTTAACCGTACCAAATGCATATGCTTTAACTCTCTACATTACGGTCGATAAATTATTTTCTCCAATTTGCTTTTTTTCTGTTGTTATTGTTGTGACAACGAAAAACTGAATGGAAAAGGGGTATTTTCCTTTGAGCAGGTTTACACTGAATGCTAGACTGAGTGCATCGATTTTGTTTTGGTTTCAATTAAACGTTGAATTTGAGAATTAACATACACACAGCGCCGAATGAAATTTTCTCGTTTCAATGCAAAGTTCACGAAATTCACTCGTGCATTTCATTATCGATACAGTTAGTTTGATTTTTGAAATCAAACATTTGTTACGCATTTTATTTTAATAATGATTATTTATTTTTGATTGACTTTCAATATTTTACTATAGATAATTTGATTATTATCATTAAATTGATATTTATAGCTTTATCTCTTCAATATGAAAACGAAACAAACAAATATCAGTGAATGTAAATATGACATTACTCGGGCACCGCCAACCGTAAGCATTATCATTTGTATGGATAGTGTGTAATCGATCGATAGAAAATGATAGCGCCATGATTGTGAATTATTTATTGAACTGTATGCCTTGGAAACACCAAAAAAATCGAGTGAATTGAAAATGTTTCGAATTGAATGAAAAAAAAGTGGGAAAAAAGTGACCTGGCGAACACATTTGAATAAATTGAATATTTTTGGTGGAATTGCGAAAGAAATCCAGTGACGCCTTGTTCCAGTTTCAAACATAATTAGCAAAAGTTAAGATTTGCATGTTATTTGATAACTTTCACCTTTGATTGCCAATTGTCATTGAAAAATTGACATGTTTCAATGCGGTGTTATCATTCTAAAAGAGAACAAAGTAGAAAAAACAACGTTAAGTATTGATTAGCCGCATGTTATCGGCTTAAAAGAGCAAAACATCGCTAATTCAATGCGGACTACGACTGAATTTGTGTATTTTCTATGGTGTGAAATAAATTTCAACACTAGATTCAAAAGAACGCAAATTAAAAAAATACGCCTACGTTCGTTCGCAATCGCTCAAACCGTATGCTATTTTGAGAGTCGATACAAACCGGGCGCTCTCTGCTGTTTACATGAAAATTAAATCGAAATATCGTTTGTCTATTCACTCAATACGAAACCATTTTTCTTGTTTCCAAAAAAACTAGGACGGACGTTCACTAAATATGCTAACAATTACGTTGATGACTTGCATACAAAGAACGTTTTTAACGGGCGGTGGCTATGCACTGGTGAATGAAACGTGCAATTATGCAATTAAAAGAATGTGCACGCAAATTCAGGAGTAATTGTATTAATTTTTATCTCTTAGATCGGCCATCATATACACTCGGGTAATCTCCTCGAAGCATCTTTCTTTTTTTTACATCGAAATACTTTTTATTTTCTTAACATCTTCGTGTGAATATATTAAACGCTTTGCTTCTTTTTACTCACTAAATGATTTTCATTGAATAACACACTACAATTGAATAAATATTTGTAAAACAACAAAATTTCACTCATTTAACACAAGTTTTGTTGTTTTCTTTTTTTTTGTTCAATTTCGCTTGGAAAAACTTTCGGATTTGTCGTATTTGTAAATTAGGCATCCAATCGATATCGAGTTTACTCAATCAAAGTAGTCTATTCTGTATTTGGTATTATTTCACTGACCGTTTAAGGTGACCGTAGTGGGCACAAGAATGATGTTGTGCAAGAAACTAATGGGAAAATAATAGTGTAAACAACGTTGACGCTCTAAGCAAAGGCAACCTTTCCGCCTGACGAACACTTTGCAACTGAAAACGTTGAATGGAATCGGCAACGAATGTACTACGCGCAAACGTTGACGCCACACAGTGTGAGATCATGTTTGCGCTGATTTATGTAGGGGAACTGCGAAATTGCTTCTTCTTCTGATTGGAAACTACTTACACGATTCACCGTTCACACAAAACTATGAAGAATCCATTCCAACGAGCGATTCGCAGTCACCAGTACGAACATATATACACACACACGCATTAAATATTCACATCCGAACGTGTAATGCCGGCATGTAAATATATCATTGTGCCGTTGTTATACGGCAATTTATATCAATTATCTGTGATGGATTGATTTTTATTTGCAATGCATACACCGCAATTTATAAGAGTGTAATTTACGCATTACATACATTTTATGATTGACTTCTCGTGCTGCATTCAAAGCACGTCAATCTTCTAATAAATTGATTTGATCCAAAGTAGCAGTTTCATTTAAATGTAAGTACGAAAAGTAAATTGACTAGTTTTTTTACATACAGACGCAAATTGAACGCTTCTTTACCGATAGGGACAAACTAACGTTCAAGTACGAACAACATACTTACTCGCAATGTAAATGGGAAGCTGTCAAAAAACCAACCAATTTGTTTACGTGTAGTGTAAGATACGAATATTTTGTGCCGGCCCGATTTTTATATATTTTTTTATTGAAATTTTAATAAAATTAACACTAAAAACAAATTAAATTCAACGTTTTTAGGTTCAGTTATTATTTTTATATCGAAGAAGCTGTAGGAAATTGCAGTGAAAATGGGTAAATTTCACATTGATTATTCGCATTGCGTCTATGTGCTTTGAGAGAGTCTGTGGGTGTTTTAGTTTATATTTTTGTAAGAAATTAACTTAAACGACCCCAATATCATTTCAGGAAGAAAAAAATCTCGACTCAAATAAAAAAATCGCATATAAAATGTGAGGTTATGTTTATTAATTGTGCCTTTCTCGTACTATTTTTTGTAGCTGTATCAACAACAGTATCGTTGGTTTTGTCATCGGTGTTTGCGGTTTTGTTGTTTTCAACAATGCAACTGTATCGTCCATGGTTTGCATCAAATCAATTAAACACCATTCTTGGCGGCTATATCGGCTCTTGGCTATTTGTGCTCGCACTGACGGTATAGTATTGACAACATTGCAGCTCAAATTTCGGATTTATGTACAATGATTGATGAATGTGTTTTTCCGTAGGCCATTTCGAACCTCGAGACAATTGTTCTCGGTGATGGTTTTCAAGCTAAACTCTTTCCGGAAATTTGCTTCTGTTTGGTTGGCACGATGTTTGCCTGTGGTACAATTCACCGTGTTTCCGCTACTACTTGGTACGTACAGTATATAAATCACATCCATCCAATGGATTTCTTTTATCTTTTCTCTTTGATTTCATTTCAGTTTCCTCTTTTCAATTTTCGCCTTGTACTTCGTCAATAAAATCTCACAAAAATCACAAAATGCCGCAATGCCTGCTGTAGATGCTCACACAAGTTCAAAGAAGAAGCGAAAATAAGCAATGCAAATAGACAAAGAATATAAAAAAAATCTCATTCAACGTGCATTTTAAACCACATTTGGGTGGAGCGTTGATCGTATATTACTTTTCAAGTGCAAACCGAACAAATGCAATTTAAATCATTGATTAAATCAACATAAATAAATGAACAACTCTAACATTCTCTGAATTTTATTGTGTTTTTTTATGAAATATCAATGGGGCATTTTCAGCTATATATATATTGAGCTATATTAAATGATTTCATAAAATATCATAAAAATGAATACAATAACTAACAAAAAATGTTTGGAATATGTATATGTACTATAAATAGGGACATTCCCTAACATTTAGATTTATAAAAAGATCGATCGAGTGCGTGTAAAACAAGCGTCATGTCTTCTTGTCACGTCCCGTTCCGTGTTTGTTGGTACTGGAGGCTTTCTCTCTGGTGCAATAGCGTTGCCACATACTGATAAATTTGTCCGGCTGTTAATGTTTCCATTGCGATCGGTTTCGTCGTCATAGCCAATTGTTGTGGGTGAATAGAATGCGGATGATGGAAGAGGTGACGGTGATGCGGATAATCGATATGTTAATTGCCTGCAATTGAGTGTGAGTGAGGATTTAGCTTACTTTTGGTTTCAATCATTTCATCCATATCAATTACAAATTGTTCATTTACCCCGGATCAGCAGAATGGTCACGACGACCATAAAGTCCTCTTCGACTACCATTGTTGAAACGTTGAAATGAGTTGGCATTCAATGCCTGAATTGACATTGCCCGTTTTCCGTTCGCGAAATTCGATATGGTTCTGGTTGTAGTCGTTGCCGATGCCACTGACACACTATACTCCGAACGCTTGAGCATATAATGAATAGAACATATCAATTAACATGGATTTCAAAAATGACTCATAAACATTCTATTTGCGTTGAACAAAATATATTTGCACGAATAAAGGAGCGTCCAGGCATTTTGAATTTGTCGTTATAGAAGCACAAGTGTTTCTTTTTCAAAATAATAACTACTATTTATTAAGCGTCATCAAATGGCGCCATCGTTTGTGGGGAACTTTACTAGAAGCCTTCAAAATGCAATGGATTGAATGGCATTCGTGCAAAGTTATTCGGTACAAAAGTGGAATATAGAAATGTAAACAATAAAAACTACTTGATTAGCGTCAAATTGAGTGCTGCATTTAATGTGAAAAAAAGCAAGTGAACGTCAAATAGGTTATATGATTTCTTCATATCAGCCGTGAGATTCTACACACTGGTGACGGCAATGAATGATTATTATGCAGTGCGATAACATCCAAATTGATTAGCCAATAAAATTGTCGATTTTTTTTTCATTCAGTGAATTACCTAATTTCTTTACTCAGTGAGGTAGACTGCCGTTGTGTTTATTTTTATCATAAGAAAACAATAATATAGGATTTATATATTTTTTTTATGTTTCGATGCGAATTTCTATTGCGAGTATTATAATTTCGATCTCATCAACGGGAGGTAAATTAGGTAGTACATAAAGCCGAACCAGCTATTTTCTACTCGTACTTATAAAACTGGATAATCAATCGCTCTAAATACCTTAATCGTCTTTTTGGCTGTTTGCTTAGCAATTATGCGATTTGCTTGATCATGGTCATTATTTATATGTGGAAGATGATTGCAATAATCCTTGGCAGAAGTACGTTGATATAGGTTGGCATTTCCATTACTATCAAAACTGAACTTTCGATGTGGCACCAGTTGGCTGTGTTGTTGTTGATGTTGCATCAGATCTGCGTGTGATTTAATTTGTAGAAGGAAAATCGTCACCAATTTTAAATCATTTGCATTTTAATGTTACCCGTACTTAAATAGTTTTTAGTTAGACTACGCTTTGGATTGAGTTTTATGGATTGTGGTGTTGGCGGTGGAAGTATAGCTGGCTTTGCATCAGGCGTTTGCAAGTCTATGTCATTATAGTTGCTATTCGTGTCAATTTCGAGTTCGGTTGTATTGTTATTTGTCGATTCCATCGGTATGCTTGTTGATTTTTCAATGGTTTTTCGTTGGTTCGCAGCTCTTTTTGGAAAACTTAAATGCATCTGTACGTCGGGCGCCATATCATCACTGTATGTACCAGCGACAGTTACTGTCCATCCTTATTATCATTACAAAAACAGTGTCATCATCACACACAGCAGAATTGATCAGACATTGAATTTTATTGGGCAAATTTTGAAGGGGAATTAAAAAGCATAAGCATTTGAAATGTAAACAAATTGATTATCTCAATAACACAATCTCCAATGCGGGTATTGAATTTAACAAAAAAAATGAAAACAAAAATTTCTCTCAAATATTAACATTGAATACAATGACATTGATTTTTTTAAACACTCAAAATTAATGGAAAAATGGTGAAATGACAATACACACTCACACAATGGCACATATAATATAGTTATCGAATAAGATTACCTGTAGGTTTTGACTTTGATTTTGTCTCATTTGATGTGACAGCCGGTGTACTGGCACGCCGTTCCGTAGCACTCCCTGTGCCATTGCCGTAAAAATTTTGATAACGAGAATTCGTTCGTGATTTTTGTGGTTTAACACTTGGACTTGAGTCGGTGGCGTTCTGCCAACGTTCAGTCCGTGGCAAATTCGGAACGCTTTTTGAATCTTGTCTTCGATATGAACAATGTGACTTTGTATTTGAGCCGGTCGAATTAGATGAACTTGGGCTCGTTGTCGAGTCCGTGCTATGTGTAATCCATTCGGTTGTTGCTGGTGGTAGTTTAGGTATTGATGATTTTGGTTGCTTACTTGGTTTGTTGCCATTCACCTCATTTCCATTGCGATCTTCGGTTTTATTACGATTCAGCTCTGAATTTCCATTTAACCGATCGTCACTGCCACTTAACACCGATTTTCGTACCTTTCTATTCGTTTTCTTTGTGCATTGTGTGTTAATTGTGTCCGATTCCTTGGAATGTGTTCGGATGTGAGTATGATTTGATCGATATTTGCTTTCGTAAATTCGCTCCACCGGAACCAATGGTCTAGATGTATCCGTATTATTATTTATTGATTGTCCCTTTTCTTGATTTCGTGTTGAGGTTGCCGGTGTGGTTTGTGTCGATTGTTGACGACTACTACAAAAATTGCATTTCTTTGGTGAATTTTCCGAGCCATTGCGTCGTTTATGGTGCAACGATGGATTGCAGAAGCAACAATCTGCTCGATCAAATATATTTTGACCGTTTCGCACTGGAGTTGGATCCGTTTCTCCGCTTGTAATATTTGGCAAAAAGTGTGAAGAGTTTTCATTTTCATCATGTAAAACAATAAAAGAGCTATTATTTGTCAAGGTGCTGGTTCCTTGGGCTGAACATACTGTTATTGGATTCAACATAAACTTGCCCATCGTATCGTATTTTTCAAGATGGGCCACTTGCCATACATTTTCATTACTTGTCGAATGACACGAAGGTTTTAGTGCCACCAAATGTAATTTCTCATCATTAGCAGTGGGATTAGCGTCCAACGTTTTCTTTTTTATTGAATTGGCTTGCTCTTTAAGATTATTTTCGATGCTTTCGCACTCACTGCACGGAGCGTCAAAGTGGTTTTGAGCCGAACAGCGTGCATTTTTTCGGAAAGGCTTACCATTCGCTGCATCACCGCCACGATTACCTGTTACAGAACTTTCAAACGTTTCTTCAATCAATGGCAAGATTGAATCCGAACCGACTGACTCCAATTCACGAACTGGAGCCTCGCTCGGAATAGACGTCAATGCACTATCTTTTGTAGCTACAGATGATATGGCCGTTGATACAAGTGTATTTGGTTCGGTTTGGGCATTTGTTGAATTTTCTGACACTGTTTTTGGCGCAGACTTTTCTTCTGTAACGACTGAAAGTTTTGTAGAATATAAAGAAAAGAAGATTTGTTTTTAATTTTAATACTTGGATCGAACAACATACATCCAACGGCTAAATAAAAAAAAAGAAAAACCAACAAAAATCAAGCAAAAAATAAAGAAAACAAAAACCAAAAATTTCCTATCAAAACAAAAGAAGTTTATTCAATAAAATGTTCTTTTTGTATTTGTTTGAATTGAATCAATGTTGAAAGTGCATTCATTTTTTTTCTTCAAAAAACCATTTTTTTTGTAACTGCGAAAAACTGAATAGCAAAATTTCTTGAATTAGTCGACAGAATATGTTCTGATAATATTATGTAATATGGTTAACTATGACGTAAATTCCATCTTGAATTTGTACGATTCATTTTTAAATCATCTAATTGTAAAAAAAATGCAAATCAAATAATAAATCACACGAAATTCTAGATTACATTACAAATAGTGAGATTAAAAATCAAATGCGACAGTATAATAATGCATGTACTGTTAAATTATTATGGTTCTTGTTTTAGGTTTTTTTAAATTATAATCAGACTTCATCAAACAGCCAAACTGGTGTTGTGCATTATTTTCAAAATACCTTCTTCCATAAGTAGGCCATCAACGGGATGTTCACTATCAACGTGAGTGCGACCAAAGCACCCAAACCAAGTTTCCGATTTAATTTGATCGCTTTCGATGGCTGCTTTGCCACTAGCAATTTTTGATTTTTGGCTTCCGTTTGGCATACATTTTGTGGGACTCTTTTGACGAGTTTCAATACTTTTATTGGCATGTGATGGTATTGTATTGGTTGTGGTTTTTATCTCCGTTTCGCTCGCTGGATTTGCAGTTGAATTGGTGTTTTCATCGGTCGGTGATTCAATTGACAAGCTTCCGCTTTTCTCTTCGGGAATTGAGTCAAACACATGCTGATATTTTCCACTGCTATGAGCTGAACGTTTGCCACTACCATTTCCACCGCTATTCGAACGTCGTGTGCTTAGGCTCATTCGCTTGGCCGGATTTGCTTTGGTGTGTGATTGGGCGGTGGCATTTTGTGGTGTTTTTATGAATTCTATTCCTATGTCGGTCGAATTGTTGAGGGCCTCGATCAATAAATCAGCAATGATCTGATCGACTTTGGAATTATTTAATGCAGTGCCATTGTAATGACTCACTGAATCACGGATCTGTGCTTTGAGTGTGCGTTGTTGGTTCCCACCACCATTCAACTGGACTCGTGATTTATTCTTTGCCAAAACTGGAACTGGAATTTTTGATGTGTGTTTAGTTGAGAATCGTTCAACCAATGATTGTGATAGAGTTGAATCGGTTGGTGGGGAAGATGACGATGACTGCGATGGATTTATACTATCTGGTGAACTGTTTAAACCTGTTAAAATCGAAAGAAATATGTCAACATTTGGATTTTAATTTGAATTGATTTTTTCGTTTTGCTTACATTCAACAATTTCCAAAATTTCGATTCGCTTTGCACCCTCTTGAATCTCAGTCTTCTGATACATACGTCTTGGTCCACAATCACGATCCGGCGTTATTATATCAGATGGTGAATGTTGACCGAGTAACATTTTCTGCACATCTTTCGGTGTTTTATGGCTAACAATCTCTTTGCCTCGGTATTTGGTTGTGTTCGAAGTTACTTTAATCCGTTTCTCGGCCGACGATTTATCTGACGCCGCATTTTCACGCTGTTTCTTTCCAATTGCCAATGGTTGATTGGTTGTGATTGTCTTTTTGACTGTAACATGTTTGACAACAGGACCGGATATAGTTGTAACTTTCTTGCCACCATTCGATTTCTTACCGGCTTCAACGAATTTTAAATTGCCCTGGCCGTCAACCGTATACGATTCCAATGATCCAATTTCTGTTTGGAGTTGTTTACTATTACCCTTTTTACTAACGACTTTCATTGGTTTCTTCAATGTTTTCGGAGATTCATCGGGAATTACTTCAAAACTAGGAGTATTTGTTTTACTATCCGAACTGCTTTTATTTTTGCCATGCTGGCCTATCAATTTTTGAATTTTCTCTTGTCGTCGCCTACTTTCGGCTTCTTTACGTTCAACAATTTCCATTTGTCGTTTATGTAGGCGTTCACGTAATCGTTCAGGCATTGTTTCCGCAATCGGAGCATTCAAATCAGTCGGCGTTGGAAAATTTTCAGAACTTACATCACTATTTTCAATAGGAACAAAGAATGCTTGACTTTTTTCAACTATTTTCAAATCATTTGGCGTTATTTCGAATTCACGAACATTTTCAATTGCATTTGGGTCATCTAAACTATCGACTAGACTAGTTACATCATCATCATCTTCGGTTGTTGTTGCGGTTTTTATTGGTTGTTGGGCTATCGGGTTTCCATTTTCATCATCCGCATGCACTGGAGGAGCCGACGATGGTTGCACTTCCATTGATTCGGTTCTTGACATATCTGTCATTCTATGTACGACGATTTCGCCACCATTGCCCGGATACGAACTACCGCTTATCACAGATATTACCAAATTCGAAGATAAGAATTCATTGGAATTGTCGGACAATTTTGTCGAGTATTCTGAGAGCGTTTCGGACGACATATAGTGCGGAAAGAACACTTGATCGGTAACAGGAAGTGGCAAGGGTGAAGAGTTTGAAACATGCGAAAAACTTTCATTCGCCATCACAGCATTTTCCGTTTGTGTTTGGCTCGTATTGAGCTCAACAATATTATCACCGTTTGAATCAATTTGATTGCCTTTACCTTGCACAACAATTATATTGTTCAGACTGTCCACCAGAATCTGCGATATAATTGTATCTATGGCACTTTGATCAAGTGGTTCGTGTGATTTAATCGTTTTAAGCCGAACAACCGATTCATTTTCAATATCGATTTCACCGCTGCTCATGTGATACGCTTCGTATGTACCACTTTTCATATGACTAATTTCGGTGATTTTCGATTTTGAATCGTTTTCACCGTTCGAGTTGTAGTTGTTGTTGCTATCATTATGTTGACCATCATACCATTGGCCGCTTGATATTTGTGAAATTGTCGATTCGGACAATTGTTCGTGGTGACGCAACGACGATTCATCGCTCGAAACTTGTAGTGTTGTCTCTGAAATGGCTGTTGATTCTGCCGCAGCCATTGTTGTTATATTAATTTGATCACCTTCCATTTCAATCAGAAATGAATTTTCACCGTTTGCTTGAGAGCTGCTGTTGCCATTAATGTGGTCTTCATTTACAATATTACCATTCATTTGATTCAATAAATTTGCTGTTATGCTAACATCCAATTCTGTATTTGTGTTTGTGGTCGTAATGTCACTTTGTGCCGGCGGTGATGATTTACGTTCACTTGATACCGAAGAAATTGTCAATGGAGATCGCTCATTTTGTGTTTCGGTTTCAATGTACGATTTACGTGCAAACGACAACGACGATGCCGATGAACTAGTCCTTGGATGAGACAGTGAATTTGTGTGTTTAATGTGTTTCATTGTAAATTCCGGAACGGAGCGATTAAAGTGTGTCACTTCAAGTCTTTCACATTCTGAACACACTTCGGGTGATGTGTCTTGCATTCGAAGTGTACGTTTGGTGCGAAGTGAACGATGCAACGGCGGTGAAAGGCTACCAGTTCGATCTAGACGACGGTATTCCTTGTGCCAAAGACGTCTCAACAATTGTTGACGCATTGAACCATTTGTTGGAAATATCCGATTCAAATTTGAATCAGAACCAGTTGAACCGGCACTCGCAAAACCATTTGGTACAATTGTTGAGGCGGAAGATCCTAATGACGAAATCGGAGATGCAGTACGTGTACGTTCACGTGATTCAAATGATTGAGGTACTCGTTCTCGGGCCGGCGGTGACGGTGCTGATGAAGCGTTCATATCAGAAAAAACGTGTTTCTGGGAAGCTAATTGATGCCTGAAATCAAATAGTAAACATAATTATTTCGTCACATTTTACTACTAAACGAGACTTTGATTGATGTGAGCACAGCATTTACGTGCTTTTGACCTCTGAAAGCGGTATCCAAACGTATTGACACAAAATGACGACATTCAAATGCAAACGACGATAGAAAATCGTTAAAATGTTTCAAGTAAATGGAGACGAAAAAAAATCAGAAACGAACAAATCGGATTTATGGAAATTATGGCGAAAAAGCACGTTTCTGATCAACGGGTGTCGGTTCTTATATGGTTTGAAATACCGGAAAAATTAAATTGCCGCACAATGTAATGTGTGCGATATTTTTTCATGTTCGTACACAATCGTCAAATAAACGAAATGGAAAAAAATAATAATAGCAGAATTGCATGTCGCTCGACGAATGTACACGATTTTCTATTTTATTGTTGCTCGTTTTCAACATCTACCTGATTAAGCGCTGCGAATGAACATTACAACAAAAAAGCCTTCAGCAAATTACGCAAAATAAAAACGTGCATTTAATCCACATTAATTCATATTTGTTTGCGAATTGAATTGATTTTCACGGCGTTGATAATGATAATGGATTATCCTGTTCAGATGGAGTACACGAAATCATGTAATAATAAGTGTGACCACGGGTGCTCATGAATTTTTTATTTTTTTGTAAAAAAGGCAATTTAATCCACTTGCAATGCTTGTTAAATTTTCCATCGATAAGCATTCCCCAATTGCAATTGATACGCAGAGAGACAAAAGAAATGGAAATAAAAAGAAGAAAATACAAACCTTCTCATGATTATCTCAGGCAATGAGTGCCTACGTCTTAATAATCCTGTGTGTGGTTTTTTCGATTTGTTGGGCATTGTAGTGTTCGAAGCCATTGCTTCGAAAGTTTTATCAAATTTGCGATTATTGTGCGTCATCATCATTTCATTTGTTGTGAATGCGTTTGATCCCATGAAATGTACGCAATTTTCTGGACTTTGATTTTCCTGCCAATTTAGTATATAATCAAAGTTTTGTTCATTTAGTTGTTTTTGCCTGAAAATAGATGAAAAAATGTGACATGATAAATAAATAATCTAATAAATGTCAATCGAAAGTAAATAATGAAAATCAATTTTAATAAAATAGTGGTTGTGTATTTATTTTGGCTCAAATTGAAAATCAATTTGGCATCGAGACATTGTTGTGTATAAAATCAATTCAGTTGTTCTATAACTTGAAAAGCGAAAGTCAAGGAAAATTTTCACACAACCGACGAAATATCCGCATATGTATGGGTACATGTTGAATGAAAAAAGTCAAATGATTTATGCAATAAGCGCTAAAGAACTTCGATCGACCTCATAAATTTTGTACAAATTTATGTTTGCCTTCTGCTTTCAAAATGGTTTCCACCAACAAACATGAAGAAAAAATGGCATGGTCATGTTTAATTTGGTAAATTGATATCAAACAAAGACAACATTTTGCAAACAAACACCATTTTGTGTCGTTCCATTCCAACAATATACTCTTTTTGGTTGTTTTTTTTCATCTGCACAAAAACGTGATTTTTCACGCGAACCCAAAGCGATTCCGTCAAAACTAATGTTGACTGCAATATTTCACGGCGAGGCACAAAAGAAGGGTGCTATGGGGGAGGGTAGATGCGATGCTATTAGTCAAAAGGAGAGTTTTTATAGAGATAAAAAGGAACGAACAACAAAAAAAATGTCGATGTCAAGTAAAATGTTGTTTGCATTCGTTTGCATAGTAACGCACAGTGACAAGCCGACGCTACCGAATCATGCTGAATCATTTCTGAAATGTTTTCCAATTTATTAAAGAAGGTTTTATAGAGTTTATCATTTTTTATACTAAACACATCCTTAGTTTATCTGTTGAACGGATAAGAACTACCCGTATTACCACCATGTATGCTACACGTGTGCGTTGAATTCGCTTATATCTATCTCATTACCGATAATATTCAAACTCATTCCCTCGGGTCACGAACACTCTTCCCGTACGCAACACATCTATTTTATCTCATGCATGTGAAAGCGAATAAGATTGATCAGAGCAAATTGCTGATATTCTACAGGTAAATCAACCATTTTTATCTCGAAATGTTCGTTCGCATAAATTATGCACAGGATGTTTTTCGAACAAATAATTCACAATATAAATGGATACTGCAAGTTTAACTAATTCCAATTGTATGTCAAGTATAATCGAATCAACAAGCTCACGGCAAAGCTTGAAGTTGTCAGACAGCCACCAAAACAAAGAAAAATGTCAGACAATGAGAAATGAGCGGTAAGAGAAAATGTAATTAACAATTCGAGATAATGTGTAGCTTATCTGCTATTTGCGGTGTACGAAGTAAATTTAATTTGTGCTACCGCACGAAATGCCAACCAACGTCAATAAATCCCGGTCTTTGGACGTTTAAATGCGAAAACCAAACGTTGCTCCACTGTTACTAATCGAAACTAACAAATTAATCTCTTATCGATTTGAAGCACACGAATTATTTAGTTTTATTTGAAGAATCGAAGTGTTGCACCGTTGTCACCATTGAAAGTTTCATTGCACTAAGCCATTTGTTCGCTCACCAAAAATTCAATTTTGAATTCAATGCTGACACATACTCCAATGGATTTGCACTCAAGAACAATGCTCTTCTCTGAGTTTTTAATCAAATACAGTCTCTGTCGTAAGTCGAGAAAATCGAAAAGAAAACGAATGTATGCTGTCGACAATAAAAATATATCTTAATTCTTGCATAATCCATAAAGCGTGTAAAGTTTTCAAAGCATTCATCCCATTCGGTAGATTCGCCGCGCGTACGCCAGTGAACTGTGCATTTGAAATGCTTTGAATATTTCGAGAGTCGAAGCTTTGCACACTAAAAGAAAAAAATGGTATTTATCACGCAATCGTCACGTATCGCCAAAAAGCTTAATAATAAACGTAATTACACAGTTGAATTTTCGACATCGAAAACATTGTTTCCAGGCGTCGTGAATTGGGGAACATTCGGGGATCGGTGAGGACCGATTCTTTTCATTATAACACAAGTTCAAGCGCACATGTACATATATCAATCCGATGACAAAGCATCGACACACATGAAAGTCATGACTATGTGTATGCTTCGGTTTTTTCCGTCGCTTTTCCAAAAAAATAACTGTAATCATTTGATTTAATATTCTAATGAGTTTCAGTTGTTATTGGCACGCAGCTACGATTTTGTAAGCACATTTTTCAATAGAATTTAATGTGTTAAACACAACAAAAAGAAGTAAATCGATTCATAAATACAATGCGTTGACCCAACATGCTACGAACTTGAAATATGCGACTACTTTATGGCTGTTTTTATGTATCACACCGTCCGAATTTTTTTTTTACGTTTAACTGTGTAATATAGACTTTATACGTAATAGCATTCAAGTTGTGAAAAGCGTCTATCGCATTCATAGCATACAGGGGGAGCGTACATGTATGAAAGCTGTAATTGAATTTGTTCAGCACCGATGAAAATACATCACAAACCATCGCAATAAATACCGACAATATCGTCGATTTAACCGAAACCGCCTTCGATAATAGTTCGGATGCAGTAAATTATATGGTCCTTTATGGATTCGTTTTTGGAATTTATTCCAGTTAATTTTGATTTCTTTCGCTTGGTCACTTGGTCTCTTTCGCATATGTATGAGATGGAAATTTGAAATATTCAAATAGAAAATGCTCAAATTTCAATGTGGTATGCCAATTTAAATGAAAATAAAAATAACCTTCGTCAAAAAGTGACCCTTTTTTTAGGATACAAATTTTGACGAAAAAACAAATCGAAAATTTATTGACTTATTTTCGTGGTGTCGTTAATCCTAATTTAATTCAGTTGTGACTTTCCTTCGTTTGACATATTATGTGTTTGCTTCTTTTGCGTGTCGTGTAGGTAAATATCGATTTTCAACCACTAAGCTCAAGCATATATCGTCTGAATTTCATTGTGGCTGGCGTCACTAATTTCACAACATTAATAATTGATCAATAAATCGGCTCCGTTTACAAGTGCAAATAGAAAGCATTTGGTTTACCCAAAAATACTGGCGAACCGATCTATATCTATTCCTTCATTGTAGTACGTAAAAAAATGTCCGTGAGAATTTCAACACAAGTTTACTCACAGGTTGATTTCAAGGAAAAAACAAACTTTTGACTCTCGTCTACACAACCATACACACTATCATATGGTTTGATACTCTATGAACTACCTTTGATTTTAATACGACAATAGACTCACCGTTGTATGAATGAATAATAGTTGTGTAAATATTGTACATCAGCTATGCTATTGTTATTGCGTGGTGAATACCACAGTTCACGAATTGTCCTCAAAACTTTCTCGAAGTCGCTTATATTTTGACCTGAAAATCAAGAGATAAAATTTTTTTAGCTTAAGATAATAAAAAATGTTGATTTTTTATGATGAAATAACAAACGTAGACAATCACATTTTCCAGAAAACCTAAATCTCAATGCTACAAAAGTTATTTTTATTTTTTGAAGAGCGTTGTTATACGAGTACTTGAACGATTTTCCGACTTTTAATTTGAACAATCTGCACGAAAATGCACAATATGTATCTCATTGTGTATTTCTGCAATAACTGAGTATTATTGGCAGAGCAATTTAAGTAGCGAAAACACTAAAACTGCACAATTGATTGGCTATCAGGAAAATATGCTCATCTATCGCAAAGATACTGAGCATTCAAATCGCAACAACTGATTTATTTAGTTTATGTTCATAATTCGATGGAAATCAAATGGCAACAAGTTATTGCTATTAATGTTCAAACATAGGTAACGTTTTGAAGGGTAGAAAATATTAACGAACGTCGCTTAGATACAGGAGTAACATTTTACTTCATTAATCACTTCAATTTGAGTTACATCATTTGTCACCAACTTTTTATTATTTTCATTACCAAATGCAAGAGTTGATTGGCTCATCGACAATTTAATGATTTTCCGAAAGTTATTTATATTTAATTTACTCGCAATAAACAGTATTTTGTTGTGATTTCAAACTATCAAGTGAAATAAAGAAAATCCACTTGATGACAGATAAAAAGAGATAACAATTGTTTAAAACTGTTGAGTTTACGTTTCACAAGCAAAAGCCAATAATCACAGATAATTGATACCAGCAATTTAAATCAATTTCGTATTCATTTTTTTCGCTACCACTCGAATTCAATTTGTGTGCGATTTTTTTCTAACAATCTATCTTGCTTTATGCACACCGTATTCAATCCAGTCTGATACAAAACAATGTGATTATAGTTTTTATATTTGATTGCAGCCGACCTGATTCACGTTAAAGCGCAGGTTCAATTTTTCCGGCAGATATAGATAGATATCTTTAATAAACGTTTGATTAGAAACAGCAGTAGTCGCAAAAAAAGCAACCTTGTTCTAATTCGATGTGCTTTGAAGTCGGTATAATCCAGCTGTGTTCATTTATCAGACCCATGACGTCTCTGCAAACAACTATATTCTCGTCTATTTGTTTTGCGAACAAGAATCGTCTGCATGATTAGATAAGGCTCTAATTTTGCTGATAAACGGAAAGTAGTTGATAGTAGCCTTTATCATTTGTGATAAAATCGTAAATCGGATGATAAGGTGCCATGTGTATCATATCGAAACCCCAACGTTGCTAATATTTAAATGCATGAGAACGATTTCGTAACAACTTCATTTAACCGGCATAATGCTCTTGGACTTGTTCGTTCGTCAATAGAATTGTATCATCAATTTCAATTTAGAAAGAGCATTCAACAGTAGCAAAACTAGTTCAGTTGGTTTGAACTTTTACAATATCAAACACAGTACCAGCGTACTGTGGATACGGATTGCAATCAATTCTCCATTATAAAGTGCAACAACAAGAGCCGAATTGAATAAATTAACTAATTGACAAGAGCATTTATGATTCAAAACTTTTACCACACAACGAAGCAAAACTCGAACTGTGGCCCAAATTTTCCACTGAAAATGGATGACACAGATGAAAATGACAGTGTCAATGGAAGTTTTGCAATATCGATTTTAATTAATTCAGTTTCGATTTTTTTAGCAGATAGTCATGAATGCAAAGGAAAAATCTTCCATAAATGTAAATGAACACACAATGAATTAACAACTCCCCCCCCCCACACACACACACCTATTTTTCTGTTTAGCGAATGCTTATTGTTTTATTTAAATGTCATCCAACAAACAGTGTGATAAACAAGTGTTGACACTGTCATTTCGGTTATCATCATGGCACGGTTGTTGCTTTGAATTTGCAACTGACGCATGGAAACTCTATAAATGTATACATTGTTTATGGAGTGTGCTTGTGGTATATTGAACTGGTTTTTGTATTCAGGCACATGTAGTTTTACAATTTACACGAGATTTACCATATAAAATAAGAGGAAATGATGCACAAAATGCATCTTGTGAGAGATTTTCTATTTATATTTAAAATATTCAGAATTGCAAACTCGATTTACTTTAACCACTCGTGATTTTGTAGAACGACAAAACTGCCACTTTTTTAAAACTCAAATTCGTATTCATACAGTAAGTTTTCCATAAATTTGAATTTGAATAAAGTTTCTATCATAAATTCACAAATCCATTGTTGTCATGCAATACCCTTGTTGGTGGAATGGTTGCCCTTTGTTACCCAATCCACAATGAGACACCCCTGGTCTTACTTTTATATGTAATTAATTTGGTCCCATTTTTAGTCCATGAAAGTATTGGTTATTTTCCTTAACAGACTCTTTCGGAATAGAAGACCCGTGTGGAAAAAATGTGACTGACTGTCTAGCTGCAATCAACTGAAAACGAAGTTTGTTAACTAAAACCGTCTACCCAGTCGACTTTAGTCGTTTATTTTTCTGACTTTAAACAGACGACTAATTTGGGACGTTAGATGGCTATAGCCAAGTGTGATTGAAGTTGATTTGAGTTATATTTTTCTCTACTGCAATCGACTGACAAATCAACTTTAAATGATTTCAATCTAAGTTGATTTAAGCTAAAAACGTCCCAAATTAGTTAACTGACTAGTCAGTAATTTTGCACACAGGAAGTTCGAGTTTCTAAAAAGGATGTTGTTCTTTAAAACTCAAGTTCTTGAAAAAAATAATTATTTTTCACGCAAATAAAATATGATTATTAATTCGTTTTTTTCTTCATCTAACGAATTTGAATGGAATTGAAATTTATTCAGAAATCAGCGCTCCCATTTCAATTCCACAAAAGGTTTTTCCTTCTGTCAGAGTACACATCTGGTTCACATATTGATTATTCGTTTTCTTTGTGTATTTCGTAGACAGAATCGTTTAATATTTCAAAGCGCCGAAAAAAAAAATCGATTAGAATTTCAATTGAAGAACCAATGGATTTCTCGCTCTGAAAACGAAATTCATTAATTTTAATGGTTTCAGTACACTCGAGATGAAAGCAAAAATCGTTTGTTTTCAACAATTTCAAACAAACCGAATGTAAAAACTTATGTTTTCGGTAGTTTCAACTCAACTTGATCTAAATTTTGTATAGTTTGTGCCAAATTTTCAAATTTAATTAAGAAAGTCGGTTGTGATTCAAGCAGAGAAACACAAAACAAACGCAAAGAAAACAAGCCCATTGTGAACAATATTGAAGCACAAAATGAGATTTCCACTTCTAAGCAAAGTTGCAATGTATTTCAAATACTCATCGAGTAAATTTGACGCACTTTATTACAGAACTTCGGTTACAATAAATGACAGTGATGACTGCATCATTCGACTTATTTTGTTCCGAAACTCATTTACCGCTTCGCTGCATTTGATTGAGACGACACATAGTTTGAGTCAAAACAAGTTGTGTCAAGATGCAGTTTTGTTCTATGCATCTATTGCTTTGAGATTTGCGAAGTAACTTAATTTTCCATGTGAATTAACTTTGGTGCCGAATATCCCGTTGCCTCGTGCGCATGTAACTTTAAATCATTTGCAGATCTTATCGTAGATAAACTTCATTTGATATTAGCACCCAGAAGACACGATAAGAATTCCATTCGTACGATAAATATCACAAAATTCGCTTCATATCAGCGCGTGTTTGATGGATATTTTTGTCATGTGTCGGAATAAGAAATTCATACAAAATATGTTCGAAATAAAACAAGATAAACAGTGAATGATATATATGCATGCATGGTAGTGATTAAGCGAAGAACAAAAGAGCCAACGAACAATGGGAAGTAAAAAAAGTGTGAAAAATAATTGAAAGTTAAATGTGTTTTTGTTTGCATAGCAAATGAAAGAAACAACAAATATTTTAAATGCATTTTGCTACAGATAGCTTCGATGACGCGATGCATATATGTAGTTGCTTGGAAACTGATGCTCAAATATTTCCATATGGTAAGTGTGTGTGGCACGCGCGCTTCACTGTCACAGCGGAATGACTTTCTTGGTACAAACACGTTTTAATATCTCGCAGGCAACTGATACAGTTTTAATTGTATTAAATTCATAGACGTCTGACTGAATTGAAAATTTCCATTCTTAAGTGAGTTTTTATGCAAATTCCCTTGCGGCATCCTCTCTATCTCCCATTTTCTTCCCATGGCATGCACTCATTTCTTTGCACTTGATCATGAGTATGCCCCATCAAATGAAGTTACTTCCATAAACATCTGATTGCAATTATAAATTTATGCTTCAGCACAGTCAACAAAGTGTCATAAATTTGCGCGTCTGAAATCTATCGCGAGACGTGTCATTGTTTCTCTTTTTTTTATCGTAACGCGAAAGCGGAAAAGACACTAAGTTCAACTTCAAGTTGTCTGTTATGGAAGTTTCATTGATTATCACCCGAACTAACTTTTCGATATTGATTCGTTCATTTAACGTAAATGTGTTTATTTTGGGTAACCTTTTTCCAGTGCCAGAGTCAATGAATTGAGCCGGTATTTCGAATTGAACACGTCTGTTCATATTTTCAAAATAAAAACAAACTTAAGCGCCGTTCACTGAGCAAACGATGCACTTATAAATAAGAGAAGTGCATTCGCCTCTTCTAGGCTCAAATCATTGCGCATCAATCAATAATTAAGATATTGAACATTTCGCGAAACGATTTTTCAATATGTGCAGTCGCTCATCAAGAGCATATTTCAAGTGTCGAGATACGTTACTTGCCGCACACTTCAAACACAAAGTTTATCATTCTAAATTTCAATTAGGCAATACTCATTGAATTCAACATTGAGTACGATTAATTAAACCAGAAACAGGAAAGAATAAACGCTCATCGTTTGCCGCATTCATTGAATTATCGTTTGTTTCATTCAGAAACACATTCTCAACAAGATCGCATAGTTCAATTTATCGAAGAATTGTTTACAAAACATATAAACAAATGGTCTTAGTATTACGCACTCACGTCGATTTTGTTTTCGTTTTTGACGTTGTTTACAAAATCTATTCGATGGAAGAGTGACCCAAGACATAAAATACAATCAGTTTTATTGGTCAATTAATCCTCTACTGCATAAAACTGTCTAAAACGCAATTTTTAAATGATTTTTTTATGTTAATCAAACAACGGAGCAGTAGAGGGTTAATCAGTTTGTTTTCAATCGAATTTTTTCATGAATACATTACTTGCGTATTACTTGCCAGCGTAAATGTAAAGTTTTTCAAACTAGCTCAATTCAATGGAATTTGAAATATTTGATGACGACAATGGACAATTGTTATTTTTAGCAAGCGCTACAACTCAGAACTCCATTCGATTCGTTGGACATATGTAAATCAAACGATTTTTTTGTTTGTAAATTATTCCGAAATCATTTTAGAAGAAAGAAAATGCCTTTGACTGAAAGGCCAACCAATGCAGATATCTCGAAAAAACGGTACATTTTGTGTGAATTGAGAACAGTTGTTGTCGACTTTGACCGTCATAACATCCACAATTTAATTTCGTCCGTGTGTCAAGTGAGTATAATGCACATCAATTTATGGCTTAAATTTTTCGCAAATGATTAATCTAAACAAATGTATGCGCAAAAATACATTAAGCGTAATCTAATAAATAATTTTGTTTTGTTGACTAGACCAACCTTTGGGACTATAGTCACGACGATGACAGTGATTTAAATTGCAGCACTTTACCCTTCAAACAATGGATTTGAATTGACCAAAGTGAAAGCAATAATTTCAAATGTAAACGGTCTCAGTATCACTGATGAACTGAAAACATACGTGCACTCACACCACACGTCACACTTTCGGTAATAAGTTCAATCAACATCAATTTATGTGGATTTAAACATTGTTGATATTGCTATAATCAGCGCAATTAGAATGAACACCGGATAGATTTGTATATGTTCTGCTCTAAATAGTCAAATAAACACATTGTTAAATGGAGCCGCGGTTTTTGTCGGGCATTTTTGTTTTTGATAGTCAACATGACACGGCGACACACAAGCTGCGATCTATTCCGTGCAATGAAACATGTTTGAATTCGTGTTTAAAAATAGCAAATTCTTCCATCCGAATATAGACAACGAAACAATTGCAAATGCAAATGGATCTTATGTGATTCGCGTGGTGGCACGGAAATTCTGTGAAATGTTCAACTCAAATAAATATTAAACGAGATAAAAATAACAACAAACTCCATTTATCGTGCACGTCACACAACCAAGATGTCAGAATGCATTGGCCTGAAAGAGAAACCATGATCCATTTGGTGGCGATTACACATCTAAAATGGAGATGAGTAAGCGCGTCGGCATCTTTCTTTCAGACCTTTTTTGCGTACATTTTACAAGCAGTCGGCGGATAGTTCAGTTAAAGAGTATATTTAAAATCGGTTTGTGCAAACATCTTGTGGAAATGAGCGACGGTCAACAGAATACACTTACAAAATGAAAAGAGTTGTTCATATTTGGATGATTAACGGAATGTAATTGACATGATATATTCATGGGCTATTTTAAGCGAAAGATATTCGGAATCCATTCAATAAATGCACATCGAAGAGATGCAATGTGATAAAATACAATAAAATGTGTTAAAATTTCGATTCTTCTGAAACAATGATGTTAATTCACTTCCATTCAATTGATTACTTGATTCAGCAATCGATAATATTCGACCTAGAAATGTCATCGCCGTTTTTTTCTCTCTATCGCTTATGACTACGACTTTATTCTGGATTCTAAAAAAGCGGTTCGTATGTTTTACGGTTGTGGTCATTGTAGTCATAAAATTCTGGCTGATAACGAAACAAAGAGAAAAAAATCCAATCGTTTACCATTTGATCGTTCGGTGTTTAATTGTCGTAAACCGTTCGCACAATGAATCAAGGCCATATAAAGCAGGTTGAGAATAAAACTGTCAAGCTATCATAAATTTACGATTTAATGCTGTTTTTTTCATCGAAAATAAAAAAAAAGTTCCAATCAAGGTCGAGTTGTTCGATATGCTTTGCGCATGCAATGTGCGATACACATATATCGATTCTAACCAAATATACATAATCTATGTGACAATCGCGTAGAAAATGCGTGACTAGCACAATCCAACCAGTAAGGAACAAATTTATATGAAACAAAATCAACAAATAAAATGTATTCAATTTCATTGCGCTCGCGTTGCAATGCACGTAACGAAATGTATAATGAAAAGCAAAAAGAATATAAAGCGAATGCAATGAAAACTATGGCACTTTTTCCGATATAAATTTGCATACGTGAGAAATGAGTCGCGAGACTTTTATGAGGCACATCGTTGCTTGCTTGCTTCGAATGTGGAAGTAGTTCCTGAGCTGAATAATTGAAACTTCCATCGCTTACTTGTCAGCACGAAAAAAAAACAGCTGATTCAAACAAGAAAAAAGTCATACACAAAGAGAATGCACTGGCACTCTCGAATAGTACGCGACAAACTAGTGAAATATATGTCGTTTTCGTTGTGATATTGCGTTTGTTTGCTGGAAGGCTTCCGATGCTGATTGTTGCTGGTATGCAATGCGAACAACTAATTTTGCATTTTCTAGGCTTTTGGCTTTTATTTCAATTTATTAGTATTACGTGCAATGTTTGCGTCGTTTGCCCTGCTGTCACATGTTCTATGCAATCGTCGTGAAATCTCATCGTCTATTGCTTTCTGACATCCGCGACTTCATATACAAATATAGGGAATGCATAATGCGGGTATGTTCGATAGCTGTATTTTTTTAGTGCTTCAAAGTTTATTGTTCCCAAAAATCATGAGCATTCTGTTGCACATTCATTGTGAATAGTAACTAGGTTAAATGATTTTGGCAGAGTCACAAATTGATTTTTACCACACATTTGGTCTCTCTCTGTGTCTCCCTTTCTGCCTCTCGTTTATGATTTCCTTTTGACCGAACTCAAATTGGAGTAGATTCGTAAAACATCAAACTGAATGTTATCACTATAAAAACAAGAACGTATCAAATCAAAAATGTTAACCCATTATTTGTACTGATTATGGAATTGCGAGACGGGACTTGTCGAGCGACTAACGATTAAGTCTGGCGAATTTGAAGGATTGAAAACAAAACATATTCAATTTAATTTACATGACATCAAGGACGCAGTAATAACATAACCTTAAGCGCCAATGCATATCGCTACAATTCATAGCTGATTATTGTGATTGTCAAAAGAGAAAAAAGAATTGTCAAGACTGATTGGGTCAAGAGTTCAGAAGTTAAATGAATTTATTTTGTTTCTCTCCGGAGATGTGACTGTTCGAAGTTTAATGAGGTTTCGAAAAAGTAATTATAAAGAGATTAATGCTTCATGCCATTTCTGGCGGTGGTTTTTCGTTCGATTAACGAACCGCCGCGCTGATTATGAATTGTCTGAATTATTCAAACAAAGCCAAAAAACGCAAATATTTGCTGAAATATTTTTTTTTCTTCACAATTCCACGATGTACGGAGTTATATTCGAGGCTTTTCAACATGTAATCCACCAATGTAATTGCATCAATCAACACAATTTATAAAAGAGATTATTATTGAATTGTGAATTTGCATCGTCGACGAATCGTCACTTCGCCGGGGGGAAAAATGGTGTAAATAAAATATTTGAAAAATCTCATTTTGTTGCATGGAATGAGAAACGTTTTTCATACGTAAGTTTCAAGGCATCGCCACGAAATTGTCGTTGAAAGCACACTATTTGACACCGGCAATACCGTATACGTCGACGTTCGAATGGCATCAAAAAACGTAATTTAGAATTTTACATCGTTGAAATATATGATTCCTTTACTATATAGAGAGAGAATCTCTTCAAGGTTTGACAAGTGTGCACGAAAAATTTCGAGTGCGAGCAAGTGATAGAGCGAACGAGCGATAGAGAGCGGAAACTCAACTATGTGGATAAACATGGAGTTCGAATACAGTTTTGTACACATACAGAATTGAAGGTAAAACGATGGATCGTGTGTCGTATGTCGTTGTTTGCATTGAAAAATTGAATTTATTTGTCTGTGATGAACGAAATCAAGTCTAAATAAAAACGAAAATGCGAAAAATATTTTTTAATATTGGCACATATTTCAGGCAATTCTTCTATCTTTTGCTCTCTTTCGTACACACACAATCGTCAAACCACTATGTCAGCTTAATTTCAAATTTGTCGCGCACAATGTCACTTAGCCAACGGCAAATCGACAAGCTTGTCATAAGACACAAACCATGTCTGACTATATAAATCCAATTGAATGGATTTCTGTTATGGCACATTTCAATTTCGATTTTATTATTAACAAAAAAAAATGCAAGATTCAAATATATTCGGCTAATTCACTTTGCTTGATGACTGATTGATTGATCGAGTTTCGCGCATTATCGGTAAACATTTCTTAAAAAAATGATTTTTAGGATCGAATTTAATGATGAGATAAGACGCGACATTAGTTTTTTTTTTTAAATTCGAGAACACAAACATATTTGAATGGTGTCGAAAATTCAGCTAAATATTTACCGTTCACATAAACATTGACTATATATGTTGTGAGGGGAGTCTTGTGGTTTGAAATTTCACTTTGTATTATGAAATATGAAGAGACAAATGAGTGGAGTTTAAAATTACTGCGATTTTCTTCCATGTCAAAGTGGATCGACAATGGGGCTTCCATTATACCTGTACAATTTGAAAATCGATATTACATTACCCGTACAATTTCCATTACTCTCTCCGCTCCATTATAAATCATTTCTTTAAAACTTCTATTAAAAACGAATGGACGATTTATTCACACACAAACACGACGACGAGAGTCGATAAAATGTGTGGGCCAGACAATAAAAGGGACAATTAGAACAGAAAATGACCGGACTGGAAAATGAAGCGACCGTAGAGAGAGAGAGCAGTACAAAAAAAATTACCTTAAAATTGAACAAAGCAAATAGTTGAACTGTCGGTTTCTTGTCCAACGTCATTCGATAAGAGCGGTCATTTGGTTGTTGGTTCGACTTCAATTTGAATGTTTCACAATTCCTTTAAATTTTTATTTAATGTTTTTCTTTTCGTCGAATAATTTTCACAATAAATATGTCGAATCTAGCTCCTTTTTCCACGGATTTAATATTTATTTTTCTGTCGTATCTTTCTTCCTTTTTGCTAAAATTTTTTCGTTTTCAACAGTTCCGAACACTTAAACATTTAAAACGTAAACAGATCGTTTCTCTATAGAAAAATAACTAATTTTGAACTTCAACAAACTAAGGCAATGCAATAAGAATTTCTTCTTGTTTTCACCGCCGAGGAGCATATCAAAAAAAATATATGCGTTTCAAAAAAAATACTCAAAAACTTTCAGTTTGACTGCACGTTTTCAAGTTGGCTTCGAATATATGCACGAGAAATAGGTAGCAAATGAAAAAAAAATCGAGCGCGGAACAAGAACGTTTCGACCGATAGAACGAACTAAAATTAAATGATAAACGTGCTGGATCGAGTCAATCGTGTACCTGTGCTTCGTGCCGTGCGCTTCTGATTATCAGTGTGTTTGTTGTTGGCGACACACGTTCGTATGCGAAACGATACAATGAAAACATAGAGCAAACGACAAGCGAATTGTGTTCGTTCGAATATACAGTACGACACACTGCACACACAACGAAATCCAACACACTGAGAGAGAAAGAGCAAGAGCCGGCGAACAAACAACATTTCAGTGCTGCACAGAGCCGTTTGTATTATTTTCTGCTTCTTTTTCTTCTCTATCCACTATTCCAACGAACCGAATGAGAGGAAGTGAGTATGAATTGAACGAGCGTATAAGTGAGAAAAAGAGAGTGGCATAATGTAATGAGAATATTCGAATTGGCAAACGGTTCGACGATGATCGCGATTTCAAAACGAAAACAATGTACGTGACACGAGCTCTATTGTAACGGTTTTACATTTTATTATAAGCCACATCGCACCACATTCATACTCCAAACCAATCCATGCAAAGGGACGTTTTCAATTCTCTCTGCGATTATTTGTTTTTGATAAGTTCATTTGCGTGCACAAGTGAACAGTCACAACAAAAGCGGTATCGGCTAAGCTAACATTTTTTCATTTGCAGTTTTTTTTTCGTTCGTTCGAATTTTCATTCTCTCATTCATACTTCTTCGACTATTTTCCATTGTGTTTACATACAGAGTAGTACTTTTTGTCGCCCAACACAAATTTTTCCTAGCCCGAATACAAAATTTTGTTGTTTTTTTTCCTCATCAAATTGAGTTTTACAATTTTCTTCAAGCCATTCCTTTTATAGCCTCGTCGCCGATGACGCATAATTGTTATTTATTTTCACCAACGAATTGTCGTATATCCAAGTGAATTGCGTGCTTTTCCATCATTTTTATTAACAAAAAAAAAATGGGAACATACAGGACTTTGCCACTCAACGCCATTCAACTCGACTTCGTCTCAGTTGTGAACTATGTTCGTGAACTTTTGTTTTACATTCATTTAAAAAAAAGTGCTATGGGTTCTATCATCGTATGAGGAGTTTTCCATTGTGAAATATGCAAATAACATACCGAAAATATGCTATAGCATTCCTTGAATAAAATCCAGTTTTGGGGGTCGATCAAGAGCATAGGTCACAACACACTGTTTGCATGCATTTAATACCTCATTCATTCTTTCTTTAGCTGCATAAATATTTATCAATTATAGCTTACCGATTTGCTGTTGAAGTGCTTGTATTAGTGGTGACAGTATGTCTCTCGATTGCATCATTTGTCTCGGCCATGGGGTAAAATCGTTTAGATGTTGTTGAGTTGATCGTCTGGCGGTATTTTTATGTTTGGAATTTGGGGTTTTCTCTGCCGATGGCATTCCAGTGTATGGATCAATTGAGTATGACGTTGAAGAGGGTGTTGCAATGCCACCGAATGGATGAGCAAAATAAAACATGCACACCGGTGCAGGACTCTAAATGGAAATGGAGTCAATTATGTCATCGTAAAAAGGTGGAATATCTCATTTGCTTACCGGCAATAAGTTGGAGTAAATTCCACTTACAGTGCTTGCTCTACTTGTTGTCGTAGACATGCAGCGGTCGCCGTCGCTTCGCTTATTCATTTTAAATATCAATCAATTTAATAATTTACGCTTAATTCGAAATGATTGCCATTAAGTGAGCAATTGAAATTGACAAGCGGAACGATAAATACGCAGTCATAAAAATAGATATGTAATAATCGTTGAAATTGAGTTTACTTTTTTCTTCCTTGTTTCGTTTTATGACACTATAGGTCTCGTCTTTTTCTTCTATCTTGTCTCCGTTCAATAAAGAATGAGAAGAAAAAACAACAAATAATGAATAAATCGCACAAAGATTATCGGATATTTGCATTCAAGTCATGAATAAGATTCAAATCATAAATAATTATTGTTTACGTTTCAATCGCGTATCGCTTCAATGAATTTCAACATTTTTGTCTGGTGAGTATCTAAAAAATTTGTGCTGTATGCAGGTGTTAATTCGACTCACAAAAAAAAGGAAAATTTCACATTTCGCTGTGTTGTTTTTTCATTCGGAAAGACTTTTTGAGGTGGTGCTTTCCACCAATTCCGGCGGCGCCTGTGAGTGAAACTTTTTGAAGGCCATCTTCGACGATTGCATGTGCAGCGCATGATGAATGCTTTGAGTTATTCAAGACCTTGGATTTTTTAAAGGAAAGTTTAACACGAAAGAAGAACTATCGCCGTCAATCAATCAGATTGTCAGTGGCGCTAATTATTCACGAAAACCAATGGTTATAGCACGCTTCGAGTCGAAAATTACCGATTAACATATAACATGTGTTGAATATGCCGTGGAGATAAAAGATACGAACATATCATAGGCTGTTGATAATGAGATTCGGTGAAAATTGGAATTTGTTTTCAACTCGTATCGCTTCACAGACAAACCGCTTCGAAACGGCAAAAATAAGACGTAATTGTCGAAAATGTCGTTTGTAATATAAGTACTTCAAAATGAGAATTTTTCCATCGGCAGAGATACAAGTAAATTAAATTACCATTTCAACAATAACAAACTACTTGTTTTTCGGTTTGATGGAATAAACCGAATACCAAAATTTTTCAAAAGATGTTTATCAATATTGCCTTTGTGCTGATAGCATGCGGTGAAATTCCTTTGAATTTTTTGGTGCTTTGTCATGTTTTTGTCCTCATCAGTCGTGATAAATATTTACTCATTCAATGAAATGCAACAAAACAAATATAGTACAAACATCACGGCATAATAGATTTCCTGTCGTCACCCAACCGAACTATGCCATTTTAAAATTATCGATTAATCTTTTCCCTGGATACACACGCAAACCCAAACCGATTACTACTTTGGCAATATGTTGTCATTTACTTTCTGCTAATTGCATATTCAGTTGGAAATATCGATTCGAAATTGGACGCTTTATTAATTCTTTACACAATGACTGGTAGTTGTTACATTTTGAAAATTATATTCGGTGGAAAAATGCATTTCAATTAAAACTGAATGTGATCGGTTCAATCGCCTTTCTTTCGAAAACTGTTCCGTAACCAATGGAGAAGACAATTAGTCTCAAGCGAGTTCTTTTTTTTGTTCGTTTTAAATTACAACACTCCCTTTGAACTAAATTGGTGCATGTCAGTTGTCACTCTAGAAAATGTGCGCCGCCACAATTATTTATTCATACTAAAAAAATAATGTATACATTTTACTATCGAGCAATATTCCATAACAACACACTTTTCACTATCGATGTAAATGAATCAAAATGTTTTTCATTCCCCTAGGATTGTTGTTTATTCCACTTGAACGTCGTTATAGATATGTTGTTTTGTAGGTTTTATGTTGGCAAATAACAAAAATTCCCGTGCACGAATTGAAATTGTTTGACTAACTATTGATCTGTTTGATCGATGCTTTGTCGTATCTCGTGGAAATAAAAGGAAAACCATTTCCTAAAAATGATTTCAAATGCGAAATAAGTGAAGGAATTTTTCATCCAAAAAACGGATATGTTTCAGTGGAAAATTGTTTTGGGTTTGTTTTTCAGACGAAGAACTTAACACTTTGAACAGCATCATTTGACCCTTTTGGAAAAGAAAATGTGAACACCTACGGCGATTGAAACCACGGAAAAAATCACTGGAACGTGCCCTACGTGATGTGCACAAGTGAGCATCAAATCTTCGACTGAGCCGTTATTTTATGCGATTTTCCATTTTTGTATTGGCATTTTGTGGTGCGCGGAAAAACGGCTGCGGGTTTGTTTATAAACAACAAATAACAAACTAATGGAAACGCAAGACATTCACCAACCCAACGATGCAGTCAATTCGTTTTGTGTACGCAGTTTGAATGCTATTTTTGTAGTTCAAAGGGAAAAACGATGAACATGAGTTGAAAATAGCTAGACAGACAACGTTTCGTTGTGGGTCAAATTCTTGACGCTCATTAATTCCAATGCACTCCTGTTGTCTTGATTTGAGCAACCGATTTCGAAACAAGATTAATGACGAAGCACAAGGCAATAAATGCGACACTTTTTTTTAACTATGTGACTTAGTGACAATTTGGAGATTTTTTCGGGCCAAAATTAGATTACCAAATAGGAATTAAGGCAAAAAAAGAGAATCGTAAACGTAAACGATGAATTTTAAAGGCTATGTATGACCTAAATCAAATTCTCGTGCATATAATTACCGACAGTAGATTGAACAGAGAAGACAATGACCGACGAAGTCTTACCGGAAATTCAAATAATCGAAATAAATAACTAAAAAGCTGATCGATTTCATTTCTTACCTTTTTTTCTCTATGCATCATTCAGTCGATATGCAAATTCCTGGCAAAAGACAGTCATATTTTAACGACGCATATCGAAACTTTGTTGTCATGATAAAAAATAAAACAATGTAGTACATAATAGACTCGTTTTCAATCAATTCAAGTGGTCACAGCGGTCATTGTCACGTAGCAAATTATAAATATTTGAAGTCGAACACGTTTTGATTTAATCGTTGTGAATTTGACCAAAAAAAAAAGCAAAATCAACATTTCAGCCGCCTGAAAATAGCGCCATATCGATAAAAGCAATTTTTTTTGTGATAATTTATTTGAGTTCAGCTATTTTAAAACAATTGGGTTTTATTGGTATGTGAATTTAATTTATTCTCTGTAGTACTTGAGTTTTTTTTATACACAAAACGATGATTCTACATGACAATACATGATTTTTGTTGTATTTTTTCTTCTTTAAACGGCTTTGTTGTTTGTTTATTAAATTCAAATCGACACTATTGGTTAAATATTTCCTAAAATCCCTATTGTTATGCAATTTAATTCTACAAATTGTTGTTATTTTGTCAGTACATATTCATAATAAAAATTCATTAAAGTAATTGTTTGTAATTTTTTTTTTGTTTAGAATATCTAATAGTTTTTGCTTCCACTTGGGTCTAAGCTAACGATTTTATTAAATTTTTATTTGGTTCGTTTTTTTTTTTATTTTCATTTGATAAGAAAAATTGAGTGTATTATTTTAAAGTGTACTATTTGAATTGCTATGTTATAAGTATTTGAGAAGAGTTTTTATTTGTCTTCCGTCGATTGTTCAATGATTGGAAATCCATCGCAAAAAAAAGATCCACTCCAAAAAAAGAGGTCATAATTCTTGTATCTGGCCCATTAAATTGCTCACTTCATACAAATATTCAAAATGTAAATGTGAATTCATTTTTTTTACTGTGAGAGGTGCATACGAACTTAGTTGAAAGTGTGCAATCGATTGTGGCTTGACGAGATGAGAAAGAAATCTATTCGGTGCTGATTTTATTGTTTTTAGATTGTTTTGCTGTGGTTCGACGTTTGAAAGAATATCTCTCAATTTTCCGCTTTTATTTCGAATCGAAATTTGATACAATTCGTTATTTTAATTTCATTTGGTAAATAAGATTATTTCGGAATATTGGGCGTTCTTCTATCAGCTATAACTTTTTTTTGTTTTAAAAAAGTTGTTTGAGATTAAATATATGTAATTGACGTGTTGGTAATTTTTATTGAAAAGAAACATGTTTGGGGCTAACGCATTTTCTAATAATCTAAAATTCGATGGAGAAGAGGCTAAGTGTATATAGTTTAGTTTTTGAAAAAAAAGGCGTTAGTTATTTGATTTGGAAAATGGCGTTTGTGGCAGAATCGACGACATTTTTTATTTACCATCTTATAATCGAGAAATATATTCTCACTTTTCAAAGATTTCATCTTTACGTATAAATCATTTCATAATTCAATGGAACTGTGTGAGGGAAAAAAAGTTGATTTATTATTGAAGATAAAATCGTTCAGTGTGTTTTATTTTACAAAAAAAAAGTGTTAACGGTACTTGATGGTTCATTTTAACAACCTACACTTAAACAGAAATTAATTCGTACAATATATATTTGAGAAAAATGAAGAATACGGTTAAAGATCCATTTTCCATATGGATTATACAACTATTTCAATGTTAGTTACTTTAATCAATCTAAATCATAAAGGAACAACTACTCTTGTTTGAACCGAACGGTAAATATGTTATTAAACTGTTGTTATATAGTGTGTTTCTTGTATATGTGTATATGTGTAATATTTATGACCCCCTAATTTAATTAAATTGTAAATTCAAGATTCATATAATTTTTTTTAATCAACTAAATTAAGCCATTTCCATGTATAAATTCATCATCAAACGTTTAACTAAATTCTAAATCCGGTTGCTGTGATTAAACCGGAATAACTGTTGAGCTGCCCTTCTTTGGCACGCCGTTTGCTTTGCCATTGTATGGAAGAGATGATTTTGGTGCCTATGGAATAAAAATGAATTCGTTACTATTATGTAAATTGATTTATGGACTTTTCATTACTCACCTCAATGATTTGTATGCATTTCTCAAGATCAACTTCGCTGACATCATCATCATCGTCGTCGTCGTCATCTTCTTCACCGCTGCTTTGACCCTTTCGACGAAAAGCACGATATTTTCGATATTTACCACGTGCCGGCAAAAACATCATCAATAATCCCGAAATGGCTATGAAAAACCCAGCCAAATAGAAGGCTAAATGGTAATCACCAGTTAAATCTGTAATCCATCCGGCCAAAGGTGGCCCAATTAAATTTGCGATCCCTTGTACAAGTAGCAATAAACCATAGGCATTTGTAAATCGTTCCAAAGATATTAGTTCCACTAAAATAATACTGGTGAGCGCATAATTCGCCGCGATAAATAAACCAAAGAGACCGGACAATATTGAGAGTCCCTGCATTGGATAAACACAGACAAAAAACACGCATTATTGGCATTGCTCTTAGAAAATGATAAAAGAATGTGCATTTCAAATATGTTTAATTTTCTTACGGTAAATGTAGGTAACAAAGGCACCAAACCAGTGACGATCCCACAGAAAACCATACATATAGCATAGATCATTCCGGCTGTTATGAATTTTCGATCTCCGGTCCATCCAAGAATGATTTCACCCACCATATTTACGATACCAATCAAGGAGATCAAGATGGATGCATCGGTCTCTTTGAAACCAAGCTCCACCGCATTATCGGCTAAGTATACGTATGGAACATCGTACCATGCATACAAAAGGAAATTTGATAATGCGAATAAGGTAAATCGAATATCAGAAAAAAATGAAAAGTCCAGCATATCGACCAAAACTGATTTGAATTCAGCCAGTCCTTGACCCCAATGTGTTTTCTCTTTTGCAATTGTTGTCATTGAATTGCGATAGATATCCGGGCACGAAGATGCTCGTAGTCGGTAACGGTTTATATTCAACATCGCACCGCGATAAGTCAAAGAATGACGATGCATTCGCAAATCCTTCAGATATGCAGCCGGATTTCGATGCTAAAAAGACATAAACGCAAAGGAGGTTAAATAAATCTGTTGTGAATATGTGCATTTAAAATTCCAACCATTATAATCCGTACATCCTTGGCATGGTGAATATGAGGATCTTGTTTCATCCATGTCAAGAACTCCTGTTCGTTTCGAATCCGGCGACTTTTGGCCTTCGTCAGACCACTTTCACTGGTTGGACTGATATTGTTCTCAAGCGGTGCATTTGATCCATTCGAATGTCGTGACGATGTTAATGGTTGACTAAAACTTCTTGAATGTGCCAAACCGGGATAATTTTTCAATAGAACGCTGTGCACATTTTTGTTTGCTGACATTAGCTCGAGAACTTCCACTGGAACCTTCAGCAGAGAAATTACAATGATTGATTAAAATGTTCTTTTAAAGTTTATATTTTTGTATTGATTTTTTAATTTTTTTACCTTTTCGCCGTTTTTAACAAATGTTGGCAATGTAATCAATGAACTAAATAGTCGTGGATCGTCCATGGTTTCGGACTGACTGGCTAAATTATTATCACCATTATTTTCATCTCTTCTATCGATCTCATTTCCATTGGCATCGTCTTTATGTAGATTACTTGTTGTGCCACCAGTGTTTGTGCTATTGCTCACCGAAAATGAATCGGCTGAAATTCCCAATTGATTTCGTTTCTTACGCAGTTTCGCTTTTTGTTTCGATTTGTACGTTGTCCACTCCAAATCTCTCATAAGCATACCACAAATAGTCATATTCAAAAATACGCCCGACAACACAAGCGTTGTGCCCCGCCAACCATACTCGTCGATGAGAAATTGTGTTAAAGGCGCAAATAAAAATGTACCAATACCGCTACCACACACCGATAGACCAGTTGCAGTCGAACGACGTTTGTCAAAGTAATAGGCAACAATAACCACAGCAGCCACATAACATAAGCTCAAGCCAAAACCGGCAAATATACCGAACGTGAAAAAAAGCATTTCCACCGAATCCGTAAATGAAGACGCAAAAAATCCAATTGATGCCAGAATTGAACCGATTATCGTCACTCGACGGCACCCAAATCGATCGGTTAAAAATGATGCAATGGGCCCGGAGAGCAGAGGCATTGCCATGAAAAGTGAACCAATCCATGCCGTTTTTGCTTTTCCTTCGCCGAAATATTTCAAAAGTTCTACATAAATAACACCAAAACTAAATGTTATGCCATCCGCAATTACGTTTACCATGAACGAGGCGAATACAATCACCCACCCATAACCACCGTCCGGTGGTTTTGCTTCAGCAAATTGACTAACATCATCACTACTCGAAGAGTCTGACGACGAAGACGACGACTCAGACGAACTGGACGAGATGCTACTTCGTAATTTTGATGTTCGTAAAATTCCTCTTGCTGGCATTTGATGAATCAACTCCTCCGGTTGTGGTTCAGTCGTCGAATCACCATTTTGGTATGATTCATGCTCACCGCTCGCAGGTGAATTTACACTATTGAACATATTTCGTTTTATGCTATCGTTTGAATCGTTATGTTGTTGCGACAAAAATTGAACGTGTAACACGGGTCGTTCGGGATCGGTGCCAGTGCATTGAATACTTAAACGTGGTTTTCGATTAACATCAAATTTATCGCCGGTATTTGAACTAAAATTCTGTGTCGATGGGCTTTTTACGATACTTCTAGGCCTTGGATTCGATCTGCGTTGAATTTTCTGGTTAACCGAACCGTCGTCCATCGATGTTTGCCGTAACAATGGTCGACTTTCAGCGCGTTCATTTCGTTTGGCATTTTTCATGAATAAACCACCACTTCGATCTGTATCACATAATAAATTAACGTATTCATTATAAGCCACCGATTTAGCATCGCATTTATCATCATCTGTTGTATTATTTGTTTCATTATTGTTAATATTACCTTTAGTTTTGGGAACGATTGGCCGATCAATGCTACTATAGACGGTTGTTCCATTATTTTCACTTGAGCTACTTCCAAGCAACGGAGTTTTTAACGAATTATCATCATACATGGTTGATTTCGTAGATTGATTTGTCTCTGTATCATTCGATTCCTTCTTTGTGATGTCTTCTTCGTTATCCTTACAGCCGATTTCTTCGCTTTCGCTTGCCGTTTGGCTTCGATCTGTTGGGCACTTAATTGGTTTAACATCAATACTATTACTGCTTATTGTATCCGTCGAAATACAATCTTCACTTGAATTTTGCACGAGTAATTTTGTAACCGATTGTTTCGTTTGATTCTCACTTATGTCCTCTTCAACTGTTGATTGTTGATTGTCGACCAACGTATCTGTAACAATTTCAACGATATTTGAATTGTGACTGGCGTCGAATTCATTCGTACTGTTACTTATACGCCGACCACTGGTGTTTATCTTATCATTTCGTGCGATTTCGTTCGTTGATTTGGTAGTGCTGGCGTTGGAATCATTGCATGATTCTTGATAATCATTATGGCTATCATCCATATTGATTGTAGTTCCATTCGACACACAGGCCTCTTGAAGATTACTTCGATTGCAGTTCTTATCATTTCCGTTAAGTTGTTTGTCAATCGAACTGTTGTTATTGCAATTATTTGTTTGTATTTGAACACGGCCAGACATCGAATTTGAATTGATGTTACGCGAACCATCTAGTTGGGACACACCGTTCTCATTGCCAACACTTAAAATACTACACAGAACATCTGAGTCTTTTTCATTTGATTTAACTGAGTCCGAGTGCTTTTCACTGCACTGCTCACTTTTGAATTGTTCAACACACACATTGTTTTCATGAAAGTCTTTACTAATATTATCATTAAACGATTGCTTAGGTGGTTCAACCGAATCCGATGATTCGGTGCTTGAGCTAATTGTTCCGTTGGTGGCTGTGTGGCTGTTGCTCCCATTTTCGATGATAGATTGTGTGGCAACAACACCAACTGACTTATTATTATTGAAATTTTTTCTTCTATTCGCATCCATTCTGTTAGATCGCGACAGAATTGACGCCTAAATAAACTCAGTAACGTAGTTATCATGCGGATAAACTGCACAAAATTGAACCACTGAAATGAAAGAAAAAGGCGAAAAACACACACACACACAAATGGATTACATTGAAATGAGAATGGTGATGATAAATGTTATTGACTGCAAGTCAAGTCAAGTGAAGGTCAAATCAATGTACCTGGTTACAAGGATCTTTGCGAGATTTTCTTTTGGCAGGTACAAACGATGATGGTGAAATGCTATCACCAATTTGAAAACGTTTAACTCGACGTTCTTCCATACGGTATCCCACACAACCGTTGGCTTAACCAAATCTATATTGGAAAAAGGAGAAATAAAAAACATATACATGGTTAATAAATGGAATGAATCAATTAATGAATGAATTAATTAAAATATTCGGTTTTGGTTTTGAATTTCATTGTTAACTCGAAATGGCATCGAATTACATCACTCCCATGTGGAAAACACAATTAAAAATCGTATCACTATTATCTAAAAATTCCCCGCATTCAATCAATCGATTAGAGATAAGGATGAGAGTCTCATGAGACACACAAGTTCAGTCGCAGTTGGCCTAATTGTATTTGTTTTATAATTACTCTCTTTCCATGCAAAGAACCCATCAAATGAAATTGGCCCGTCTAAAAATAGTATTGTCAAAACATTGATCACTTGTAGTTCATCTAAAGCGAACCATATTAACGCAATCGCTGCACATTTTCGACGATTTGGTAGTTTTTTTGCAGATGGGTATCGCATAAAAACCTCGATTTGCTCAATCGATTTGTTTGCTTATTACTTCGACATATTGACGATGATTAGTTAGTTTCATAATCATTTTACTAATGGGCCCAAAAGATAAGTTACATTTTTTATAGCAATGTCGTAGCAAATTGATAGCAAAGTATCGGTGGAAAGTTGCACACAAAAGAATCGAAATCAAATTAAACCACGTGAGCAATGTTTCAAGAGTGGATATTCATGTAAACATTGTTTAAATAAAAGGAGTAATAAAATATGAAATAAATGTCAAAACATCCAAATGCCAAAGTGGTCATGAAATCAGTTTACGTCCATTATTTTTATGTCAATTGAAATGAAGAAGCAAAGTGAAAACAAAAACAACTGTAAAATTAAAATTTACATGGACATTTCACGGTAACATCGTGCCACCACACGCTATTTTTATCGACAATCGGTTTGACGAAATCTCTCGAGAGAATGTTTGGCAACAAAGCACAGTGCTCTAGCTTCAACCAACCAAACAAACATAAAATACATGAAGCCGTTGCCCAGCTGTTGGTTTTATTCAGATTTTTTTCGCTTTTGGCGCTAGTAATGACGATTGATCTCGAAAATGAAAAAAAAAAAGAAAAAAAATACTAAAAATAAATTTGAATAAAAAAAGACAGAAAACAGTAGTCAAGTCAGTTGGCGTAGACAAAGACGCAATAAAATCTAGCGAGAAAAGTCGAAGGGAAATGTATATATGTTTGCTCGATTGCTAATAAATAAGCAATTTTCATTAGCGGAAGAATAATCTTTGAGTGAATCAGCAATGTAATTATGAAAAAAATAAAAATGTTAAATGATAGACTCGCTATTGATGTCGCCATAGATTTTTTTCTTTCTGCTAAATATGTTGCGAATGTTGAAACGAGCATGTGGCGTTGGAGAGGGGCATTGGTGTTTGTTGGCACTAGGATCTATGAATTATGAGAAGCTCATTTCATTGAACGTACCATTGAATATCGAACGGCAATGGCCAACGGCAACAGGAAAATATTTTATTTAGTGCTTGTGAAAAACGACATTTTATCTACACATGCTTGAATCAACAATTGGAAAATGTTCAATTGCAAACAGCGAAAAAAATCAAATCGTTTTGAAATTGCTAATCATATTTAATGAATTTAATTGGAATTCAATGTCTCGTTAAGGCGATTCGATGAATTTTTCACCTGATTGATTAAAACGAATGCATGATCAACATGACAACAGAAGAAAAAAAACATCAATGTGAAAATAAAGTTGTGAATAAAATGCGGACTGAGTTAAAAAAAAAGTAGTTGACATTTTTCTTTATCAAAATGCTATTGTTATTAACCTAATTGTGTTCGATTGTGTGTTGTAGATATACAAAAATCAAAAGTGAAAATACTTTGTATTTGAAGCATATACTTGTTAAAATCTAAACCAAAGATCTAGTGCTTTTTTTATTGGAAGTGTTTGCCTTGTTCGAAATCGCCAAACGACTCGAGACACATTTTAATTATTTGCTTTGGCTGATAGCAGCACATCGACTCCCCGCACTTTGATTGATTTCTTTTTTCATGATGATGTTGCGTAAAATGCATTTTAGAAACGGGTCACGAAGAATTCATGGAGTAAATAGAAAGGAAAAACAATAACTGAGCTTGTGTACGTCCAAGCGTGTGTGTGTGTGGTCATTATCAGCACTTTAAATTATCAACTAGCACACAAATTGTTATTATTAGTCAAACATTGTGTCAATGCCAAGATTCAAATAAAATGCAAGTTTATCGCAGATTAAACAAAACACACTATTCGACGTTGTTGTCAATCGTCATAATGGGTTCTTTTTTGTCATTCATTCAATCGTTCGAACGTCGTCACTGAATGATCGTTTTTCTTCTACACAGTTATGTAATTGATCCATAAATCACACAACGAAATCCTTTGTTTCTTCTTTATTTTTGCGCCAGACAAACAAAACAAAGTGCGATTCCACGAACATTTGATAAAAATAAACATGTTTTTATGGAATAATCGTTGGCGATTGCTCGTCTTCCACGAATCACATACACACTGAATGGTGGTGGTATCAATTGCACTAAATAATGTGTTTTACACTTAACAAAGCGTGCATAAGCATATCATAAGTTTTGTCTCATATCGCATATAATGATGGTTCTCAAGTGGTCGTTTTTACATGTTTAAAGGAATACATCGCTTGGCGACAGTCAGGAGGATAATAGAAAAAAATTGAATATTTTCAATGTCGAAGCACTCTTGAATGTCACTAGCACCATGAGAACAGAGTTTTGTGCGTAGCCGCATGCGCAACAATGAACTCAGTTGAGAAAAAAAGAAAGAAGTCGCCAACGAAGAACAAAAATGCATACACAACGCTTTCGAAGTGGATTGCATGCGACAACTGCATTTGTGTTCAAATTTTCACTAGAAGCGTTTTAGTGAACGAGGTGTGTTCCTCCTCTCGAATGGAAAATATTCAGCAAAACGGCCAAGAAATTCACGCTGAAAAGACAAACCGTATAAGTACTTCAACAGCTGATTGACTGGTCTATTAGACAATAGAGTGTATTGATAGCACGTGTGTGTTCATTGTACGAAGTCATGTTCAGACTGTTTCAATATTTTTCAATCGATGAAGTTGAATGAACCAAACCACATAATAAGTGAATACATTTTTGATGTGGGAAAATAATTGTATATTTACCATGGTTATTCACACTATGATCGTTTCGATTTGATTATGTTTACTTTGTAAAAAACGATGAAATTTCAAAATTAACTCCCAAAACACTTTTGCTCAAAACGAATCACAAGTCAACCACTAAATCCACCAATCAAAAACCAGTTAAAAACTAGAATTCTCATATAATTCTGCTGAATACAAATGGTCAATTTTTATTTACTGTTTGTTCATTCGTATCATGTGTTTGCTTCATTACTTATTCGTTGCGAAACCGTTTTGTAAATTCATCGGCATCAATTGTACTCGATTTACAAGTGAACGGGGCACAGTAATTTTGTGTTCTTTTTGTCGTTAATTGTTTGTGTCTTTTTGGTTTTAATTTTTGCAATTGAACTAAATTAATGTCAATATTTTATTGTTTGATTCGAAGATACAATCACACACACAAATAACAATAGATCAGCGAATTATATCCGAACACAAAATGAAAACACTCAAACTGGTTGTCTATAACTTGGCACAGAAATCCGGAATTGAAACAAAATAATATTGTTTCTCAATCACACGTTTGGTCGTAGCACGTTTTTCCATTGAAAAATGTGGTTTCACAAGAAACAAAAACGAAATTATAAGAAGAAAAAAAAAACAATACCGCACACAAAACTCACAACACAATTCAAAATTGTAAAGTTCACCGAATAAATTTTGCTTGAGTGTCCGTTTTGGCGGTCGATGCAATTACAAATAAAAAAAGAACTAATGTGAATTTTATTCAATGCAACCGCTCAAAATAACGCCGACCGATGGTGTGATTGACATTCTATGCACATCGAATGGTAATCTCGTCTCGCATGCGATTTCAATGTATCAGTGGTCTTTTTTGTGTATTGAAATCGCATTGACGATTGATTGGATGGTTCTCACTTGCGACAGAATGAAAATGTCGCATGCTTTCTCACACACAATCACCAACAACTTATTATGCAAAGGTTGACAAATATTAAAGTTCGCTTTTGTTTCGCTTACTACTGCTGCTGCTGTTGCTGTTGATGATGTGCGATACACAAGCGTCTTACACAGATGATTGTGTGTAAGTGTGCATCGACGGGATGAATCTGTGTGTGTGTGTACGTTTGGCAACCACAATAAGTTATTTGAAATACGTTGAGAATGAAACAATCTCAATTTAAGAGTGAACAAACATACCGAACAATCTGAGAAAACCATATATCTTCAAGCGATTACGATATTACATTGTATATTGCCACTATTCAACGCTAATATACTTTTGCGAAACGTTACGTTCCGACACACACAAAATGACATTAGTTTCTTATCGATATTACTGCGTTGATAACGATCGTCAGCGTTGACTTACGGCAAAAAGACTTTAAACCAATCAAGCAAGAAAAATAAACTTTAAAAGATACTCTACTTTATAATCTCTTGCTATATCTCGGTCTTAGTTAACGTTCTGTTGTGTATGCGTAAATCTTATAATAAGAGTCTTATTGAATCACAATATTCCTTTGTGCTTTGTAAAATAGTTCTCTTTCATTCTTCTATTCTTGAATAACGAACCATCCAATATCCAAAAGTGGTATTTTATGATTGTGAAATAAATGGCCGCACATGGCAATATTTGGTTACTTGACCCCTAAGCGAAATATTAAAAATTTGGCTTTTGTTGCTGTGTGCTTGATCGAAGTACAAACGAAATCATGTGATTTTCATAGTTAATTTATAATACACACAAGTTTGCTTTTGACATACATTCAACAATGGGGATTACAGTTAATCTCTCGCCACTATCGGTAACAATCTAACACTAAATTATTCAACTTAAACAACACTTTAGATTTTTATTCGTTTTATCGACGATTGAAACTTTGCTTTGAATTGGTCACTGCTTTTGGCAATGATTAATTTACAAAGTAATTTTATCCACACTCAATAAAAAAACTTCGATAAAATACGTTCAATCATCATATGATGATGAATGTTTTATTACATACATGAAATTCGATTCCAAAACTGACATTTCATAATGAGAATTTCATTTGAATTCACTATGCAAAGCGAATACAAAGTGTATTGGAACGATAGATAGTTTAGAACCGTTTATGATACATGTTTACTGCAATCAATTTAATTTACAAACAATGGCCACTCGAACCGTACTGTCTAATCGAAATGTCACATGCAATTATGGAAAAGTTTTATTTCTAGAAATGGTTTCATTAAAATCACGTCAATTTTCTGACAATAGTGTTCAATTTAATTAAACAAAAACGCTGTATCTAGAGGCTATCAATATCAACACCTAAATATGTAATGTCCAAATTTATACTTGACACGATAATTATGCATAATAAATAGAACCAATTTAGTTGAAATCGTTGTAAATGTGCAAATCTTATATAAATAATATTCAAGCAAATAAGTTCTAACGTGTGTCAGAGCATTTTGGTGTTGGCATACCTGTGAACAATAACATTTTCGTTCCATGACACTAAACTGTTTTTTCATGATAGATCGATTTGTGTAGGAATACCGTACGTCTATTTTTAGCAAGAAATCACTTTCTTCGTTGTTCAATATAGGCCGACGTCGTCGTCGTCGATGTACAGGTATTTTGTTACCGAACGTATTCAAATGACTTGATATTTAAAAATATTGTATGGAAATGTTCCATTGTCAAATATGATCCAAAATGGAATATGCACCGTTCATGTTGAAAGTGCAAATCGTAATGTTCTAGTAAGTAATACAAAATTCGAGTAGTACCTGTACAACGAATCGGTCAGTTTGACAAAGTATTTCCATTGATAGATAAAATACAGTATCAATTTGAGTTGATAAGCGCCAAGAATGCTATCAGCAAAGGTAGTTTAATAAAAAATATTCTAAATGACTTCGGGTGATGACCTCCGATCACAATAATTTTTTCGAATAAAAAAAAAATGTGAGTTGGGTACACAGTGTGTCAAATAGCAAGTTTTTACAAATCGGAGATATGAAAAAGAGTGATATTAACACAAAAGAAAACGGGTGTGTGATTTCTATACTTGACATTCTGCCAAAGTGGAGCATGTACACGTACAGTAAATGGCTTTGAAAGCGCTTGCAAAAATACACTCCAATTATTTGGAGCGTTCCGAGTCAAGAAAATGGCAAAAATGGGTAGTAAGTAGTACGTGGAGAATCCTGATATTTTATTCATACAGCAATTCTAGAGCAGCTTCTTTTTTGAAAGGCCATCTTTTGTAAGGGTGCCAGTGCCATAAATATTGTATCAGGCCAACATTACAGTGCCAAGTGGAGCTGACACACATTTTAACTGTGAACCAGGGCGGGTAACTAATGAAATTGAGAATCGCATGGATCCGTTCATACATTTTTACACACTTTAATTGCGTCCTCTAAATAAATCACTATTTGATGTCAAATTTTAAATCCATGAAAATTTAGTAGCAATCAAACGACAATGAGATAAAGATAAAGAACGAAAAGAGAAATTAATTGTTAAAAATAAAAATCGCTGCACGCTGAATATGTGCGCTTGACTTCTGTGATTGCACTGAATTATTTATTTAATCGTTGAGAAATGGGGCAAAACTATACCAAATTTAGATTTCAATTAGAGGTCATGGAGCAGTTGCATCCACATCGTCACGTCGCACCATTGTCATTGAGAGTTTGCTTATGTAATTCGTGCAATCGCTTTGTACCGTTAATGAAAGTCTTAACGCCAATGGCACTTTTTCAATTTTAATGGATTCTTGCTTATTTACAGCGTATATTTAATTGAATCCAAAGAAAATTCCGCCCTTCCGATTGTCAGATTTGATATTTGCAATATGACAGCGGCAAATGATGATGTAATCAGATTACATTCGTCGAATTTCGCAGATCAAACCAGCGACACATTGCTCAATTCGAAGGAAAAGTGTCAAGAAAAATCGATTTGAAATATTTTGACGAAAAAGTAAATGGCGTTTGATCCGAGTTTTTACCAAGAACTTGCCAAAAGTTACTCTTGCGATGAATGTACTTGGATCATATCTAAACGATTTAATTCAGTGTAAAAATTTATTGTGTTGAAAAATTGTTCACATCTCTTTTTTTTCAACCCAAAAGGTGTGTGTTTTCTGTGAAATCAATTGTGACTTTGAATTAAATGTGAGATCAAGTTCGGCTGTTCAACGTATAGGTAGGACTAGGGTTAACGTAAAAAAGTGCTTACAATTCTTTTTCCTTCTGTTCTTTCAAGTAAAACATTTGTTCAACGGCTGCTCATTTTTCATTTCAATTCGATTGGGCAAGTTGCCAAAAGGAATTGTCAAGCGAATGTAAAATGCTTCAAGCGCAAAAATATTGTTTTTCTCTCTCTTTTTTTGTCTATCACCGATGAGCAGAAAAGGGGATATTGGAGGGAAAGCCTTGAAAGGCAGAAGCAGAATAAATACATAGAAGTTCAAATGGCTAACGCGAAATGTATATGGTTATTATATGAGACATTCAGAGCCACTGGCAAAATGGCACCACAGCGGTTCTGAGGCAATGAAACATTCATTATGACATGGTTATGTTTGTGTTTTGCTCAGTTTTGCGCATCGAACAACCTGTGCCATTACATACGATGTTGTGCATTTATGTTCATCATCTGATGGCAAGACGGCAATAAATGTTAGCAGTAGTTTTATGACAACGGAAATCTACTATAACAAAATAATTCAATATATTGTATATGGTGTTTTGATTACAATTTCCCATAAAAGTTGATGCATTATTTGTTTGGTTGTTGGTGTTCATCAACTCAGATGACTGTTCCCACTTGTCGACGGTGTTTGTCATCACACCCAGTGCCATTGTTTGGCCAATCGACAACCATATTAAACTGAACTGTGCAAACTGTAAAGTGCACAGGGAGAAAGTATTGTTGAATGTTCAAGCCACACAAGCCATCCGGAATATCGTGACCATGAAAATTAAAATTAGATACATTGTGGAATGAATGTGACACAAGAAATCAATGTATACATGTTGTATTTAACTTGATTCCCGCTGTTGAAGCACATTACTGCCACAATTTATCATCAAACACCATGCAGAGAATGTTCGAGAAAATGAGATCAAAATACGAAATTCGGTTTACATTTGTGCTGTTTGCTGTACATATAGCCAGATGAAAATGAACGAGCGTCTGATAAAAAACCGAAATTAACGACATTGTTTTGTCTTGAATTCATTGTCGCTCTGAAAGCAAGAAAAAATATCGATTTTGGTTGATATAATACTTAATTCTTCTTCTATATTACAATAGTCTATACGTATGAGTCATTCGATCGTCCTCATAATGACTGTGTATTTATTTTCGGTGGCAACAGTTTTAATGTTAATTCATTGAGTTCGAAAATTTCGTATCATGCGATTTTTCGTTCTTGTCACAGAATTATATCGATTTGTTAAGTTTATTGAATCAGCAGAAATGCTTTCATTAAGTTTTTGCAAAAGTTGACGTGAAGTTAAAAGCGGCAAACAAACAAACAAAAGACGCGGTAAATCAATTTTAAATAGTAACACAAACAATGAGCTGAAACTCGAGCTCGGATTGTACACAGTTTCAAGGTCAATGCGGAAATGAGGTTTTCCGTTTGATTTATTCTAATGAGAGAATACAGTTTTTATATTATGTCAACGAAAAACAGTGAAAAGAAAATCTTTAGTACTAAAATGGTATGATATATTGAAGAAGCCAATACATTTTAGATTAGTTTTATGACATGGTGAGAATAGAATGCTGTTGGCGTTGATTATATTATAACGTTGTTCGAAGACAGATATAAAACTGGCTTGAATTTTGGACAACAACAACATAAAAAATCGAAATAATTCGCATTGTGACGTGCGATGTGTGTGTTAATCTAGCACTCGTTAGTGTTGTCTACCAACAAAAAACGGCTCATTCAATTAGGCCTTTGTAAGACACGCAACACCTATAATTATACGAGTTGAAGAAAAACGTTGGTGGTTACACATTGGCGTAAAAGTTCAGTTTGTTTCGTCTAAACTTCAGATATTTCTCTCTCTCTCTTTCTGCCTGTCTCCTATTTACATTTATCTAAGTACCAATAAAGAATCAAATTGACATTTTACACGTCATGCAGTATTACAATTTGAGTTTGAAAAACTCAATTAATTTATGTGCTGCATTTAATGTTTATTGGTTGTTTAAAGTCTGCGTAAAAGATCGGTATTCGGTTTGTTAAAAGAGTGATTATTTTGCACCAATATTAGCGAAAGACTTTTCTATTCCACTCATGTTGTTCAATTCAAACGCTTGAATGTGCGCTCAATTTCATTTATGTCGATTGCACGTAATTCATTTTTTAAAAAATCATTTTGTGCGCACTGGAAATTGTGGCTCGACAACAAATTTTCAGTCAGGCTGTGCTCAACCAGATTTACAAGTTGTAGATTTTAATATGACACACTCACATAATAAGTGGTCATAAAAGGAATTCAATGAAAAAAGGCTAACCAGACTCAACACACTCATTATTCCATTAATTTCATTATTTTATTGCTGGATAATAGAAAACCACTAATATTTTCAAATGTATCCGCTCTTTTTCGGTGTGTTCTTTTCATGTATAATTAAAAATGAACAATTGAATGGGTATCATATACAATGTGACGCAAATTTGCCAAAAAAAATGTTATGTAAATTAATATTTTTTTTTGTTCAGTGCTCTCGTTATTTAGTCAGTATCTGACGTTCAGTTCAAACCCTCTAGTTCAACTAATTTCAGCTACATCGTTATGTTCTCGAACTACAATTAAAAAAGTTGCCAACATTTTTTGTGTCTGCTTTGACATCGGTCGAGTGAGTGCCTTGCCATGGCGATCGACCAAATGCGTAGAAAATCTTAATGCCATTCGCTTTCACGATTCATCGAAAATATTCGGTCCGATTTTAGCAAGTGTTTTTTGGTGTCTTACGTAAATTGAGCGATATTTTTTTATGGCCGAGATCAAGTGACGATCTTTTGATTCATATATTGTTATTGTTATTCGAAATAAAACTCAGATAAATATAATATAATGAAAAATTTCCTCTCGTTTTACCTGACAAATTGAAATAAGTGATGTTTATGTTTTTCTTATATGCAAAAGATTATTTTTTTTCGCGTCGATTTTTGTGAAAGAATTCAACATTCATTGAGAAGGAAAGAAATAAAAAAAAGATAGTAAGAAGTAAACAAAACGTCAGTTGTGTTTTTTTTTGTTGCATATTTTCTACTTAGATTTAAATATTTGGCTCACTGGCGTGAGAATATTTTTGCCCTAAATATGCAAACTCAGGGGATATTGTGATGGATTTCAATTCCTTTCGAACTGAGTCATTAGATAAGAGAACCTTGTTTACATGCATTTCACTTACATTGTGCATAATGAATGTTTAGATACGCCAAGATTTCAAAAGGAAATCATATATTACTAACAAACAATGCAGCTGATAAACAATAAACTCATTGCGAGTCATCAGCAACTTAAAAATAAGAATGAAAAATTGCAACAAACTTATGTAAACACAACAATATCGTCAATGATGTATGAATCAAAGAAAAAAACAGATATTCGTGTGATAGTTAACTTGTGTGGTGAGATTGAAAACCAAAACCTGATAGAATTTAACTTTGAACCAAACCAAAAAAAAAAATCAAAAGAAAGAAAGTAAATATTTCAAACAATATGTACTTACCAGAGTGCGTTCAGTACGCACCGGATTCGCATGAACAGACGGTCACTCGAAAAGAATGTAATTGGATTCGTTTTTGTATCGTTTGAAAATTGTGTGTAGCAAACGCTAAAAAACCAAATCCGCCGACATTATAGCTCACGGTTGTTTGTTGTTTCTCTCTTTTTTATCCTCCAATTGACTTCCAATGTACACGTAATACCTTCAAAGTTTCTATTGAACGTGATTTTTCAATTTATGAATAATTCTTTTAATTTTCACAATTAAGTTTTTATTTGGTATGCTTTCGTGTGACACAATTAACGCTTTTTTTACTTTTATATAACGGAATGTTCTCGATTATAATTGTAAATTTTTTTTCTTTTAAATAAATTGAAAATAAATATAAACGTTGGAATGATGGTGGCAAAATGAACACGAAACTGAAATACTTCGACAATAACAATTTGGATTTTCTATTTCTAATTTTTCATCAAAGTTCAAATCGACTCGCTGGATCGCAGTCTGTAAGCTTACTAAGCGAATGGATAATTTTGTTTTACAGTAAAAGGACGTTCGTGTTTTTTTTTTGTGTATTGTGCATGTGTGACGTCGATGTCTGCGACAATATTAACCGCAAGAGTTTCTTTGGATAACTTGTACAACACACACAATCACTCTCGCTCTACTTGGCTACCAACAATTTTCTCTCGCATATGTATGGTATATACGAGTGCGCGAAAATCCAACTATAAATCACGTATGCTGAATGGCCCGTCGAATTTCATGCAAATTTCTTTTCGCAACCAAAAAAAAAAACACTTAGTTATAACGGATGAAAAGCGATTAAGATTTTTATCTGTGCTTATGCGTCTGTTCGTCTCCAATTTTCTTTCTCAATTGGACTTCAAAGTTTCTATTTTATGTTCGATTTGGTTGTTGCAAAAAGAGCAAAAAAAAAAAAACTATGCGACATACACGCACTCGGACTGAGAGAGCATACACGCCGTGTACACGGAATTCAAAGGCAATAACTATTTTTGGATTATGGTCGCTTTTTAGCTAAGAACGTGTCAATTTTTTTTTCTTAACGTGCTAATTTTGCTTTTCTGTACGTATCTATATAATATTCGATTCTGTGTTTCTTTATTTCATGCGAGATACACATGAATGAATGAGTGTACGGTGTCGCAATCGAAATCGCTGGCGAGAAAACAGTCAACGTAAATACAAATGTAAAATATCTTCGTTTAAAATAGTGATTCACAAATGAACAAAATGAAGCATTCAAAGTACACACGCTGACACACAATTGATAATAATACCTTAAACTTTAAACTTGAAAAAAAATATATACGGCAATTGTAAAACTAGCTCGCTGCTATGTATGATAAACAAGAATGAAATTGTAACTCCAAGGTTGCACTTTGAAATTGATCGAAATCAAAACAAGCTGTCCCAGTCACCCAGACGAAGTGAAATCGAAAGGGCTTTGGATAGATCGCTTTCGATATACACACAATAAATTCACAACTTTCAATGCATCAAATGGAATGCATTGAACTCAACGAAAAATGATTGGACTCTCAACGTGAATTTACGTAAAAAAATTATACGATTTTTTTTTTTCAGCAACGCAACTTTTAATATTAACTTTACAGTTATTTAATATTGACAGTCTTTATGGTGACGACGATTGTGTATTTGTGTGTCGCTGGGTGATTTTTTATTTTTCGCTTGCACCAACACATCCGTTGCTCACATTTGACTGGTGTACAAATGTCATGTAGCTAAACACATGAAATAGAATTCGAGCGAGACAAATACTGTGTGGCATGGCCGTTTGACGTTCGGGTGACGGTGAGACAAATGATATGGAAATCGACGAAAGAGATCGCACGTATGACAGTGCTCTATACGTCAAAATCTACAACGAATACTTCATACTCACACATTCAAAGTCGAATCATATGATGGGATAACATGCATGCGTACGCATCACCACCGATGAATTACTTGGTCTGTTGCTTGCACACCGAAAAAAGAAACACACACCAATCGTACATCACATTCTAGACAAAAACGAATACAAAACAAATTGATTTTGGCTGTGTATTTCTGTATTTTTATTTGTTTATACAGTTGATGGTTTCAGTCTGTATATGGTTCTTTGTTCGGATAATCTTCTTTTGCCGAACTTCCCGCAGGAACAGACACAGCGAATGGTACCTTATGCACGATGCGTATACAATACTCTTTCTTTTTTGGCTTTGCGTGAACTCAATAATTGCAGTGGAATTTTCCACTGGGCTCTCTAACAATATCTCGTATCCAAATCTCAATTCACTGACTATTCTGTAAACAAAATATATATAAACGTATTTTGTCGTTTTTTGGTCACACTCTTCGTAAACTGCAATAAAGAATTTTAAAACAAAAACATTTTCTCGAGCTTCAATTATACAAAACATTAAATATTTATTTTAACAATGTTTCAGCAATATTTCACACAGTTCATTTGTTTGCAATTGTTTGACAAAGAAATTTGCAATGAAAACTAGAACGAAAAGAGATGCAGGCCTTCGATCAAATGGAATCAAATCAAAATGATTGTCAAACATTTATAATTTAACACAATTTTATTTGTAATTTTTACATGGTATTTTCTATGTATTAACTTACAAAAATATTCGATTTGAATGAGACATCAAACACTGCTAGTTGAAGTTCGAACCGATTGAAATATTCAATGTCTTTGATTTGAAATGTGCAATTTCAGCACCATCGAAATTTATAGTTAGCGACCTCTGGTGGTGGGCGCACAAATGTAACAACTGACAGTTCAATGCAATCCAACAAAGTGGCAAAAAAACAACACATTGTAAATAAACAGTAATCTAAAACGTAGCTTTTGTGGTATCCCTCGTATTTCCAGTAATTTTTGGATGATTGAGTGTGCTAATTATTAAATTCAATTGTAACAGGTAAATTTATTGATTATTCTGGTAATTGATAAGATTCATAGCAGATGGATTTAATTTCGTTGTTAAACAATACCACGTAGATCTTTTGTTTAGATAATTCAGCTGGTGAATTATTTGATTTAATATTGCGTCGTAACAAAAGAATATTACATGATTTTGATTATCAGACATTATTTGATTTGGTATGTTTTCCAAATTGATATCATCTGTTTTCATCAATCAATTTCCCCAAAAAACATTGATAACATGCATTGACGATCGAAAAATGCAAAAAAGTGCTTGTTTTTTTTACATGTTGGTACTTCATTTCGATTGTAACAAAGCCCATACAAATCAAATTCAACTTGCATCGATTGCATGACAATTTCTTGCAAAACACAAAGCAAGCTTTAAAACGTTGGAGAATCGTAGTGGTGCGCATGTTACAAAACAGTCATAGATTCAATTTATCCGCAGATATTCTTGTAGTGGATGTGTGCGTGTATTTGTGTTGGCGCCTGTATATGTATTATATGTATATGTGTGTGTGTGTGTGTGTGGATGCGCGCACACCAAAACTCCAATAGCAAAAACGATTTTTCCACATTTTTCATCCTTCCTTTTTGCCAATAAACAGCAATTACAACCTTCTGAAGGAATTTTCAACTTGTACTTTGACAGCGCCAGTCAGTTTCGATTGCTTTTTCCATAAGCTTTCAGCGTTTTTAGTTCGACACCACGGAACGATTCTCCACACAGTCAATAACAATTTCAACCAAGAAAAAAAAATACTTTCATTTCATTTAACGAGCTTCCTTTTTCATTCACCACGCAACGCACTCTCATTCAAGTCGAACGGACACGGATTCATTTCCTAAAGTGTTAAAAAAAGAGTAAAAAATTCTTTTTTGAATCAGTTTAAACGTGAATAAACGCCAAGGGCGAATATCTCATCATCATCATCACTTTGAATCTAATTGGATAAGAAAAAAAACGTAAGCTACGCAGCAAATATTTGAACAAGAAAAAAAACATATTTGTATTTAGACTTATTTGTCGTGCTATTCAGTGATTTTGAAAACTTTTTCCCCCCATATGAGGAGAAAAGTGTTGGAAGTCATATCAATTATCGTCTTAAAATGAGTATTTAACAATTAACAGAGTTTAAAAAAATAAAGATACTAATGAATAATTGCAGTACTGCATAGTACAGTTAATTTATTTGTCGAGTGAAAATATGTGTTGTGTGCTGAACAAAAAAAAGGAAACAAAAATCGAAATATTATTTAAATCTCGACTCGCACCTTGTAGCCTTGTTCCCTTTTACACATATTTTTTCCCTATGCTAACTCCTACCGTACGATATTGCAATAATTTTTTGGTTTCATGCATTTTTTTGTGTGACGTAATTTTATGGATAATATGTGACCGTGTTTGACCATCAACCAAATGAACATTTTGCTGACAAATCGACAACAATTGAATTTCATTATGGTTTATTTCATATTTTTGTTCTCGGTCAATTTAATTAAATTTTGCTACTAATTGTTAATTCATTTTCGATGATGATTGACAGTGATTGGTTTTTGTGATTTCAATTGTATCGGAATCAATGTTTGGGCAAAGGGTTAATACATGAAAAATTTCAAATTAATTAGTCCTTGACTTGAAATTTGTGTGTCGCTCAGTTTGGATGTTGAATTTTGCATTTAAGGTGGTGCATTTTGGTTTTTGGTTAAAAGTCATTGAGAGGACAATTTAAATTAAATTGAATTGTGGTGAATGTTGTTTATCTGTATCGTTAAATCGATGTTGGAATCGTGTATGCAGAGCATATTGTGCAAAAGGGAAATCTTATCAGATTTAAAATGCACAAAACCGAAGAAATTGTGTGACCTCACGGATACACTTAGCATCAAGTACTCGCTCATGTCACAGCACAATTCAAAAAGAACACGTTGAAAATTTGTCGTATTGTAGTTGAATTTGCGTTGATGCGATGATTTTTTTATTCATCTTTCAACTGCTGCTTCATCTATTTTCACATTGTCGTATTTTCTCAATGTTACACATTCAACATTTTCCTTTCGTTGGTTGAACACTCCACAAGCGCATACAATCAACATCAAATAATTCATATATTTGTATAGCAACACACACAAACACATCGGAACATACACACACGACCAAACCAAATGCACACACAAGCATACGTTGAAGTCGAACATTTTTGTAATGGAAATGCGCCCTATGTGCCATTATCCACGAATGCTATCAACTATTGACTTTTTTTTCTTCATCTGACGTCGACTCCACGTCGCTATGCATGACATATACACAGTATTGAGTTGTAAAAGTGTGTAGACCCATAGTCATTCAAAGCATAAACATCAAATTTCCATTTTCGATAGAAGCGTTTATGTTTCCATCGATCCCATTCCTCTATTTTCCATTTATGCACGTGCATACACATTTCAGTTCGAATGAAGCTTTTCACACTGACTCATGTATGTGTGCGTGTGTGTGGGTGTGTATGTGAATATTGTGGTGTGTATATTTGCCGCAAGGCACATTGTCACAATGGAATCGACAATGGTACTGTACAGTAGCCTTGATGTTGTGGTAGCTCTTATGCATGTATACTTTGTCTGTATTTGAAATGATTATAACATTGTGGAGTCTTAACATCGTTGTCTTCGAGTCTGTGGAAATTCAGATGAAAGAGTACCAACAACAACAAAAATTGAAATGAAAAATCAAATAAACACCCACGCATGCAAACAACCAGCAAGTAACCAACCGAGTTAACCAAGCTGGATACGAAGAGACACAGAGATTTTCTCTCCACATATACGTATGTCGCATCAACGAAAATCGATGCAAAACTCTAGCTGCGGGCATATATTCTTTGCTAGTTTTAACAAACAAATGGATAAATTCCGTTTCAGAATGCCATTGTTCATGTGCCTTTGCAGCCACCTCCGAACCACTCAGTTGGCCATACGATGTGCAAATTGAAACGACAGCAAGTGATAAGTGTTTTATACATCTGCAACGCAATATGGAATTGGATTTAACTGTATAACACCATAGAAATTGTGTGCCCATCATTCAAAACGGTTGGTCGTCCATTGTTTTCGATTGTTCGTTATAAGAACGGCTTTGGGGTCAAAACTTGGCTCACAGATGTTGCTGAATTTGATATCTAAACATTTCATTGCGTGCACTAAATTATTCGTCGGGCATTTCATTTGATTAACTCATTCAATTCGTGTTTTGTCTCGTTTTTCGGCTTAAATCGTATGTGCCAAAGTATGTATTGAATTTCTGCTGAATTTTCAGAATCGTTTTCAACTCAAACATTGAGAGTAATCCATCGGCTTTGAAGGTCCTTTCAATTTTTTTATAGCCTCGTAAAATCTTCGATAAAAGCACTTTGAATGGAAACTGTGTGCGCTGTAAACACTTAATTCGCAATTTTATGAGTTCACTTTGGGAAATAAATACGGTGCCAAAGTTTTAGCCAATTTCTGTTGCGATAAATTTTAATTAAATTTTATAAGCCTTTTTCAAATCAATTAACGACTTCAAACTACAGACGCTGAAATTTAAAGAAAAAGAAAATGTCAATCACATAAATCCATCTTATGGTAAAAGCATCCAAAAATGAAAGGGTTTACATGCGAATTTAGCACCATTTTAATTAGTGAAAATTACTTGCAAATGTATCGGCACACACCCAATTTGACCCATTCTTCAGAAGTCAATCCATTCTTTTGCATCGTTGTTCATCTCATCAGCGACGTCAAACGGTGATAATGACGGAATTCTTACTTGAATTAATCCGAATATTTTTTTTCGCACAGTTCTGCTGTTATCATTCTTATGCCATTTCGCAAATGCATGTTTCCATGCTCTTTCGGTGAACTTCGCATAAACCATATTCAATAATAAATAATTTCTTTTCAACAGCATTAACTGAGAGAGAATTTCACATAAACACGCAATAATGAAGTGTGAACTGTGCAGCATACAACTCACTCTATCTATTGAGAGTGTCTATGTGTCTGCGTGCTTGAAATTACTTATTCGCCCATGGATTGTTGTTGAATAATAAATGTTGGGAATACACGTTCACACATTTTTGGAAAACAACAACAAAGCTTAAAATACCACACTCACGCTTTACCGATAAAAAAAGCACAAAAGAAAGAAAATATAAAGCCTCCATAAACGGTAAATAATGAGAAAAATTGGGTTAACCAATTTTCCATGTACTGTTCGAGATAGAACGGATCCCAACCGTTGATGAGCAATTCAATGTGGTCGGGCGGATACAGAAAATGTGAGAAAATTTTGTTTACGCTCGCTTTTCACGCCACAATATTCTGAATTCATGTTGCAATTGTATATTAGTTTCTCTCGCGTTAATTGCCATCAGAAAATTGATGCAGATATAAAGCGACTGGCAAACAGTTATATCCTTTTAAAAGGCTTCGTTTTGTTGACATCTGGATTCCAGCTGGGACATTATACATATTGCAATCATTTGTTTTTTTTTCTCTCCCTCTGGTGCAACTTTAATGCTTATTATTTTCCTTGCAAGTCATACTTGAATGACTTGAACAAGGATTAGTGTTGATGAGTGTGCACACAATGTTGCTTAGTTCACATTTAATGAACAATTTAAAACAAATATTTAACAAAAGATAGAAAAAGTTAGTTTGATTGGCTATTTTTCATTTAAATTAACTTTTCAGATTAATTGACAGGATAACGAAGAATTTTAAAGCAGTACACAGCATCACAACAGTAATAGTAAACGACAAGCATGTTTTCTGGATTAACGAATCAAGTGAGTTCATGGATGGGTGCCGTGAAAGGTGAAAACGAAGGTGGAGATCCAGCTGCACAAGAGAATGTCGACCCGGTGCAAAGTGAAATCGCCGCCGATGCTGGCGAACATTCATTCGAAAATGTTCCTGTTGGTGAAGAAGGTGAAGCCGCAGCAATCAGGTGCGTAACAATTTGCATATTGATTTTATTTTATCGCGAATTTAAATGCATTCAAACATTTACAATTGAAACACATTGTTGTGATTGTTGTTTTATTTGTAGCCCAACCAAAGCTGGCGTATTTTCAAATGTACAATCGAAAGTGAGCGGTTGGTTGCCCGCAATGCCCACGATGTCTATGCCTGCAATGCCAAACGTAACACTTCCAACTGTTGGTTTGCCAAATATGCCAAACATTCCCGGTTTGAAAAAGAATAGCACAAGTGCTGATGCCGAGGGGGCGGTTGAGGCCGCTGAAAATGTTGAAAACGCAACTGGTGCTGGTGATGATGATGAGGATCGATCTAGGTATATCAGGTATGTGGGCCTTGCAAATAAATGAAAGCGATTTTTTTTCTCCACTTTTTCACTTTGATTCGAAGCGAATATTTTGGAATGCGTTTCAAATTCAATTGTCTTGTATAAAGATTTTCAATATCTAGAGATTCACACACACACATCATATACACTAGAATACACAACCACAAAATAAAATACAATTTATATTTATACTATACAAGTTATAAAATTATAATATACATTTTGATTATGTCCATTTTTCCGTTTGATTGAATTTCAAAGCAAGCAAAGCATTTGTATGTAAATTTAGCATATTATTGCTTTGTTTTATTTCCGATTCCGCATTCGTTCTGAACAGTTCATTCTTCTCTTATTTTTTTTTTTGTCATTCATTTTGTTTGATTTTGTGCCAGTATTGTTCTTAACATTTCTATGCATTGGCCTCACTTCGATTCCATTTCTCTGCATACCATGTTTTTGTTCCAGTGAAAGTTGAGCAAAAAGCGAAAAACTTTCCATATATTAGGGCAATTTTGAATATAAACATAACACAGCATACAATCGACTTTATATATTCACATAAAACCTTTAGTCAGTTATATCGATTTTGTTACGTTCGTTTGACTCGGATAGTGAGCATTTGAAGTTTATTTTAGATTTGTTTGGTTTAAATTGACAGTTTTTATGATATGTTTTCTAGATTTAATTTATTCTATTTCACTTTATACTAGCTCCTTTATACGATTTCAATTTTGTGTGTTCATTTAGTCAACAGTTCAATTTATGTCGTTTTATATTAATCAAGCGCAAGTGTGAAAAGGAGAGGAAAATGGGGCCAATTGGCGTCGGTAAAAAATAATTAATATCACTTATGGTCCACCCTCCGTTAAAATTCAATGATGGAATGAAAAAAAATTGGATTCACCGGCGTTATAATAAATTTTGACAGAATCATTTTTTTTTTTTGGTGCTCAATTTAATTTTCTTTGAAAACAATGCCCAAACCCAAGTCACAGTTGATTGTGAAGCATTAATTTATTTTCGTCGCAAAAGAAAAAACTTCAGCCATAAGCAAATCTCGGCAACAAAATTCAAAATTGTTGGTTTTCATCAAGTCACAAAACGAGAAGCGATAATTTAAAAGAAAGGACCAATGGGAGGATGTGAAGACTTCAAGTCTCTTTGAGCCGACGGTGGCGCCCCGAATTTCAAAGGGGACGTCAATGTAATTTCACAACTCAAATCGAAACTAAACAGCGCGCCAATTTTAAAATTTGCTGTCATTTCCTCCCATTGGAAAGGACCGATGCGAATTTATGTCAGTGATAAATTTCTGTGGCTATGCAAAAAAAACACATTGTTGTAAATAACAAATTAGAGTTTACATAAATTTTCATAATTTTCCATGGAAAATTCTCTAGATAATATCTTGATGCTAGACACTTTGTTTGCATTCCATTATAAAAGTATAATCAAGCGATATAAATTGGGTTTAGTTGAAATGAAACGTCTACATTTTGAGATGTGCCGCACATCAAGGTAAGTGGAATGTAAAATGACGGGAGATGTGCCTTAACACAGAGATTACAATTTCATTTAGTGGCACAAAATTGGTGCATTGTCCAAATAGCTTTGTTTTCAAACATTCTCAAACTTGAGCTGCTGCATCTGGATGCACAATATCCACATTTTCAATTTAATCAAGCAGAAATCGAATTCGGTCAAAAGCATCTCAACAATAATTTCATAATAAATGAAACATACTACAATTTCATCTACATCATCATGCCATGTGAAGCGTATTAGCAACAATGTTTTTATGCAGAAAGTTTTTTTTTACATAAACTGGCACATTTGCAAATCTAATTTCTTTTTGGCGAGCATTGCACTCAAGTTCTGGAAATGGAAAAGTGTATTTTTATGAAAATCAATTCTAATTCTGAGCGCTGGTAATCGATCTTTTTCATTCGTTGCTATAGAAATTGAAAAGCGATACCGAATCCATTTTTAGAATCCTGAATTGACAACATTTGTTGGACTCTCCAAATATATATATGGATATTGATTGATCAAATATAGATCGCACACACATAAATTACAACAATAAGATGTTATTTGCTGCAAACAATCAGCATCCGAGGGAATGTAGCACATTCATTTGTTTACATTGTGTAGTTGAGCGCACAAATGAAGCGAGAGTATGAGATACCAAACAGGACGAACGGACGCGATGCTCCGAAGAAATTGGCAAATCACTTGGAAGCAGAGCAAGAAAAAAATACTGTTGCGTTGGTGGCTTCCAGCTATTGAAAGCTTTTTTTACTTGGAATACAGACGTCGTTCATCATTATCCGCGTATTTCCCGTTCCTTTGCTTTTTTTTGTTCGTCTTCTGGACGCATTCAAAAACTTTTGAAGAATGTAATTTACAACAGCAGCAATGAAAATACAATAAAAACCACAAAGTTTTTCGCGTAGATTGTGTTTGAAATGTTGAAAGTTATTTAGATTTGAGTGATAACAGAAGGAAATGAATCGATAGAAAGACGGAACAGAGTATATACAATGCTGCAAGACATGAATATAGCAATACACGAAAGCACGAAGCTATTTCGAAGAAGCAAATCGAAAAAAAACAATCCAACTACTTACCATAATACTTTATTTATTACGAATTTGTGTTGAATATCGTGGCTTCGTTGGCCTGTTCGCGCGCGCTTGGTCATAAATTTATTATCATTCGGGTTTTGTTTTCGTTTTCGCCGTTTTTATTGCAATGTAAGAAAACGTTTATTGAAATAATAAGAACCCGCACGCACTGAACCAGCCATCATCACAATCATCAATCATGCCATCCAATGCCAGTTGCGTGCTGGTCTCATCTGGAGCACCCCCACTTGCTTACGTCTTTTCCTTCACGGAATCGATGTCGTTTCGATATTTTCATTCATTTATATTCGATGATATTACCGGAAAGTTTCATTGCTTGAAATTGATTGTTTGCGTTGTACGGATTTTTCCGACATAAACGAATTCATACGCAGGGTTAAAATCTCACGCAAAAGATTATTTCATTAAATGAAAAGAGCCTATAAATATTATTAACTTTTAAGCTTACACAAGACTATTCGTATTGACTATGAAATGAGAGTGAAGCGAAAGATATCGAAGTCTTTTAAACGTTTCAAGTAAAATGAAATGAAGTAAAGAGGATTAAAAGCCAACATTTTAATTCTCCATATATTCATGGACTAATCTTTCTGAGGTAATTACCGTTTCGCATAATGTTCATCGTTCAAATAAATACAAAAAGTTTTAGTCGCCCGACAATGGTATCATAAAAAATTATTACAAGAAACTACATGAACTGCATTTCAAGTAAAAGGTGTGACGTCACTTGAGAAATGAAAGCCATTTTAAAAGCACGAAATTACCGAATCACATTTCAAAAGGGATAACTATGGACGTTGATCATTGTTGATCGAACCTAAGCATTTAAATGAACATTTGTAATTTTCACAACAAATTTTTAGCCGTAATTTGAGCTTAAATATTCAAATTATGTTGAATACTTTCTCAAATCTAATCCCACCACGAAAATGAATTCTGCGCAAAACTTTATTAATCCTTTTGGCATTTTTTTTTGTTAAATAAAACTGTCACCGAAATATGACGAGGTAGTCCAAAAATGAATTGTTCAAGTTGTGCGGTATGATTTGGCTTAAAATATGCAAATCGAATTTGTTCACACGTTTCGTCAGATGATAATGGCATGTTGAAAATATGTAAAGCCACTCCCTCGAAATTTATCTTGATCAATATTTATTTGAATGAAAGACGCTGTCGCTGGCGACAAGATTTTTCGCTCATGTTTTCGAAATATATAATTTTCGCTCATGGTTACGTTTATATCTAAATATTTGGCACCCCCACAGATATTAAATCCCACTATTTATCTTGGGACGCCCGATTACAATTTTGAAAATATGTCAACGGGTTTTAAAAAAAAGAAAAATCGATATAGAATTATCTGGAGAAAAATGATACGAACTTTCCATTCTCATATGTTACTAATGATGAACATTTTCATCAAGCAAAATAATCAGTTGAATCATCAAAGATTCCCACACAAAAAAGCACACACACACACACGAGCGTGGCATCGCTTTCAAAAAGAAATATCATATTTCCATCACTGTAGCCTGGAAAAAATGCTCATTAAAAATCGACAATTCCACTGTTTGTTTATATTGTTCGCTTTATGTTTGGTTTTAATTATGTCACAATATTTTTTATTTACTTTATTTTCGTTTATTCATTTCCGATTACACAACAGCCAATTTCATATGAGTTACACACGAAAAAAAAATGTAGATAGAGGGAAATCACTACCAATACACATTCACTATAACAATCACACACAATATTTAAAAAAAATCAGACAGAACGCATCATCTTTAGCAAAAACCAATTGAAAATAGCACATAAATCGAATCATTTAACAATTCAAACGAAATCGATTTAATTCGATGTCGAACCGTTATGAATTAAAAAAAAGCAAAAAAAAATCCTTCATTTTTTGTATGGCCCATAATCAATCTCGTTCATAAGTTTATTGGTGTTATTTTTTTTTGTTTCTCTTCAAAGAATTCAATGTTTTTTTTTTGTGTGTCGTCGTAGCTATTTCCCCCCAGTAACAACAACACGTAATTTGTTTTGTTTTCTCTTTGCTATGGTATTTTTTGGTTTAAATTTCTCTTCTTCCTCTCAAATTATCTTCTCGCTCGGTTCGCAAAAGCTCTGATAACAAATAACATTCATTTCTTCGTAACAAATAAGAATCATTCCCTTCCGCCATTTTCATCATTTCACATTTCAGTATGGATTTTGTGCTTTTCGGTTCCACATCATGCACTTTGTATAACATGTTTGAATATTCATTACAATCATCTCCCTTTCAATCAATCGGGACAGACAACATAGCTGTTTTGTCATTTATGCTGGCCATTCAAATCACTTGTTATTGAGATAGAAACTCTTCAACATTTGCCATAATATAAATCTTTTATCGGATGCCGTAGCAATGCATATTCGACATAACATCATCCGTTCAATCCAATCCAAATAGATGACTTTTATATTATAGTATATTTTTTCACTAGCTTCTCTAGTTTTAAAAAAATAGAATTCTTGTTATACCATATAGATTGAAACCCATTCTTGTTGAAATCTAATATGCAGTTTTTGTTACAAGAGCATCTTTCATGGAAATGTGCATTATTGAAATTCATGGTAGTTTCAATGCTAATACGATGGAAAATCCAATAAAACACTACATTTTCTTCATACATTTTTTATCAACTTCTTTCGCATTTTTAACGCTTTTGAATTCATGTAAAATACCGCAAATTTACCGTACACAAAGTGAAAACAAACCACTTTGACCATTCAACAGTTTACGGATTTTATGTGAATCATTTATCTTTCTCAAAGCCTTTACTAAACCTTTTTTGTATGCTTTTCCATATTTTTGCGAACCAAATCTCATTTTTCTATATATATATTTTTATTTCGTTCTTTTTTTCAACCTCTATTATTCCCTTTGGTGAAATTTGTGCAGGTGTTAAATTTTAGAATCGAAATAACGTTCTAAAAAATCAAACAAAACCATATCTTTTGGCTCTTTCTATTTTTATGTAAAAAAAAAAACAGTGCTACCGAAGGCGCAGATTCTCGTCCAGCGAGCGGCCCAGGAACACCAACCGATGAGAAGGGCGGACAAGTTGGCATCGGTAATTGATTTATTTACTTAATATTGAATAGAATAGGAAAAGCGTGCTGACACCTGAAGTGTTTGTAAAATGCATTTAATAAATCGTTCATTGTGACAAACATTCAGTCGCAGAGCGATTGTTGAATGCGCTTAGATCATCAATCGTTTTAGAAAATCGACATAATCGGTGTACAATAGAATGGAAAATAAAGCAGAGGAAATGTTATCGCATGATATCGAAAGTATTGTACACTCGTCGCATCCGTGAGGAAACCTATTAATCTCCCTTGATGAATTCTATTGAACTTGAGATGCAAACGGAATCTAACTCACTCTCTTTTTATTGCAATGTCGTCCAGAGAATGGATTTTGCAAATTTATATTTACATCAACATTGGAGTCACCTTCAAGCAAGGCACACACACACAATACAGCAGAGATTGTCCAGTAAAACGACATTTGTTTAATTTGATCCATTTTCTCCTTTTAATTATGCAACAAATGCATACTTGAGCCGCTTGTCGTCATTGCAAACCATGTAACACAATCCGAGGATAAGATCTAGAGATTTATAAAATGAAAGAAACAGTGAACATTCCTTGGGAGAGAAAAAAAGCGTTTCTAAAATGACAACATTTATTTATTTATTTCCATGCGTGCTTTTCATATATTGCTTTATGTATTAGAATGGCACAGCATAAACAACGGATTTTACAACAGCAGATGCCCTTTGCGCACTGGCGTCTATTCTATTCTGTTCAATGGATGTTGGATTGTCATCCATATTGTTACAAAGTAGCAGCTATTTTTGTGTTTGCTTGATGCTTGTGCACACAGCTATCATATAAAAAAATTATACGTAATATCCAATTTTGTTCAGTCAAGCCACCATGGTATAAACGTTATCCACATTGCTTACAACGTGCTCCTAAATTACTGTCAGAGCATTTTATTTCCATTTGTTTTTTTCTGAATCGTTACCCCAAAAATCGTGTACACATAAGACTTAAATGTTCGTCATATTGAATGTAGCGTTACTGAAGAGAGTTAGTGAAATAAAGCGAGAAAAATTAACAATGAATAGGAAATTTCGATAAAAACCCAAGAGTATTGTTGCACAAGTCAAACATTTATAGCGATATCAGCACTTGCAACCTTTCCACGTTCATGTGTCAAATGCGATCTGACGTAAAATATTTTTTAAACGGTCATATACCCGCCACATTTTTTTCTCTGCGCATTTCAAGCGAAACACGGATTCAAAACTACCTTTGACGTCAACGTAGCAACGTTGTAAATTTTTAGATCGAAAAATAGTTCGAGTGTAATGCAATTCCCAGAGTTTTGTAGCACACTTACATTTCATTTACAGGACATAATTGCGGGTTCGTATTATCACCGTCGAAAAGGAAATACTTCGCACCCGACCTCATTTTCGTTCTTTTTGTTATTGAAGAGCTGCTCATATATTAACTGGCATCACACTTGAGACTCGTGTGCAACACGAAAATAGTCTCACATAAGAATCTGTTCACTCATGCTGAACAATGACGGAGGGCAAAGTGCATAAAAATAAATCAAAATTATATTTGCCAGTTTGAACACGAATCAAATGGCAGCGTGGAATGTGCGCCACCAAGGCACAATAAACGACAAGTGCTGTTTTTTTTTATTATGCTGCGAATTATGTCACCAAGAAAACGCAGCGCAATAATCCGACTTATAAGCAATGTAGAAATTATGATTTGAAGCAAATTATGCGCGCAAAGTACACATTAAAATATTAATCGGAATTTATGACATTCTTCTTTCTTCATCCCAGATTACCCCCTTTGTTTATGTTATTATTTATGAATGGTTTTTGTGACTTGTATCCGTTTATTGTTTACAAATCGACTTTCAATGGTCGTAAAGGGAAAAAAAATGTCTGGCGCCATAAAATTTTGCCATTCCAATATACGTATAAATACTGAGACGGAAATTCACAATTACAATTGGCTGAAATGGAAAACCGGATTTCTTTTCTCATGGATTTTCTTTTTCATTCTCATTCTTTCTCTCACAATAGTCACAACGAAAGTTACACAAGGCGCAAAGAACTTTGGATCGTTCTTGTACTCGGCTGTTAACAAAGCGAGCTCTAAAATCAAGGAAACAGTTAAAGATAATGTATGTTGTTATAGCCATACCTTTTTCTTTTTTTTTTTTTTAAAGAATCCATTCAACCGAAGAAAACTATTTATCTTTTGAAATACCTTTGATAGAACATACTCGGCGAATTCAACAAGGAACAAGAAGAATTCATTAAGAGTCAACAAGGCGGCATTCAAAGCGGAGTCGTTCCTTGGGCTGGACATCAAAATGAGGAAAAAGTCAAAGAAGAAATTTTTGGATTATCATCGGTAATTATCGGCAATGGCTGACTATTATTAATCGGGTTCGATTTCGAATTTGACCATTTACGTTTTGTTGTGTTATGCATACAGGACCGTCGGAATTTCGTTCGTGCACCACCATCTGGAGTAGATTTTGAATTCAATTACGATTTGTCATATCCAACAGCCGTTGCCATTATGGCCGAAGACACGCAATTAGAGAAAATGCGCTTTGATTTGGTACCGAAAATTATCACCGAAGAACAATTTTGGCGAAATTACTTTTATCGTGTATCACTAATTTGTCAAGCATCCGATCTGGGAACATTAGGCGCACAAGGAAGTGAAAATGAAGGTAAGTAATTCCTTACACATGTGCCTGATACAAAAAATATGCCACTGTCGTATGTAACAAATTTATAGCCCGATAATCACATTCATTTTATATGTTTGTTGCGCTGAGCATTTATTTTTCAGTTCTTTTTTTTGTTAAATTAGTTGATTTGTTTTCTATTTTTAATTTTTAATTTCATATCGTAATGGTACGACGGCGACACTTTAAATTCTCACGTATAAAGCAAATAAATCTGAAGAGAATAGTGCAAAACCTTTAAATAAGCAATCAAAAAGCGCTGTAGAAAGTGAATTCGTATCTGATGCATTCCAAACCACTGACAAGGACTTGGACGAAGTCAAAGCTGGCATGAAACTTTTGGGAATCGATTCGTTAACAAATCAATCAAACAAAAATGATGGTAAGATTCAACGATAAGGATTTCCATGAAAGTTCAATTCAACAAACGAATAAAATTGGTGCAGATGCATCTGTGTTTGGTATGTTCTCGTTCTCCAATTTCGTAATAAAGACTCTCTCGCTCTCTTTCTCTCTGATTTTTATAAAAGCGTAACCGCATATTTATCGATTCTTCAAACTTATTCAAGGTCTATACTTGCTGCGATGATGCTGTTGAATTGGATCAATGGCGCATTTCCGTGTTTTTATTACTCAGAATGCATTAGCCACCCCAAGTCGTTCAAGATAAATTCATAAAACACTTTTAAGTTTTCTCTGTTGATCGAGTTTTATAAGGATTTATCTCACTTTACTAAGTTTCTGTTATTTCGATTTTATAGTTAATCTTATTTCGAAGTTTATTTTCTGTTTGCTCGGACTCAGCGCACTTTATTTATTTTTCAATCATTTTTTTTAAAAGCCTGTTTGTTGTTGCATGATTTTGTCAATGTTTATCGGATCGAAGACATATCTTTCGACTTTTGCTGTCCACTCAAGCTTATACTAAAATTAATTGATGAAATATTAATGGAATTCGTCAATTATCTTTATGTGGCTAATGTAGCAAACATGTATGTTACTATTGAGCCGAACAAAAAATGGCTCCCCTATAAAATGGATTGACGCACATGTTCGCCTTGACTCCTTGTTGAAATCCATGCACAGCACCACAAAAAAAGAGAAGTCGAAACCGTTGTCAAACCACTCAATAAAATCAAGTGATTATATTGTGGTTCATTTTTTTCATTTTGTCATCAAAGTGAATGTTGATCTGAAGTATTCCTAAAGCACTTTTTATTCATTAAAATCAATGTCATCTATAAATGCCCTCACGTGTATGGATTTTTTTGTCATAATGAAAATCAAGTACTCATGCAAATTGGGACGTATATTGCTTTCAACTCAATGTAAAAAAAAACACTTTATTTATCGGCCACAAAAAATATTGTTTTCATTTTCTGTTTTAATTCATCAGCTTTCCTGTTTGATATTCCACTATTGGTTATGTTTTTATTCTGTTTCTGGAATTGTTATTTTTTTTGGCAAATGTGTAGTTTAGTTTCTAGAGAAAATATAGAGACATTTTGTAAAAAAAAAAGAAAAAAAAAATTAATGTGTATAAAACCGTAGTAAGTGCAAATAGTTTTCATAAAATTCGAAACCATTGAATCACAAATTGATTTCACTCCAGTTCATCACTCCATGCAACAACAAATAAAAAAACAACATCAACCGAACTAATCAATATGTTTTTCCCCTTTTTTCTATTTTCTCTTTCTCGTTCTTGCAATCGCATTTTCAAATGGCCAACCCATCTCTTATAAATAATATGCACCGTCCAGAATCTCTAAATTAATTGAAGCTACAGAATCAATTTGAATAAACCAAAACCAAAAACCATAAATATTGTAATTACAAACAACAATAAAACAGAGAAAAAAATACCAACCAAAAAATAATTAATTTAAATGAATAATCACAAAAATAATTAAGCAATTCTATTTGAATTATCGTCAAAAGTGGACATTGTATCCGTATTTTTAGAAGACTAAAGAAAATGGCATAAAATCAGAATGAATTGAAGAAGCGCCGACATTTTATCGGTCAAATTGTAAAACCGGATTATTAGGAAGATTATTTTCATTTGTATGGAGAAAGAGACAAGTTCATAAAATTTATTTTGTAAAATAAAATCAATCTTGAGATATAAATGAACACATGTAACTAAAACACACACGTAACCAAAAGCATAAAAAAAAGTAAAAACAACAACATTTGTAGGCAATAATAATGAAATTATATACAATGAGATCTTTTGCATCAATTGCGCGCTCGCACTTTCTTTATAAATATATAAATCAATGAAAGCAATTTTTCAGTGCATTCCAGCATAAAATAGTAGCTTTTTTGCGCAAACCAAGCCTAAAAACAATTTGAATGTTTGTTTTTTATTTCTCGTTCGTTTAGATTGTTGATAAGTGATGTTTACGTTTCGATCAATCGATCAACATTTTAATTGTTTAAACATACAAAAAAAAAATTACACGTTGTGATTGTTATATCTAATATTTGACGTTGGACACTTCAATTTCCCAAGAAGAAAAAAAGAACTTCACCCGCGTGTTAATTGGTGTTGAAAAAGAGTCTGAGACCATATACCCGATATAATTTTTCCATTGCACTTGTTATTGATTCATGAAGGAAAGGGAAAACCGAGAAAAATTCCATTCCAAACCAATTCCACGTTATCAAATTAACTGTTCTTGCTGAACCAAATCCCTCACCCCCCCACCACTATTCAACAATCTTTAATATTACTTTTGAAAAGAAATTTTACTTGTAATTGAGAGTATAGGACTAGTCTTTAAAAGAAATTACTATAATTTACTATATTGATTCAAAAACATAGAATAAATGAGATATAAAAGAAGAAACACTCACATGCAGAGCCTTTAATAAATGACACTGTTCAGTTTCGTCTTCATTTTGAGAGCTAATTTAATATTTTTCGTAAATGTGTAAAAAAAAACCAAAAAGTTCTCTGCTCATGTTTCGACTTTTGGAAAATTCGTTGGTAATTACTGTAACGGCAATAAATTGGAATCACGCTCAAAATTAACATGCATCATTTACGTTCATTCAGTGAAATAAATTTAAAACTGAAAATTTTTGTGCTAAATAATGTCTATAATTAACCCTGGAAAATGTGCAAACTAGAGATAAAAGGCAGACAGACACGATGGAAAGTTGGCGAACAACCAATTTTTCATTAGCACAGAATTATAAATACAAACGCATTTTTAAACCAATAACAATTAATACTTTTGACATTAGAAAGTGGATTATAAGAATTTATCTTGTCGAAGAAAAGTGAACAAATTCTAATCGCTGAATGTTGTCTTTTTTTTATTTGCCATCGAAATGTTTAAACAAAATATCAGCTAAATGTTCTCTTTTTCTCATTTTTGTGTGCAAAATCATGTTGTATTCTCAAAAGAAAAAAAAAACCTTCAAAATCATACCCAAAAAACAACTCTATTATCCAACTGAACATTACCATTTATTATTATTCATTGTATTTTAAAAAAGAAGAAGAAGAACGAAGAAAAAACAAACCTAAACAAAGCCACAGCTATATATATTATAATTACAATTGAAATTTATAAAACCTAGTGAAAAAAAAGAAATATCTTTGAATAAAAAAAAAATACGTTACTCAGATAGATATTTATTCAAGAAAATTAAGAAAATACAAAGTGAACAGAAAAAATGTGAACATATATCTATTGAATTCTATCAAACTTTATCAAATATTTTTGTCTTTGTCTCGCTATTTCTACGTTTCTGTGTGTTAATTTTTTGGTGCCCCTTTGTTAATGTTTCTAACTTTTCAAATGTCGCTTTCTCTATGTAAACCATTGCAATATATTGTGTACGTATGCGTGCTTATGTGTGTTGAGAATGTTTGTTGAATGAACGATGACCGTGAATGTTTTGATTTCTCAACCGAATGATTGTTCAGTTTCGACGGGACGATATTCACATTTGTCCAATTTCATTTTAAGATGGCACTGACCGACAGTACATGTACATTTCCAGACACATTTTGAGCACCTAACAAACACATTGAAATGCTGGAACATTTCTAATACATGCTATCTCGAAATTCATTTATTCGGCTCTTTTTCCATATGTATATATTTACTTTAGACACCTCCTTTAAACGACATCCCACTAGAACCATCAAATGGCGAATCGAACGCTACATTTTCGGTTTGTTGTTTCTTCCGTTTCTTTTGTGTGTGTTTGACATAAAACAAATACAGGAATTTTGCCTGAACATTTTTAATTTCGTCATAATTTTCGTTTTCTGCGTTCTGTGTCGCCATTCTGATGTCTCGTATCACGGATGTGAATTGTGGGCCTTCTCTGACTAAAAATAAAATTAACAAAAAAAAAAAAACATAATAATAAAACAAAACACGTTTAAATTGTGAACGAGTGATTGTGGTTTGTAAGATAAAGAAAAAATTACGTAGAAAATCCAAAGTAAAATGTATTTAAAGAGAACGACAGAAATGCGATGAAGAAAATGTGCTAAGACATTTTTTTGTGGCAAAAGGGAGAGAATAGAGCAAATCAATACAAATTGAAAATTTAACAAAAAAAAACACAGACTACTAGTTAATCTAAATGTGCATTTAATGAAGATAACAAAAAAAATTTGAAGATGAAATTTATATACAAATATACATCATAATATATATTATACAAAAAAAAGTGAATGCAACATGCAAACAATAAATGAACATTGTAATCGGAAAAATTTTAAATGACATTCAAACTATTCAGTGAGTTGAAATAAGATTTAGTAAATTCGAAAATGTGAATAGGGAATACAAGTGGAAATCAATCACAAAAAACACACACACACACACACATACACAATTGTGAAAAATTATTCATCAGGTACCATTCTAGGTTTTTGTTCACTTTGTTGCTACTTGGACAATCGAATCGTTTCCATGTGGCTGATATAAGACAAAAAAAAAACAACATCACCCAAAAACACTATCAAATGACATTTTAATCATACTTAGCGAGAACGCCACTCTCTCTTTCTTTCGAAATGATGTGTACACAATGTTTGCTTCACATCTGATTGAATCGAGAACCGAATCCATTCGCAACACTACTTGTTACATATTCCATACATTCAATCTCTTTCACTTTGAGATGTATTTTCTTTCTTCTGTTCAGATAGCGGGATGGAGCGATAAGAATCCGAAATCTAACTATACAAATTTATTATACATCCATGACTATATGGCCTACCTTTTTTTGAGAAAAAAAAAAACGAAGAAGAAAAAACAAACAAATAGAACACCCTTCCCGTTTTCCTGATATCGATTTCGAAGACGAAATCGAAAACACTGCCACTTAATGCGATTTTATACACTATTGTAGCTCTATATTTCTTTGAAACAAACAACATAAAAAAAGTCAATAAGTTTCGTAGAAATCTTCAAGAGAACGAAAACGCACAACATGTAATTTTTGTCCGCTCGTCAATTGGATACTGAATATTTGTGAAATTGAGGATTTTTTTCATTTCATTTTTTAAATTGACTTGTTGATGTTTCGTTTTCGTGTAGTAGAATGAAGTTTGGCTACGTTACGCATCCAACCCGCTATTTGGCAAAAAAAAAAAAAAAGAAAAACAATTTTTGAAGCTATCGCTTTAAACAGTCGATTCAATGCGAGAATTAAAGAAAAATACAAGTTTTGCTTCTATTATTATATGAGTGAGGGCAGCTTATTATATCATACCACACACAGATCCATCATAGAATTTATTCAAGATATTATTATTTATTTTCAAATGTACAAAAAAAAAACATGTTTACAGAGGAACAATGGGAAAAAGAGTTGGACAATGAATTGCAGGAATTTGAATTGGTTGACAATGGTGGGGCATCTAATGCCGACGATGCAAACCAAGGCGATGACTGGGAAAAAGACGCTGACGGATTACTCGACGATGAAGACGAAGAAGATCTTAAATAAAAAAAAACATTGAATTAAAAAATCCTCGTCTTTTGTTTAAGTAACGTTTATTTTAAAATAAATTGTTCGCATTATATTTGTAGGTTTCGACGGAATTTTGCAAAATTAGTGGACTTTTTTCTCTTTATGTATATTATGTATATCTCTGTTAGCGATTTTAATTTTGAAATTTTAAACAATTTGTTCTTTGAGGCCATTTTATTTATGTAGCAACGTTTAATGATCGAAATCTTCACCGAAAATCCATGCAAATTCACTTCATTTGAAATGTGTAACAAGCGGATGACGAAGATCGAGAGAGTGAGAATGAATGAAATCAATCAAGAATATACATAGAGTAACAAACAAATAAATTTCAAACTAAAATTGTACTTATTTGTGACTAAGAAAAAAAAAAATAAAATTTTGAATTCAAAACCAAAATATGCAACAGTCGAGTCCAACCGACAGCGCATAAGTGACAAATTATATTGTAATTATAAAAGGAAATTCAATAAAAATCAATAAACAAAAGCATTATTTGCGGTAAATATCCAACATTGTTTCTTATTCATTCAGCGGATATGTTTTGACTTGGTGAGAAAATTTACTGATTTTTTTGTTTTCTAAGAAAAAGTTTAGTTTTTTACGAGAAAACAAAGAAAAAAACGAAACAGTACAGAATGGTGTAGTAATCGAGATGATTCGGATCATGTAAGTTCTTAATCGTTCTTTACCTTGATTGAGGTTCTTTGATTGATTTAAGTTTTCAAACAAAATTGATATTTTGCCGATAATTTAAATTTCATTTCAATCAAAATATTTATACGTATATTTAAATAAAGCAGTTAAAAATATGAATTTCAATCATTGACTATACGATTTTCTTACTAATAAACGAATTATCAGTTTCAACTTCAAACTTAATTTTAACTCACGACTCAAAAGAAATTTGTATACAAGACTCGTATCGCTGAACGATTCGCTAAAATGGCTGAATTGAAATTTGCAATGTTAATAACGTCAAATAATTGTTTAAATTAATAAATCGTTTATTTAATTAGTTTATCTGATAAATATAGACCCCATAAAGTGCACGATCAAGCAGATTAAATATGTTTTCAGAATCAAACTTCATCATTTTAGACTGTATTTGCATTAAATAAGTCCCTATCAAGTCATCAGTAACTAAAAGTCTTATATTACGAAAGTAACATTGCGTATTTTTCCTTAAAATTCAAAAAATCTTCGAATTAATTGGTCAACAATAAAAATCTAGTATTAATATTTATCTAGTTTTGTGGTTTACTTTGGAAATTGATAAAAACTGTAATCAGGTAAATCAATCTAATTGCACACTTTCATTCAGATATATGTTTTACGAAATGTATGTTTAATAAATATAACAGTTGAAATGGATCAAGAAGTCGATCGGTTGAAACAAGAAGCTGCTAAAATAAAGCAAGAACTTGAAGATGAGTGGCTAATATTAGACGACGTTGGGCGAAAATATGAAGAAAGAAAGCGACAAATTACCGAACATATGCGAAGAATTGATCTGGCGCACGAAAAAATCGAACGAGCCTATAAAGCGTGTAAAGAGTATCAAAACTCGAAGTAGTCACCTATGCGAATGCTACTTAAGCCGACTATGCAAAAAATTTGATTCATCGACGACATGTATTAATATGACATTTTTCAGCATTATATAAAACATATAAATATGACCTTTTTTTAGCCATAAAAATCTCTTGAGTTTTGATTTTTTCCCATCTTTGAAAATTCATGAACAAATCACATTTTTAGAAAGGAACAATTGATTATTGACCTGAATGTTATCTTTTATATTTGTTACTGCCTATTTTAATTTGAAAAAGTTAGCAAGCAAACAAAAATTGGTTTTGAGAAGTCATCAAATCGCTGGGAAGCAGCATCATGTTTTTTGTCAATATTATTACATATATTATTAACTTAATAATACACCGCCAAAAACTGGCTGTCTTCATTTAATTCATGATAAGCAGTATTGGCAGGAGAAAGGTATAGATCGCATACATTTTTTGAATGATGTCCTTCGTTAATAGCGGTCACTGAATGTTGTTTTTGATCACATCGTAGAAAAACTAAATTGATGTATTTATTCGCTGCCGTTATAACGACGTAATTTCGAGATTTATAAGTCGTTGGTTATACTAGTTGATTCTAGGCGTTTTCATTATTGTAATGAATCATAATTATTTAATACTAGATTGATTTCATTAGTTCGGCTCAAAAATATTATAAAAATGAATGCTTGTAATAAGATTTTTCAATATTTTGCACGATATCGACTTTGAATGGATGTGAAACAGTTTTTATGGTCTCAATCAATTAGAGGTTCAACTGATTATCGGCAATAGGTGAGTCGCAATAATCACACTTAATGACACTTAAAACTAACTGTTGACTACTATCTAAGTAAGTTCATGTTGATTTGTGCACCAGTTCTCATTCATATAATTACGTACATTGACTTTTCTTTCATTATCTTAAATCAAATAAAAACTTAACTCGTATGGAAAACTTACTTCATTGTTTTTTTTTAATCACCGAATCCAAGTTTTTTCTTGAATTAGGATAGCTTCCAACAGATTTATTTTGATTACGTACGGATATCTTTAACAAGAATCAAATACCTTAACAGGGCCAGTAGCACTCCCTTTCCATGTAAAGCCGAATTATAACAAATATTTTTTATCATTTCCATTTGTATCTGTTTACTTTTGGATGGAACATGCGAACTTTCCGTCGAATGGATGGGAATATGTTCAGTTGGAATTGTTCCGCGGTGTCATTTATACATGTAAAGTAGAAACCATGGAAGCCAGCTCGAACAATTCAAAAGATTTCTTCATAGCTCGATTGTTGGTGGTAACGATTCGACAGTTCTTCAATAGCACCTCTTTACATGGATTCAAATACCTAATTAAACTTGGAATTTCAACTTTTGAAAAGTAAGCGAGAAGTTTGTTGTGTTTTTCTTTCGTTTTAATTTCAACTGAATTTACTCGCCAGATTACTTTGGTATGTGATTCAATTGTGCGCATTGGCCGGAGCAGGCTATATATTTCTATATGCTCTAGGTAACTTTAAATTGAGTTTTAATTAATAATTTTGTATATATTGTAACAATATTATTGTATTATGTGAGATGGTTTTGTGTCAAAGCCAACCGTAACGTCATTAGAAACGCTTGATCATCCCATTTGGGAGATTCCGTTTCCAGCTGTCTCGGTGTGTTCTGTAAATAAAATAAGTCGTAGTCGTGCCATGGAGTATGCAATTGAACTGTGAGCCACACAATTTCACTTTGAATAAAACAATTGTATAAATTTTATTTCGTTTCTCAATCCAATTAAAGTTCAAAGAAGACCAAAAATCACACATTCGATTGGTTATTTCGAAATATTCGACATTTGGGCTATACTTTGGATTTCAATACCGAATTTTACGACGAATACATAATTTTCCAAGATTTGCTCGACGTCATCGATATAAATAATCAAACAAAAGTCTATGATACACAAGAAAAATTCGAATTCAAGGTAAATCTAACGTGATTTAATGAGAATATCCGCACATTCTTGAAATTGAATAATAAAAGCAATGCTTACAGATTACTCCGAAATGTGAAGATCTGTTGGTTCGATGTCGATGGGGAAATTCACCACACATTGACTGTATGAAGTTGTTTAAATTCCGTAAAACACGCGATGGATACTGTTGCCTTTTTAATTATGTACGACAATTCAATACGCTATCAACACAAGAGTAAGTACTGCTTCAAGGTTGCATTATTTATATCCGGATACTCTAGCAAAATCCAATTTCGATCAAATGAAAGCATGTCGAGAAAATAAATGGAATGCTAATAAAGAATTCAGCATGTATGTAATTTAGTTGACAAAGCACAACATAATCATGATATCAAGTTATATACGGATACAAGTTAAGGACGTTTGACGAGTTGATTGAACAACATGCATGTCAGGCGAAACCTTACCGTGATAATACTTTTATTAACACATAAATCTTTTTCCCTTTTCAAAACTAAATTATTTACAAAAAAAAAAAGTGTTGAGAAGCCGCTCAAAACAGGATATACGGGTTCCGACGTTGGATTAACCGTCATTTTGAATACAACAACATCCGATTACTATTTCTCAACCGGTGATCATGTTGGATATACTATTCAAATATTCAATCCATCTGATTTTGCCGATGTGCAGAATGGAGGCCTTACACAATTGTTTGTCGACGCGAACACGAAAGCCAATTTCAAGCTAATACCCACAACTATCGAATCGGAATCTGCCATCGCACAGTATTCGCCGATACAACGCGGATGCTTATTTGAACATGAACTTTTTGAACAGTACGCCGGCCATTATTCGTTTGTCGACTGTCTCTTGAAGTGCAAACTACGCAGCATTATTGCAATGTGCGGATGCATGGTATATAAAAAACTAAATATATCATTTATATTTTAGATCTATTGATTCTATCTTTGTATAGCCATTTTTTCTACCCACAAATTTCCCGGATGGGACGTTCACACCGGTTAAATGTACACTCGCTCACAACAAGTGCTTGGAGCGCATAAAATGTACGTAATGATTAAAATTTATTCAATTTATCTGGCTTACATTGGTTGTATTTGCATAGATGTGATAAGCTCGTATACCATTCCAAACACTGAAAAGCCATCGGATGGCACTATAGAATGTTTGCAATGTCTGCCAATTTGTTCGAAAACAAATTTCCGTGTGGAAGCGTCCTATTATGAATTGGATAGAAATGGACTGAAAGAAAGTACCATGCCAATGTTGTAAGCTGTTGCGTTTTTCATACTCGTTTTGAGTTAATTTAGTTGAAGGATTTCTGTTCATACAAATAGGAAAAATTTAACGACCTTTGATGATATAGCCATTGTGCACATTTATTATCCACTAGTTGATTCAACATTGTTCAGAGCAGACGTTTTGATGACATGGCAGGAGATTGTCAGTAAGTAACAACAGAAACTGTACAATTTTATGGTGATTAAATATGGAATTTATATGTGCATTTTATTCAGGCAATTTCGGAGGTTTATTGGGATTGTAAGCTGTCTCGTGTTCTACTCTACTTGGAATTTCGGTTAATGGCATTCTTTTTATTTAAAAAAAAAATAGGTGTTTGGGATTTTCGTTAGTTAATCTTGTTGAGATTGTTTATTTTGCTACAATAAAACTGTATCAAAATATTTCCTTGGTCAATGGACAGCAAAAGATGAAGGCGATTCAACAAAATTCCAGATTAACGAAGGAAGACAAACGAATCCGTGAAATGTATGTGAATGACTTTAAAGTGAATGACATCAAAGTATTTCGTCATCGAACCTAAATAAAATGAATTTGATAATGTCGTTTGTAATGAGTCATTTTTTGGACCTGAAACTGAATTTAAAACAAAAAATAAAAATAGCCTATAAATTGATTGTGATGTGTTTTCAATTTCATCACACAAGCACGTGTTTCTTGCATGAATGTAACATGTTACGCGTCACATTCGCTGCGAAAACATTTGAAAAGAAGCAACAGCTGTTGTTTATAGACCGTATGACAGTTTGAGAATCACTGGTACGGTAAACTGACTCTCAAACCGAATGCGCGCACAATACTTAAAAATACACAACTCGTTGTGTGAGGGAAACGAGCAATGTTTCGAAGCGCTGTTGATTCAGTTGTTTTTTAGAACGTGCGGAGAAAAGAAGCACAAATGCGCCACTAAGAACTTAGTCCGTCGTATTTTCACTTCAATTTCATAAGAAAAACAAACTTTTTCGTTCCACTATTTGTGTTCTCATTGTATACATGTTTATTTCATATTTTTTCTGGACTTTTTCCAAATATCGGTTCACATTGTAACGAAAACCAGTGAATTAAAATCATTTTTTTTTTGCTTGTGATATTTTATCAAATAATACAGAAAGACCGGATTTTGACAGTGTTTACTAAGCAAGATAAAAAAAGACTTTAACAAAAGATTGACATTTATTCAAGAAAAAAATACAAATTCAGAATCTGCGCTAAAAAAAACCCACAAAATTTGATGCGTTTCCATTGTTGTCTTCAATAATATCAATAAAAGTATGTAAGTCAGTTAAATTCCATTCAATAGCGTCATTTCTTTGTGTTCATAGTTAGTGGTCTGGAGCAATGTGCGTTTTATGCACAAAAGCAATGAAGTTGTTTGCTAGAATTTCTGCACAAAATGAACAATAGAACGTGAAATACTTTGATTGTTATAGTTATATATGTGTGTATTTGTGTATATTCCGTATGTACCGTATTCAATGTTTGGTCAATCTGACAAAATTTCATTACATAAAAACGAATGAAACGGTTTTATGAAATTTTACGTGTTCGATTCACATTTGTGTGTTTGTTCTAGAGTCGTTGATTAGTTGGTGTTTTTACAATTGCACAATATGGTTTGTTATTACAACAACAATGCAGTGTTCGTAAATCTATGTTATGGACAATGTTCACTCCTGAAACGAAGCATATTCGACTTTTTCACACACTAACTCGTACATACCCGTCGCATAGAAAATAGAATATAGCGTACATATCGATCGGAAAACAAATATTGTTTTTTTATCTCTTATTGTTTTTGTTGGTAAATCGATAACGATACATGATGCAGTACGTGCCGCCAAGAGCATATAGCATATAGTGCTTGCACAATTGTACAACTATATAATGTTGAGTATTTGCCACAATGCGATACTTTATTATCAATTTCGGACGCGTCGATGGAAAATTAGATCGTTTCGCAATGTGATTGTTATTAATTCCCATTCAATCGGTCAACCACAACCGATGCGAAGACATGAACCGAAATAAGTCAAGGTGTGTGTGTGTGTAATAGTCGAAAAGTGAGTTTTATTTATCGGAATTTCAGTCTAAAAATCCAATTAAATTTCGAATTTTTCTTGTTCATTTATTTTTGCAATTCATAACTACAAATCAAAAAATTCGGTACGTATTTATGGTACAAGATTAGACACAGCAGGTTCATGGCGAAATAAAAATTGTGTTTGCATCTGTCACTATAGTATCTAACGGGCTCGGTCGATTAAAATAGAAAATTATACGATTTATAATCAAAAAAAATTGTTGGTTTTCACTATGGTCGGTTGCTTATACGTGCGTTTCATTGATTTTTCAATCTCGTTGATTTTATGCGCCGTTTGACATTCGATTGTTTATGAAAACCAGAACTTTGTTTTTATTTATGCAAATGGATTTGGTTGGATGTGTGCACGTGTTCTCTCACTTCACTTGTATTATGATTCGCATAAGCCGGTCGGTTGGTTTGTATGATTTTTATCGTTTGCTTTTTGCGTCGCGATCCATATACGCTGTCGAAGAGGCATTGAAATTCATAAATCATTTATATATCTCGTGATAGAGTTTTTCAACTTGTTTGCTTTCCCACTGGAATTCAGAACTTGTTGGATTGTTTTTTTTCCTCGTTTGCTGTTTTACACAATGTATCATCTTTTTAGATTTTTTTTTTATCTTTTTAATGCTCAAATAATGACTAGTGGAATTATGTTGCCAATTAAAAAAAAAACTAAGTAGGTTTAAACGCATCAATATATATGGAATGTTTTCGCAAAGTCTGAGTAATAAATTAGAAAATGAGTATGAAAAGATGACTGTAAATTACTTCAAATCAGACAAAATCCATTATTTATTATGAATATACTGACTGATTATGTGGCTGGTTAACGTACTTTTTATGTTTCACACATATTCGCAAAACATGAAATTCACTGTCTACCATTGCAATTTTTCTACAAAAAAAATGTACCGTGACCACAAGATACGACTACCATATATGAATTATGTACGCTATTTATGCGCGGTTTCTTTTGTTAGACACAATAGCCAGGCGTTAACAATAAAACTTAATCTATTGTTATCGAGGTTTAAAAAGTAGCACAAAATAGACGGAAAGTACATCGTCTTTACCCTTCAAGACGTCTAAAAGTAAAAGTTTTACAGAATAAAGAAAAACTCATTTCGAAAGAGCCGCAGTTTTATACACATAGAAAATGTACTTAAAATAAACGGAATTAAAATGAACATCATTAACATAGTATATTTCTCAAACCACAATTTTGCAAAAATTAACTACGTTAATGTGGTTGCATTCTACTAACTCGTTCTCCCTCTCTATCAGTTTGCTACTTCAATGCATTGTTTAATTTATCACTACAGTACATATACCGCGAATATACTGTTATAGATTAACCCAATAAATTAAATGTGTTTTAACATTTATGAGAGAGTAAAATGTCGAAGCGATTCATTACACTACATCATAAATGCATTACCGTCTAGATAATTCATTTCCTCACCAGTACATTTGAAAATTCTTTAAAGCATTTTAATTGCAATTAATGAAATGCTATTATTTTTCATTTTTTATTCTGTCATTTTTACGATATAGTTTTTGTTTATCGTAAACCAGTGATATCATCAGTAATGTATACTTATATAGGTCTGATCAGAACAATCGAACAAATGTATGCAAAAAGGAAACAAGTTATAACAAAGACTGATCTGAGGGTAAAATGATTTGTTTTAATATAAATAAAGCCGCAAACGGGTTAAATGAGTACAATCGTTCGCATGTACAACAATTGTACATTGTACACCAGAACAGAACGTAGCAAAGACAAAAAAAGAATTCCCATATGTATAAATGCCGTGATGATAATACGGGAATGCCATGTTCATAATTAAGTAGTTAGTAACGCTCGGCTAGCGGCATAAATGGAATTTTTAAACGAATAAAACATCAGCTCCAAAGGAAAAAATATAAGCGACAATTAAACAGTTTATGTGAAATCATACTCCTCATATTCACAAACATGCCGAGAGTTATTTTTTTGTACTGACTGTTATCAGTTGAATCATAAATGTAAATGTACACAATGTACTAAATTTTTTGTTGCCATTATATTGATAGTAAACAATTTAGCGGGAAGTGCACAGAAAAAGCGGGCGGATTCATTAATACGAAACCAGTTGTGCGATAAGATAAGAGGAATGGCCAGTGTACAGACGTAGTTTGTTTGCAAACAACATTGAAATATGACACACTGATGAATGCAATTCAATGCACTGTTGACAATGACATTTTACGATAGTTATACTGATGAGAGATGCAATACGATTGCAACATCAATATCAGTACGAAACAATTTTCATATCAGTGTTGTCGGAAAAATTTGTCGACTAAGCACTTTCAATTTTGCAATCACATGATCAAATGTCAATTTAAATTGTGAACAAAAACGAAAATCGTTTCGATTTCCGTCATTCAAAGCTATTTCCATCTTGAATAAGAAGTTATTAAGCTATTTAAATATTTTGGTCAAAATTCGGTGATAGAAAAAAAGATACTCCATTCTGAATTTAAACGAAGTCAACGCGTTTCTTTTTTCCAATCATTTGAAGGTCATAGAATACGAATGTTTGATATCGAACTAAAGACGTCAACACAAATGTGCACATATTTTGTTGTTATTTTTTCGAACTTTGATCAATCGCTAATATTTATTATACATTCAGTTGTCTGGTGGCGAATAACCCATAAAATTATCAATACTAATGAACTTTCGATTAGAGACCGTTTGGAAACTCCACGTCCGATGAAGAAGAACAAATTGCATATAAAAAATGAAGATTAAATTACAAATGTACAGAAAAAGTAATGGAAATAGCTATTTTTATCGATTGACCGTTATCAAATTAGAACGAACGATTTGTGTGCGTTGAAAACGACGACGACGACGACGACTACCAACTTCTTTCCGTGTTGTAAAAAGTCCGTCCATTTTTTCGAATTGCCCGCCGAAATTGCGCTGCCATCGTCAAAATAAAAATTAGGTTACCTGATAATGGAAGTCACATGCGTATGACCTGCACAACAAATTCAATTGTTAGTCGCGTAGCGCAAATTGAACGTCGCGAATAAATTTCAAGTTTTTTTTATCGCATTGACTGTGTGGCTGACAGGAATTAAAAATGAAAATCATTTTGTAAATGAAAAGGAAAAAAAGAAAGAAAAAACAAACAGCGGGCAAACACGCCATTCGTCACGCAAGCAATAGTGTGTTGTCATTTCCAGAGTACGGCCTCACTTGTTTTGCGGCTCATTTTCAGTTCAATTATCAATCAAACTTTCAATTCATTTTTATTAAATGCATTGCATTGCAAAATGCATTGCATACGCCTTAAGGTACACACGGTTTGTAAGGCTTCAAAGTACGGCAAATCGAGTAGAATTGTGTGTTTTTTTTCCATTGGTTGGAATTTAGCCAATTAAAATTGGTGCCAAGTATAACCAGCAAAGAACATTTCAGTGCAATAAACAAAGTTTTAACGGGCACATACCGTAACACACAATTAATCTCATATCATCTTTTATAACCGTCCGTTGACTAATAATTCTAAACCACACTAAGAATAAGAGAATTGAAGAAGCTACGAAAAAACGTCAAGCCATGCTGTTTGAATGAAGCATAGAATTTTGTTTTGCGGTTGTTTCAAAAGAACTGAGAAAAAAACCAGTGTTTACGTTCCTTTGGCAAAATGACCCAAAAATTTCCAGTTTTTGGTATAACCATATTCATTAGACAATTTTGGTTTTACCAAATCTTGAAATGAAAAAAAAAATCTTTTTCAACATTTTGAAAAGAACCTCGAAACGGATTGCGAAGAATACATTGTTCTTTTTTCAATTTCGCCTAAATCATTGCACATATTTTAGTTGAATTACAAATGTCAAAAATGCGAATGTTTCATGATCCTCCGCCGGCTGTTTACCTATACTATTGTTAATTGAAAAATGCACAATTGTGTTTGCCATATTTGATTAGAGTAAACAAAGGCCGTTCGATATTCGATGTTTGGCATTCGGTGAATACATTTATTGTTTAAAATTGATCAAACCAATTAAATTACAAGCGATCTAGACTAACCACAATAACAATAAAATAAAGTGTACCAATACTTTTGCACACACACAAATGTGTGCGGTGTATATTTGCAAAGGAACAGCAACCGTGTTAATAACAGATGCGGAGACGATAAAACACGCACCGTTGAACACATCCAATGAACGCGTCATTCTTTGTAATATAAACGACTCACTGAAATCAATGCGCTGAAAATTGGTTGAATCGACAAAATGTGCAACAGAGTTGTATTTTAGTTTTCAATATATATAGTAATGAAACTGAACGAAAAAAAACAGGTTTGGCCTTGAGCTTGTTGCTAGCACTTAATAAATTTTTTTCTTTTAAAACACTTTTTTTTTCTTGTGCAATGTATTGAAATTATAGCATTTAGATGAATATGCGATTAGTGTAATGTCCATAATTCGCATTTTCATTTTATAATAAGAGTGAATAGAACATTTGCTAATTTGTCTTTAGAATCATTCAATTTGTAGCAGCATTAACGGCCACACTGTGCTCATTACACCAGCTAACAATCACAATCTCCCTTGCCCTCTCGCTCTCTCTCCCTTTCTCGTTGTGTGTAATGTAAGAATGTAGTTTTGCTACAATTATCTACACTACCAAGTGACAACGGTGACAAATGATTCGAATGCAATTTTAATTTGTTATAATCAATTGCTACACGCAAGCAAATTGTGACATTTGAACTGCGTATTTAAAGCAACTGTCTGCTTGTGTTCTACTACTGTTTGTGCGAATGAAATCATATACGGTGCGACGCAAACAATAGACGGTTGCCAATTTTCTGGTGTTGGTTGCCGTTGTCGCACAACATATATCTACTTTTTTCGACTTTGACCTTAAGCGTTCGGTTTTGAATATGCGGAAAATGACAGGAAAGGAACAAGAATATTTTAACGAATTTGCGTCGACGACATCGACAACGGCATTGATCTTACCGGAAAAAAACGACAGAGAAAAATATGGCCATTTATTTTTATAATCTTCATTGTAAATAAAACATCGATATGGTCCTGATCCGGTTATTAGTGTCCGGTCAACTTATGACTTACCATATTTTTTTTATTGACTGATTCTCGTAAAATGGTCATCAAAATGTATAAAAAAAACCATATTGTTTAAGTAATGGAAACTTTTAGAATTCCCGAAAAGAAATTTTAACATCATCATCATTCTGACGCGTACAATTTTGTTAGCTAGCTATCTATATCAGCTATTGCTATAGGGATATATAAATAGCTGCTATTTAACGCATATCTTCGCTCGGATACTGCGTATACTCGACATAACAATGGTGTCATTGTTTTGAAATGATTTAAAACGTTAAAAATTTCAAACAACAAGATTATTATTATGTCCAGCATACACAGTGTCCAAGCGAAGAGATGCGTTAAATAGCAGCTATTCATATATCCCTATAGCAATAGCTGATATAAATAGCTAGCTAGCAACATTGTATGTTCTGACGAAACAAAAACCATTATTATCTTTTTGATCTAGTTGTGGAATTGTATATAAAAAACCAGAGTCGCTTTTACAAACATGTAATTTATACCATGAGAATTGTGGGTTTGATAGTTTGATGACGATATATGTTTTTGTGTGATCGAAATGTGTGTCGTGTGTTTTGATAGCGATGAACTGGAATTATAAATCGATTACGTAAGCCATTGTCCAGATATAGTATCAAAAAAATAAATAAAACTACTGTATTGATACTACTTTTTGGTATTGATTGAGGCAGATAAAGATGAGTCATTAGTCGTATGGAAAGCCACACAAATTACGATTTGTATAGCGATGAAATCGTATGTTGTACGATAAAAAGTGAAAAAACATGATTGTTGTGCCGTCATAGAAACTTACTTCATTTGCATCTGATTTGAATTTTGTGCGCGTACAAAATGCGGAATCAATTTATTCATTTCGCTATTTGATGTTTGTTAATTGTTCTTTGTTTATCGTGTCATACTTTTTATATACATATTAACACAGAATAATTTTTTTCCTTATTGTATGCAAAAAAAAAAAAAATTGAAAAATTGCAGCTGGAATGCTTCGAAAATCCCTTGAATATAAGCAAAATATGAATTTATTGGCAAATGTCACGAAAACACAGACAAATAAACAAACAGGCCACAACCATAAAGTCAAAGACCATTTTATCCAAAAATAAAATCCTGCAACAAAGAGAAAGAGAGAAAGAGAAAACCTGTACTGAAAGAATAAAGCATTCAACTCGCCATATTATTGTGTGTGCGGGTTTTTCGTTTCTATAAAAGACGCATTCTACATATCGTTGTTTATTCTTTGATGCAGCGAGATCTGTTATCCAAATTCAAGTTTTCATAACGCCAATGTGCCTATATACGTGTTACATGCTCGAATGTTGCAATGCCGAATGTCGAAACACGCATGAAGCAATACCAACTGCAATGCAACAGTGTCGAATGCACCGAATACAACAGAACAGAATGTCAGGTTCAGTGACACTCTCTCATATAGTAGTGAAAACATACAGCAAAGCTATTCTGTCGTTTATTTATAGTACAACTTGTTGTGTCTGTGTGCTGCAACGCTGAACACTCCTCACATTCTGGCTCAGCTCACATGCGAGAACTACGCGGCTATTGCATCGCAATCGATTTGTACTGTTGCCGTACGTAAATAGTTTGTCGCCGTCTTAATTCGATAAAAGAGTTGATCGACCGCACACTGGCTTCAGAATATTTGCAAAACTATTGAGCGCGCGCGGCATAAATAGAGATGCAAAATATTAGACAAGTCAAGCGTTAAATGTGTACGGTTCTTTTTTTTATTTCGAATATTTTAATCTCGTGTTTAAAAATACAACACAAACTGATCACTTTTTTTTTTCATTTCATCTTTTAATAATTAATCAACAAACATTTTTCAAATAGATGGTTTTTTTTCTATTCTGTTTATCTCCAATTTAGATAACCACTGAACCGCAGTAAAAATGAATTGAGTGCATACGATAGAATAATCATTTAAAGTAGAAGACAGTGACTCGTGTGTGTATATTTGTTGTTTTGAATAAAAGTGATAAGTGCGAATATGTCGGTCAAAGCAAGAGATGACAAACCGTCGACATCATCATCAATTGTGGTGGGATGTTGTCAATCAAGTTCAACAACACCAGAGAATTCAATCGTTGATTACATTGAAGAAGACCTAGAGGCACCAAACAATAATACCCTGTTCCATGCAGCGAATATTATTGAAAATGGTGAAAAGATACCCGTTGGCATTATTTCAAAGAAAAAGGCATCCATTGATTTCACATTTCCGAAAAGGCCAAAGGTTGATATCGAATTTCAAGATGTGCGATACACGGTTAAAACATTTTCATTTAAACAACGTGAATTTGGTGAGTAACATTTAAATTCATTGGAGTTCAGCGCATATACTATATAAATAGGTCATTGAAGCGATAATACGGGCATTTAACAATTTTTTTTTATCAACATTCTTAGTTTGTTGTGGAATTTCGCATTACGTCTCGTTTCATAATCGTATCATTCAACTTATTCGTTTCGTTTATCTCATTCAGAGCGTATTTTATTTCTACAGCATTAATTTGCTTTAATTATAATCGGGCTGGATTGTTACAAATGAAAAAAAATTAAAAAAAGTGCATTGGCAGCCAGTTAATTGAAGATCACATGAAAATTCTATTCCCATTAAAATGTATTAAAATTGCTGCCATTTTTGATTAAAACTGCTTTGAATGAAAATTGAGAGTGATTCTATTCTCCCTAAAATTCTTTCTAAAATCTAATTGAATTACGCAATCAGAAATCAGTAAAAATAGAACGGAATTAATTAAACAATTAATTGCACGGTGTAAAAGTGATGGGTTGAACAATTGAGCAAAATAAAAAAAAAGATATTTCGGTACAATTAAGGTATGATCCACGATCAGCATTGTGCTAACCGAATAAACGAAACAATTTAAGTAAATACATTCATTTTCATAACTACCAAACTACAAAATATGCAAAGTGAATTCATCATTTTCGAACTTTGCTCCAAGTAGTAAGTAATTTAAGCTTTGGCATGCGCGCCAATTCATTCCCCCCCATTGTTTAAATTCTACATGATAATAGAAACATTATCACTGGAATGATTATAATCGCAATATTCTTGTGTTATGACTAAAGCGTTTCATATAATAATAATTACCACAAAGTTGTTGTCTTTTTTTATTGTAAAAAAAATACCATTAATTTATCATTCGACGATAATTTAAAGTTATAAGCCGTTAAAATTAATCGCAGTCAATCAATCGTTCACAAATCAAATTAATGTCCGAATAATCTGAATCATCGTAATCAAAGCGAAATGTAAATTATTGTTATTTCATTTAAATTTAAACAGAGAAAAAAGAAATTTTGCATGGCGTAAGTGGAAGTTTTCGTTCGGGTCAATTGGTTGCAATAATGGTGAGAGAAATAAAGTTGAGTTTTAATGGAAATGTGATGAACTAATGCAATCTTTTAATTTATCACCATGATATGGAATCAATCATAGGGGCCAAGTGGAGCTGGAAAATCAACACTATTGAATATTCTCGCCGGATATGTGTTAGTACATTTCATTTTATTTTTAATTCGCATGTTGTGCATATCAATTTTTTGAATGAGTCAAACGTTTTTTTCTCGCACAGCGAAACGGGTGTCAGTGGGAAAATCACAGTAAATGGCAAAAATCGGTCGAGCAATTCAGAGAATTTTCGAAATGCATCGGCATATATTCATCAAGATGATGCCCTTCGTCCATATCTTACGGTGCGAGAAGCAATGATCGTTGCAGCACACTTAAAATTAGGATTTAGTGTTACCAAAGAGTACAAATTACAACTTGTAAGTGAAACAAAAACAATTATACATAAATGAGCACAAAAAAGTAAGTACGAATCGGTTTTTGTTCACAGATTCACAGCATATTGGAATTGCTTGGGCTGGAAACGCGATTCAACACGGAATGCGGTCGTCTATCGGGCGGACAAAAGAAACGAATGAGCATTGCTCTGGAGTTAATTTCGAATCCATCGAATGTTTTTCTAGACGAACGTAAGACAACAAAATATTTCTATATTCACTCAATTCCACTTTAATAATGCTTTTTTTCGCTTCTTTTTTTCATCTTTGCAGCAACAACGTAAGTGAAATCCAGTTTTTATTCAGCTACCTTTGAACTAGGAAAAGAAAAACAAGAATTAAAAAAAATTGACTACTTTACAAGTTATTTTAGCCGATCCCAGTTGAACTAAAATAATCCGCTCCCTGTTTTTTTTTGATAAATCATGTACATTGTTGTATTAAATCACGTATATTGTTATTTACACTTGTTTACTACAACATTTTATCATTTAGTTCCGTGATTCATAAAAAATATTCGCTGTTCGATTCTCTCTAAAAGTGACACACGGCGAGTGATCGGATTAATAATTAGTGTGGCCTACACTATTTTTTCCTGCATTCGCATGGAGTTTAATTCCTACAGGTTTTTGGGGTCATTGAGTCCAAATTAATGAGCGAATTTGTATGTATAGAATGATATCTCAAAAACCTGAGCCTATCGTCATACAATGACGAATTTCGAATGAAAAACAAAAATAAGTTTTTTTCAGACTATTCCAGAGCAATAAATAAGTATATGAAATATTTCGTTGATGTCATGGTGGTTTTATGGCTAATAAACCCATGTGTTTTTCCCTCAATTGATCTGGGGTTTGATCATTCATAAAATGAGCGTCATGCATTTTAATTAATTCATTAGTACGTGAAAGATATTTGATATGAGATAAAGCTATGTGGTTTGCAGTTAGCTTTGACCGCACTTGACTTTATCACTTTACAAAGTTTTATCAAATTAAAATATATTTTTATAATAATGCTGTCAACTGTGACCGCAATGTACATGTGTGTCGCTGAAAATATATTGCATCTCAATTTTTCTTCAAAACAATCTTATACCGTAGGTATTTTCGATTTAAAACCATAATTGCAAATCGAGAAACACGTTTTCCAGTCTACACACATTTTTATGTTCTACTCAAAATTGCAGCAATTGTCGTCGTACACACGACGCGAGTTCATGTGTGCAAAAAAGCATTGATGGTCTTGGGTCCGGTTATTGTATCGATTAAATCAAGTCACACGACTTGATTAAAATGATAGCCATGACATGTATTGTGTGATAAACAAAAAAAAAATAATCAAGTTTTAGCACACCTAGTTCAGCGAAATTCTAATACAAACAGACTTAGATAAAAACATTCATGCTTTCAATTCATTTTTTTTGCTAAAAAATGTGTCCAATAAAATAACGTCTGAATTGGTATTTTTGGCACAAAAACTAACCGGTCTTCAATACACTAGCTAATCAAGAATTGTGTTTGGAATTTTTTTCGTTTTGAAAAACAAAATCACATTTTTCACTCACGAGAGATTTAAGATGCCCAGACGTAATAAATTTAAATGATCCATTCATAAAATCGTTTGCGTGCTTTTTTTTTTCCACTTCTGAAATGCATATTTTAAATGTCCAATTAGAGTAGTGATTTAGTCAATTAGCAGATATTTGATTGACAATGCAACTGTAAAATTTATTCGTTTTTTTTTCTCACCTCATTTTCATATTATCTGCCAATTGCATGCAAATTAAATCGTTAGTGGGCTAGATAGTTCGTCGTGCACAAGCTGTATATCGCTTTTGAAACGATTAGCCCAAGAAGGTCGTACAATCGTGTGCACAATACACCAGCCATCAGCATTGGTCTTCGAAATGTTTGATAAACTGTATGCAGTTTCACAAGGCAATTGCATTTATCAAGGTCCCATCAAAGAACTGGTTCCATTTATGAGCGACCACGGTTTAGAATGTCCGAGCTATCACAATCCAGCTGATTTTCGTAAGTAATTCTATTATATATATGCATGTTGTGACCTTCATGTGTCATCAACGGAAGCGTCAAAGAAGAAAGAAAATAAAAAAATTACGAAAAAAAAAACAATTTCGTTTCCCTCTTTATTGCAGTTATTGAAATCGCAGTTGGCGAATACGACGTCGATATGAGCAAAATGATGGCAGGGGCTGTGAAAAAGTTCAACGAAGAGCGTGATACATATTATTTAGGCACATTTAGTAGAGATAATTACATCCTAGCCGATGCAGGTGCGTTGTCAATTCGCATGCCAATTAATCAAGGCTATGTGGTCTTAATAGCTGTAATTTCATTCGCGATAAATATTTACAGTTACTTTTTTTCATCTTAATTCAGCTAATTATCGCATAATTATCACGTTTTAAATTATTATGCTTCTTTTGACAATTTGCAGGCGAAAATTTTGATAATGGAAAGGTGGCTGTATATAAATTTGGCACTGTTGATAACAACAATGAGGATATTAATGTCAAACGATACAGAATATCCCGCGGATCCAAAGATGATGGCAGAAAATTCAGAATAAAAAATCCAAATGAACGAGCATCAATTTTTATGCAATTTTTAATTCTCTTTGAGCGAAATTTCAAAGCGAGCATTCGAAATGCAGTAAGCTATATTTTAAAAATGCTCGCATTTTTACAGTGTAAGAAACATATTAAAACTCCAAACATTTTTTTCTGTAGTTCTTGATATACGCCCGTTTAATCACACACATATGCATTGCTCCAATGTTTGGATACTTATACCATAATGTTGGCTATGATGCCACACACACATTCGGTAATTACGTCTATCTCTATGGATCCATCTTGCTTATTGTTTACACTGGGAAAATGTCGGTCGTTTTATCTTGTAAGTACCAGGCTTCTTTTGAAAATATAAAATGGTGTCCGCACGACATCACATTTTCATGACTAATTTTTTTCTTCACAATCTTAGTTCCGTTGGAAATGGAAACATTAAGGCGAGAGCATTTCAACCGGTGGTACAATCTCATACCGTACTATTTTTCAATAATTCTATTTGAAATTCCTTTCCAGGTGAGATTTTGATTTAGACTCATTGAATCTATTCTGTCTCGATGCGATTAAATCCAATAAACTAATGATGTTTTCAATATTACAGTTGTTGTGTACGTTCTTTTATGTTTGTGGCAGTTACTTTTTAACTGGAAATTATCTGGAAAACTACCGATTCGCATTGTTCACCACGATGTGTCTGTTGGCAACAATCTCAGCGCAAGCATGGGGTTTCTTTATCGGCTCAACAATGTCGATTAAAGTAAGAATGATAAAATTTTTATTTTCGATCAGCATAATATACTGATAAACATGATTTTTTTCAGATTGCCGTTTTCATCGGACCAATTTTGGCAGTACTGTTTTCCGTATTCGGGTTTTGTACGCGTTACGTGGATATCAATCGAATGTTCCAGTGGATGTGGCATATAAGCTATTTCCGTGCTGGTTTTCACGGAGTTTTAGATACTGTTTACGGTATGAATCGAACTGATCTATGGTGTCCACCCCAAACTGAGTTCAACTACTGTCATTTCCGTAAGCCTGACGTTTTTCTGCGCGAAGTGAGCATCAGCGGATTTGAAACTTACAAAAATATCTATTTGATGACTGGTGTCATTATTACAATGCACATATTAACAATTCTCACACTGTGGTTCAAATTGAATAAGCGATAAACAAAAAATCATTAGTATCATAATAGATTGTCCATAACGCAACGCATCACATAAATCAATTCCATTGCACATTGTTTAGTTAACGTAGTGATTCCGATTTGAATTCAAACAAAACATAATTATGCACATTGATGCATGTCACAACATATTTTTATGTAAAATATTTCATGGTGATAGAAATTTAATTTGTAAAATTAATTGTAATTTTGAAAGCAAATTTTTAGTGATAAAATTACTTGCAGCCTTTTGTGGATATATCCACTATAGTGAAAAAAGATCTGAAATCATTTAAGAAAAAAAATGTTTTGAAGATAAATGGAACGAATGATGCAATTAATTCGTAGTAGATTCGTTCTTTTGTACCGCACATTTCATCCCTTATATGTATTTTTCTATTTAACGTATAAAATAAGTAATAAAAGTGGTTGGAGAAGCATTTTCATATACAGTACAAATATAATTGGTTTTTTTGTCATAATGTTATTGGCACTGCCAGTAAGTACTCGTACGATTTTTACTACCCGGATTAGAAGAACGCACGCTTCGTGTACACTCGGCACATCTTCGCTGCTTAGGCGAATATCAGCAGTAGAATTCACTGCGATATGGTCAAAAAACATCAAGCAGCCATATATGGCTTTACATATATGTAAATGATCATTTACGATTCATTCTCTTTTGTGCGAACTTTCTTTGACTGTGTATGGCTGTGAGCAAACACATACATTAGATGCACGACAGTTCGCAGTGAACTCAACGGCTGATATTCCGTAAAGCAGCGATGATGTGCCGAGTATACACGATGCGTGAATTGTTCTAATACGCGTTACTGAAGTCGTATTGGCTTTAAACGAGTAGTACTTACATTTTTTTTGGAGGTTTTATCATCTCATGGATCACAAACAAGTTTCAACTTTGAATCAAAAGTAAGTGTTTAGTCTGCGAATACTTCGAATTGCGCAGTTTCAAAAGTAAAAAAAATCCAGACTTACCTCAATGAAACACCCAGTCGTTCGTTAATTCTAGTAGTGTTCAGTTGATTTTTCGAGATCAAAAAAAAGATATGTCAGGAATTTTATGTCAGTTCATCTGTTGTGTGTTTTTTATTCATCTTTTTTTTGTCGGTGTTTTATCTACATCGTTTAAAAAGAATGAGCCGCAAAAGGCGCAGCATTCTCCATGTTTGGTTTTTGTTTCTCATACATTTTTTTCATTATACAATTTCCTAGTTTTGTTTCCTTATTTTTGTTTTGTCAATAACAATAGTTTTTTTTTTTATTTTAAAAAAATTTGCTAATCCTCGTCAAATGTTTGTTTGTTCATAAACTCGTCAAACGAAAGTAATAATAATTGTAATAATGTTAGGTACTGTGGCTATTCTATCCAACCACATGCTAATGTGATTTCTTTGATTTTGTACATTATTTCGATATTTAGTCTAATTTTCTAATTTTTCTACATTTGTCGATGTGATCGATTCTCTTCGGAGCGATAGTCTGTACAAAATGTAAAATTTTCGTTAAAAATCTAATAAAAATTGACTCATTTGGTCATTGATTGAGGGGAGAGAGGTCATGGCGCACACATTTAAAAATAGTCATCTTCATACAATTGTGTGAGTTTCGGATGAGCATTGGGATCACACACTTTACCAAGAATTAGAGATTGTATAACCCAAACTGTAAAAAGAAATAAAATATATTACAATAAAATCCGCTGAATAAACTTTTGCATTTGAAAAATTCATTCTTACCTGTTGATACGATTGGAATGTGGAAGTTTTCAGCATATATTTGATATTCCGGCGGAAATTCGTCGTCGAGTAAAATATAACCCTTTGTAGTTGCAGTGATATCGTTTGTTGATTTAACGAGACGAATTTTGGCCCCGGCCGATTTACAAACTCGAGACCAAAATTCAACAAAGTCACTTTGTTGGCTATTGAGAATGAATAAACAAAACAAAAAATGACGATTAGAATAGAAAAAATGATAGAATTTGAATAGAATAATCATCGGATATGCGAGCGCACCTTGTTAGAATGATTGTCGTTTTGTTGAATGCATTTTTACGTTGATCACGTCCGCGTCCAATTGACCATGGCTTGTATTTTGATTCGATAATTGACCATCCGGACGGCAGCACGTATTCATCTTTGTTCAATAATTTATTCCGTTGACAACTCTCGACTATCCATTCGTGAGACACAGCCTATGCAATTTTGCAATTTTTTTTTAAATGTGATTTTATTCAAGGTAGAAGGTGTGTTAAGCTTACCGTTATATTTGCTGCCAAACACTGAACATACTTGGCGGTTATACATGGAAATGGTGCAAGTAAGAAGCAATTGCGATACTTATTTGTCGGAATATTTTCAAAGTTTGAATATACAGTCCCGCCGGCTGCTTCGATTTGCTGCTTTAAATAGTCTTTGAAGAAAGGTACCGATGAGAAAACTGTATTTCTATTGCTAAAATCATATCCATTGTGTCGAACATTCTTCATTCAAAATTTGTTTGGGAATTTCCATAGAATCAGAAGAAAAAGAATGAATTATATGGCATAAGAATTGGAAGGAATATCGCCAGCGCCGAAAAGTGTCCGTAAGAGAAGTTAACATACTTGCCGTTCGTTGGTGCCATTGGTTGCCGTCTTAATTGGAATTGTGCAGGTGAGCAGAAAACTTTTATTTTTCAAAATATTCGTTTGATTTATCGGACCAAGCACATTGTCCAAATTGACTTTTTTAAAATCGCTGCCAAAACGTTCCATTAAATAGCAAATTCCTGATACGCCATACCACCAATCAATGCAAACCAATCAAATATCATCGTCGCGTGTGACCGATAAGCAAATAGAGAGAGAGAGATAGAGATAGAAAAGACATTGAAAGAAAGAGAAAAAAGCGAATGAGTGAAATTGTTTGTTTGCTCTCCGTTCGATGTTCACACAAAAATATAAAATAAATGATAAATTGAAATAATAAGAAAATTTAACGAATATAAATAAAACAAAACAAATAATTCTGCAATCAAATTGAAGATGACGACTTACTGACGAGTTCGGATTCTTTTTGAGTATGCTGAAGTTCTGGTTGAACGCCATCAACCGCTTCTAATACCGTAACAGGGCTGGCTGGCCTTGAATCCGATTCATTAATATCAGATACATCGCTTTCAGAAAACCATTGCACGTGACGATTTGTTTCCGCTCTGAGAGAGCCACATTGTGAACATTACATACATAGAAATTTCAGAGGCACATAGAAAAAGAGAGAAAAAATCATGAGAAGAGAGCATTGGTGTGAAATAAAGGCAAAACAAGAAACAAAATGAATCCAACAAAACCAAAACATAATCGTAATCTAATCATAGTCGCACTGCCACAAAATCAAAGTCCAGTTAATTTCGGTCCGGGCTCGACAACAACAACATTGACGACGACGACGACGACGACGATATTTGATTGGCACTCACATTGTGCATTTTAATTTTTGGTGGGTTGAATATGACGAACGAAAAACGCATCAACATTGGAACATACACATAGAGACACATGCACACAAGCAGAGACATACACCCAAGTGTACAGCTTAAAAAACCCTTCGAATGACCCCTGCAAGTATTATACCTATTTTAAAGCCAATCTACATGCATAACGGTTACTTTGTGTATTTTATTATATATATTTTATTGTTTGTATTTTATTAATAGACAAAAAAATGTTAAGTGATTGATTTTATTCTCATTATTATCTTATTTTTTAGTTATGGTTTCTATTTTATTTTTTTTTTATTTTTTTTGAGTAAATCGCTTAACAATCCTCAATCAAATGACATCGACTTATGGATATATTAATTTGCATTTTATCAAATAAAATTGGAATTTACTTTGAAATGGCACCACCATTTATAACATTGACCTATATATATAAATGGCGTTACGTTTATATTTGTATGTCATTTTGTCATTGGATTTTTAAACATCTAAATAGTTAGATGATCGAAATTCCACAAATTGTTCGCATAATGAATCTCATGCACACGATACTGCACCATCTAAGCTGCCGTCAATTTAATTTTTTTTTTTTTTTTTTTTAATATTCTCTCTTTTCATTCCATCGCATTTAAAATCCATAATTATTTCTAAATCGTATTACGAGACTCATTATACGGTATATTTTATTTATGATTCAATTGTTTTTCTTGCAAATTTTTAACTAAATCTTATCAAAAGTTTGAGAAACATTTTTTGCATCGTTTGTATGAATCCAATGAATTTATTGTATATAAATTTATCAATTCAACATTGATTTTTCGCGATGAAAATGTTTGTGCATTAGCATCTAAATACATATATCCGTTTTTTTTTTTTTTTTTTTTAAATGTTGTATTCATAAAATTAAATTACTATGATGTAGTGTGGAAAAGCGTGTGCTTTTTCATTTTAGCTTTTATTTCATGTGTGTTGTTGCTTTGATATATGCATAGAATACAACATGTCTAATTGTTCATTTGTTTGTCACACAAAAAATCCTTTGGACATTACAATACAATTGTAAAACAAAAATGACTTCAAACGGGATATTAAAAATGATATTGGGCTTGTTACAATGTTTTTGAAAAACTGAAAATTCGGAACATGTGTATAAACGGATTTATGTTTTCATGTTTGGAATATATAAATAAATATAAAAAAATAAATGGTACTGCTATGATGAGTGGCGAATGAATTGAAGATGACGTCTTACTGACAAGTTCAGATTTGCTTTTGGGGTTCGTTGAAACTGTGCAACAAAAAAAAAATATTTGCGTTTTTGATCGATTGTTTGTTTTCTATTTTTTTTTTTTTTTTTTTTTTAGTTTAGAAGACGGAGGAGGAGGTGTAGAAGGCTATGGCATTGGTCATCTTTTTGACGATTGCTTGCAATTTTATCGGGGCTTGCTCACTTTTGCTATCGCGTCTATCATGAAATTGTGTCGCAATTCCAGCCATCCAACTTGTCCGTTTGCTCTAGTGGGAGTTGACGATCTTGAGGCGATTACGTGTTCAAAGAAATTTAATTTTAAAACACAAAAAAGTTTCAATTGTGAAAAATTGGCAACTGTTGTGCTCAAGAATAATAATAATTTATTCCATAGAGACAGAGAAAAAAAGAAAGATGTTGGTTTTGTTGAATTTCTTTTGTCTATGTTGTTTTTACGCTTTTAACACCAATGCTTTATTTGTAAATAATCAGATCTAACATATGAATCGTGCTATTTTGAAGTTATTTAACTGTGAATTGCTGAATTTAAATTGACTGATTTCTATAATTATTAGTTTTTTTTTCTTTCTTCACAAAATCAATTCAACTCAATACAATTTATATGTATGTTTTGTCTATTGTACTTATTGTCCTCCCAATTTTAAAAAGGATAAAAACACATTACTTGCTAGTAAAGTAAATGTAATATGAAGATAATGAAAATAGAGAGAAAGAGAGACCGTGTAATTAATTATTGGGGGCCGTAAAAAAAAGGTTGTATTTTTGGTTTTCGAAAAAAGGAAAACCGTTGTTAAAAAAAAATCGTTACTATCGGAATAACGTAAACAAACGTTATGTGCAAAATGATTGTTGTTTCTGTTCATTTTCGTATTTAAAAATGACAATTAATTTTAATGGGAAAATTCTGCTTATGAGTACCTCTTATTGCGTCGATCTTTTCGGGTGCTGGAGCCGCCAGAAAAGCCGGGCTCTGGATTATTTGTTGCCTGTTTCGATAAAATCACTTTGGCTTGTTCTTCTTCCAAGTAAATGTCCGATGCTGTTACCGTAACCGTTGTCGATTCACACAATACCGTATAGTAAACACCATCGTCTTTTGTTTCCACTGATTGAACGTTACCCGGTTCATATGTATCGCCATCAACTAATGCATGCACATTTTCGTTGACCAACGGCAAAATATTCTCTTTGCCAAATAAAATGTGCTCTTCGGGCAAAGTTTTCTTTGCACCGTCTTCAAACAAAACAACATATTTGCTGTTTGGCTTTTGTTCAATTACACGACCCGCGTAGAATTTTTTGTCTACCCATCGGGCGAGCACCGCTTTTTCAGGATATTCGGATTCGGCTGCGGCCGCTTTTGGAGTGGTTGGCTCCTTTTTAGCTTTTTTAGCTGACTTTGGCTGAGACTCTGAATCGGTTACTGGCGATTCTGGTACTTCTACGGCAGCGCCACGCTTACGTTTCGATCCCGTATTTGTGACCAATGGAGTTGATGGTTCCGATTTTTTGCCACGACCACGACCACTTGTTGCCGGCGTTCTTTGTACCGTTTCATTTCCAGTCAATTTTGAACGAATCTAGAACAAATAAAAAAAAAACAATGAAAGATATTTTCAATTGTGAATTTAAAGCAAAATGAAACGTAGTTGATTGGTTACCTTTTCAAAATGATCAATGATGAATGTACAAAGTTCCGCAGTACCTTTGACTTCTTCTTTGATTTCTGTTGTGTTCAATTGACCTGATGAACTATTTGTGCCTTGCCTTTTCACGCTAAAATAAACCAATTCCGAATTATCGTAGGAAACATTCACATCGTATGTGCTTTGTTCTGGTACAATTTTGGCAACTGAAGTCTTGGGTGTTGTTGCTGTCTCAATCGTCGCAGATGATGAATCAATTATGTCTGATTTTGTGGGGCTCTCTTTTTTGCCAATTAATGCATTTATTACATCCGATAGACCGTTAATGTTTTGCGTATCCTTGACATTTGTCGACGATGACTCCGCCGGGCATTGGCCTGTTTAATCAAAAATGAAAAGTTTTACAATTATAGTTCGAATCGAATATAAATAACCAACCTGAAAGGTCCGATGATTTTTCCACGGTTGTACTTGAATGAGATGAAATGATTTCTTGTCGTGAGGCTTTGCCGCCGAGACCTTTATGAGTTTCGTTTGAAGCCACTGGATCGCATTGCTTTTGAATTGGCGGTCCATTATTGATATTCGATTGTGTAGTGGAGCTGCTGCTCGGCGATGTACTGCTGCTCACACTTTTGAGCGGTTTATTTTCAATTGATTTTGCTTCAGATACATTTTTTGATACAGCATCACTGGTGTCACTGGCCGACACATTAACACTGCTGGATATGTCCTCATCGGGCTTATCGCTTCCAGCCAATATGGAGACAAGGTCGTTATTGTCTTTAATTGCGTCATGTGATTGCTGTTTTCCTTTACATGAGCCGGACGATTCGATGCCGTTTTTCAATAAATCATTATCATTCTGTGAACTAGCAACAACCGCTGCAGAGTTTTCAGCTTTTGATAAGTCATCGTTTTGTTTGTCATCGTCATTAGTGGAAACGACATTGTCGTCCCCGTTAAACAAATTGCTAATGTTCTTTTCAACATCATCAATTTTTTGTTCGGCCTCATTGGCTTGTGAAGCAGTCGCTTCAGAGATAACAGCAGCAGCGGCTGGTTCAGCAACGCCCGTGAGAGTTATGTTGCTGCTATTTACTGAATCAGCTTCTACATTTTTTGTTTCACTCTTTGTGGTCGTGGTTGTTGTTACCACTTGTGGTTGCTCTTCGACCAAAGATACATCTTTCATTTCACAATCGGCTTCTGCGTCGGCCATTTCAATATCTTCAATTGAATTGGCTTCATTGACCGCGTCCGATTTTTTCAGTTCCTGTTCGGCCTTTTCAATTGCACCTACTGCAGCTTCAGCTATACTTGATACTGACGAAACAACTTCACTTATACCCTGACCGCCTTTATCCACCACATCAGTGTCCAATTTGACTTTGGTCTGTGTTACATTCACTGTAACTGTGGTCGTGGTTTTGTTAACAGCAACAGCGCCAACCACATCGTTTGCTGACGAATTATTAAGGGCTTTCAATTCGCCCGTTTTTACAGCTGCATCGGCCAATTTATCATCTAAATTTGCAACTTCGGCACTTTTTATTGTTTCAACTATCGCCGCTGTGTCAATTGAATCTGTTTTTGTTGTTGTGATTTCGGCCGGTTTTGGTTCATCGACTGAAAGCAAAGAAAAAATGGAGAAAAAATACTCAGAAAAATTCACTCAAATAATTATCCAAATCAAATGTTAAGAAAATGTCATCAAATAACAAAAAAAAAAAACATAAAATTTTCTAGAAATTTATTTTTATACATTCTACCGCATGGACGCACGTTTAACATACACAGGCAAACACTAAAACATGTATCTGTTTTTGTATTGAATGAAACGGAATGAAGAGAAGAAAAAAAAAAACCCGCGCAATTGTAGTGATTATAAATTTTCCGGTTTATTTTGTATACACAATATGTTCATCTTGTTCTCTATGCGCACAATTGTGCGTTTGTTTTATCATAAACAAAATGGAAATCGATGTTTGAACGATTTTAAATAATACCACCGACTATAAAAATGATTTCGAATGAAAAGAGATAAATTTATCAAACTGCTGGTCATGCAAAAAACACATGGATTATGAGTGTAACGTTACAATGGAATTGAAAAAAAAAAATCCAACAACAATAACGTTCATACACACAATGAATTTTAAAGAAACCTCTCTCTCTCTCTCTCTCTCGCTCTCTTTCTGCCGGAGAGAGAGAAAATGTTGCGTTTCATTAAAATGTGTCACTTTGTATCGCACACAATCCGTAAATATCGTTGTTGTACTATTTTTTCTTCTCTTCTATCGACTGAATTTCTGTGAGCCGGGCGCAATAAAAATGTAAGCGATACAACTGCACCGTTTCGAAATTAAATGTGCGGCAAAGCAAAGAAAAAAAAAATGAACATGCTTTCGGTGAAACTAAAATGAAAAATAAGCGCAATACCTTTTGTGGTAACCACTGCTGCTGCTGTACCATTCTCGTTATCCATTTTGGATTCGGTCTTCTTCTTCTTCTTCTTTAGATTCTACGTTTGTCTTTTCACGTAACTATTGAACAAATAACTACATTCACGAATGTCTATTTTTCGCACTTTTTCGTGTAAATTTTTAATTTAGTCGTCCAAAAAAAAAAACTCTCAGTTGCCAGGTAATTGAATTGAACTGTTTTAATACTAAATTGATTGACCGGCGCTTTTGTTATATAGACCTTTTTCGAATTGGATTTGCTGCGACACACGAAATGTACTTTGTCTATGTAAAACACGGTCTTTGAATTTGCACAGGCACAATTCCACGCGCGTTTTGTCACCAATTTTTATTTGTTCTCTGTCTTTGTCTTGTTTGTCGTCGTCGTCGTATTGTTGTTTCGATCGATGCAAGTGCGTTGTTCAATTTAAATCTCTTTTTTACCGATTGCTTCAATTTTTTCTGCAGCCTTTTTACGCTCTCGTCGCGGTATTGTCGGTGTATGTTGTCGAAAAGAAGTTTATTCAGTATGTAATGCATAGAAGCGGCATCGATCTTACACTGTTTTTGCTTGTTTAACTACACCGAAAATGACCTGAAGAGTCAAATCAAATATGGCGTCGACGCCATTAAGTAAATCAACGTACTAGATTGTTGTGTGGCTCTCAACATACAACTATTCAAATCAAACGGTTAAATTATAAAAATTATTATTTCGTTTTGAATGTTTTGAAGTGAAATGCACATTTTTATTTTAGTGATTAAATAAAATTTAAATAATTGTACCATTTTTTATGCATTTATTTCATGACATAAAACATTCTGTGAATTTTAAATACAGATTGTTTGAAACAGCCAAACTCATCCAATTAAAACGTATTTACTTAAGTAGACAACGTCGTAGTAGATGGCGTCTATAAAATTCAATGTGTATTTGTAGTACTACAATGGATTGAGTCTTTAAACGATTTAAATTGTTTTTACATCTATTCTTTCTTTCCATATGAGCGATGTTTGTTGATTTATTTACAATTTACACAACAGACATTAAATTTGTGATAATATCATTGCAATGTATATGTGATTTAATTGTTGTTGTCGCATTTACGCATGAGATTGAACATTTGCCGATAAAGTCATGTCACTGGTAACTTGATTTGAAAATGTGCTTATCATGCTTATGGTAAAATTGATGTTTTTAAATACTTTCTTTATGGTGTTTTTTTTCTGGAACAAAACAATACCCACTCATATATATTTCGTAATAGAAAAATATTCAACAATTGCTTTGAGAGAAATGTTGCACGCAAAATTCACAAATGTAGATGATGTTAGATTTCATTTTTAGATCATTTTTTGCCGACAAATTCTTTCTGAATAATTTCCATATAAATGTTAAAAATTGCGATAAACAAATTAATTTCTGATGTATCAAATGATTTTATACCAAAAATTTGGCATTAGTTCTATTTTGTGTGTGTAATATATATCGGCCCTGTGGCCTAATGGCAAGGCGTCGGACTTCGGATCCGAAGATTATGTGTTCGAGTGTTTTTTTTTATATTTTTGCTGCACTAATGGCCATTCGTCCAGCAAAAAAGAATTTAATCTTCGTGTTTTTCCTATTGAATTTGATTTAATATTACATCGGTCATGCTCCAAACAACACAAGACTCGAAAATATAAAAAAAAAAAAGACGACCCCGAGGGGACTCGAACCCCCAATCTCTGGATCCGAAGTCCAGCGCCTTGCCATTAGGCCACAGGGCCGATATATATTACACACACAAAATAGAACTAATGCCATATACGTGAAATAGAATATCTTCGATGAATGCCATTTAATTTGTTGATTTCCTTTTAAAACGTGGGGGTTTTTTTGGTACGGGATCGTTGCTTATTTTGTTTTAATATTAGTTTCAAAAAAGGTGTTCACAAAAAATTATTCAAATGATGTTGGAATCAATTGAACATTATCTCAATCGCCTTACTTTATTTGCTCACCTTCAAAATATTCTCTTAAAAATTCCACATTTGGTCAATGAAGATCTTTCTTCACTCTTTCATCATGACGAAATTCTTGTAAATAAAATAATAAATAAGTCAAACAGTGGGTTGAAGAGTTTTGAGGATTTTTTTAAAATGTAATCTTCATATAAGATTTTTTCTGTGTTTAGAATTTTATTTTTAATCAACAACGGCAATTTGACGATTCGAGCCGTTTTGACAGCCTCAATGTGTTTTGTAAAAACTGGAAGTGAGACTCTTGGTTATTTAATAAATCGGCAATATCGTTTTTATGTTAATATGTAATCGAGTCACAACAGCAAACTTACGATTCTATGACTTTTCAATTCCTTGAAAACCCAATTTTTAATCTATAAATAATCACTAAAAATAAAGGAAATTCGAAAGGTAGTAAATGTCTTGCTTTTTCTATTAATCAATGGCCGGATCAATCTGAATTTATTGCTCTTTATTTAAATGATTGCCCCACTTCTATATTCATTTACTCACTTTTGGAAATCGTTGTACCCATTTCTACTTCTTCTTCAAATCTTTTACCGATATAATTTATCTCTTTGCAAGAGAAGATATTCGTCTTCAGCGTGTAATTAAATAAGAAACATTTCTTTCATAAAATAGCATTTCACCCTAAAAAAAAATGTGGATAAAATTGAATTTTAACATGTCACAAAGTATGCTGAAAGTGAAAATTTCCATTGTCACATCCATTCAGGATTAATTTCGACAAATTAAAAAAATGAGCACAATAACCCTTTAAATACCATGGATCTAGTTCAAAAAATGTTTCTTCACTTATCATATTTTTCTGATATCACCTAACGTCCAACTGCTTCTTCATTCGCTTCGGTGAGTTCATTTTATTAAAATCATCAAATAAATATGTTTCAATTGGAATGTTTCTAACAGAATTTACTGACATAAGCAAATAACTATCGATAATTATTTGAACATTTAGTTTTATTTTATTTCACACAAAAATTAGAATTGACAATATATCACCACTTACAGAAGCTATTTCATTTCATTATCATTTTATTTTACGAAAAATATTGGTCAACGGTTTGTTTATATTCCATAATAATTTCAATCGTCTATGTTTAATTTACAGTTTTGTTTTAATTATAACTATTTTTTGTTAATAAAAAACATTTTCAAGATGAGGGTGAACCATGTGCAATTTTTTGCTAATAATTATTTCATTCCGTTATATTAACATTTCCAATATTTTGTATATCTCTATTACTTTGCTCGAACTGAATTAAAATGATGAAAAAGGTTACTGACGCGGTTGCCATCTGCAACGAAAATTATCATTTTCATCAATGAATTTTATTTTTTCATCAACAAACCAAAAAAAATATTTCTAATTTTATTTTAACATCATAATGAAAATACTTACTTTACAGAGTAAATCGAGGTCCACACTAAAATATCCATTTGCTGATATGACAAATTGTTCATGAAGTACATGTAACGAAAATTCTCGAATCAAATTATTTTGAGCCTCATTGTCTCTGTCAATTGGAATTCGAAGAAGATTTATCTCAATGAGACGTCCCTGCCAAAGAAAGAAAATTCGATGAAAAGTATTTGTAATGACAAATCATTTTCAGCTTACATTTTGGAAGCAAGACGAACAGTAGAAAGCTAAACTTCCAAATACTGTAACAATCAATACCAAAAAAAAAAATGGATACTATGAGTATTTCAAGGTCCGGCAGACTGAAATAACCCCAATAGCTATTTGTAGTAAAATTAAGTAAGTTTTGTACAGTTATTGCCAGCAAAGATGTTCCAAATATTTGATTGATTAATTCACATGATTCGTTTAGATCTTCGTAT